>NC_134571.1:131334778-131640699 GCF_050947875.1 Dermacentor variabilis
CAGTACTGGGCAACTACATTTAAGTATAGGGATCGCTACATGCACCGCCGTTGCCCCGCAGAGACTACTACGAAAGGAGTGAGACCAGATGACGTCCGTAAAATGACGTCTTTAACATGGCGTCCCCGTGGACGTCACGTTACATAGCAGCGAAAGTCACAGACCCGATCAGCAAGGGCGCAAGAAAAACATAACGACAGAAAAGGCACACGCATAACAGGCGGTGTGTATATAGACTTGCCCCACAATTTCTTCTACTTGACTTATACCCCTGCCACACGGGAAGATCTAATGGCATTCGAATCGAATGGCATTCGATGCATCGAATGCCATACGGTCTCTTGCGGTGCTACAGCGTAAAATATAACGGCATTAGCAAATGATACCAATGACGATTTGGAACAAAATTTTTGAAATTCAAAGAAATTTTGTGCCTATTAAACGCGTTTAAGAACTTTTGCGAGTACTTTTAAAATGAACGAAAACATTTTTTTCGCCAATTATTCACAACTAAAAGCACTTCGATCAACACATCCAAAATGGCCGACCGCCGCAACAGACTCCTGATGCAAAGAGTAATAGCGCTTGAGCACAACCCGTGGTGAAAATATCATCACAGCAAAAATAATTATTACTTTTTATAAGCCTAAAAAATATTTTCTGACTTTGCTGATGCACGCATTATTTTTTCGCGTTGCACGTCGCTGCTGTCTATCTGGTGTCAAGAGTACACATTCGGTTCGAAATCGAATGCGAATGAGTTCCCCTAACTCATTCGATGGCAAATGTCATTCCATTCGAATGACATTAAATTTTCCCGTGTAGATCCCGATTAGTGGGATTACATGCGAATGCCATTCGATTCGAATGGCATTAAATCTTCCCGTGTGACAGGGGTATTACACGGCAACTTACCACGGCAAATACGTCATTCCACGCACTTGAGATGCCTCACGCGGCGTTCCCCCAAGGTGAAGCCTATATATGTAGTACTTATGCGGGACACGGCACAAGTGAAAAAAAAAAAAAAGAAAATTGTCACCCCAACTGTTAACGCCACAGCGACACCGTACTACAGGTTAACTGTGGCAACACCACAGCCCCATACGTTGAGACGCGCCTTTATAGACATGTACCATGCCCAATTGTTAGCAACCAGCAAGCTCACGAGTATACAAAATCGTCGGCAGAAATAAAGGATTCCATTAGTATTATACAAAGCCAGCGTAGACGGATCGAGCGGCCCCAGGCCTTGCTGCACACACGCGAAATTTGAACGTACAGTGGCGATCAAAACAAGCGTCGCAAAAATTCTAGGTCGCGCGATGGATGCGCTATATAAGTTGGGATCGAACAGCTGGCAACGAACTGGCGGTAACCATACTTCGTCGCCATATTTCGTAGCCATTTATTAATTTCATGCAACCGTTTTTTTGTTTGTTTTTTAACGCTTTTTCCGACTACCTGAAAGCAAGAGCAGTCCGTAGCGCACGGCGCTAGCTGGAAGCTACAGCTAGCTCTTCGTGGCAAGCAAGCGACATACCGCCGTGAATTGGAGCGGAATGCGCTCGATCGCTACAAATGTAACTCGCGTATGTAGTTGCTCTTGCCGAAGGCTGCGAGCGAAGACGCGGCAACAGCACGTTTCGTCGAGTGCGCATGTGTGCATTTCGTGACGCTCCTGACACAAACCGCGTATACATCCCGCTCGGACCCGAAGGCAGCTGCTAGCTCAGCGAGGAGATGATCGCTTTTCAAGTCGCTTCTCATTACCGTATGGGCACACGTTACGAACGCGAGAAACCAACCTATGTTGTTTAAATGCCACGCGGTTGGATGCTGAATGCATCATCCCCGTGAATGGGAAGAAAACAACCGCCTCCTGGCGTTTCTCGTCGAAGAACCACGCCTTTAAAGTTGGTTAAACACAAAGAGACGAAGTTGTACCATAGCGTGGTAGGTTGGTGTACAATTAACCCCGATTATCCTAGCCACCTCAATGTCTCGTTTATCCTCGAAATAGGTGCAGCTCGACAGCCGTTACTTAATTAGGCGATTCAGTGGCTGTGCCGAGCACTCCGCGAGACGACTTGCAGTCACAGTTGGCACAACGCGTACTGGAATTTCGTGTCAACTCACGGTATTGGAAGCGCACTTTGCGGGTGCTTTTCTTCCATGTGTGACGAAAGAAAAGCACCCGAAGTAATGTCAACTTGCACGAAAGCTGACGGCAAGGATCCCGCATAACAGTTTCGCGCGCATCTGACTGGGCACCTGACTCAATATACTTTGCATACAGCCCCCTTCCCGAATTTCGAACATCACTCAATGTAATGTGCAGTGTAATGTGCAAGGAATCACACCAGGACATACACTATATGCACAGCTCGGTCCACCATTAACAGGAACGAACTACAACGGGCTGCAATTGCCCGCTGAAGTTATACATGCCAAATCACTACCCAGGCGTGATGATGGTCTCTCCAATCTAAGCCTGGTTATCGCTCTCGGTTTGATCTCCGAAATGCATCCCAGAAGGCCGCATTTATTTGCACGATTCTACAGCTGTGCCCAGCACTTCGAGACGACCCGTCAGCCGGCACAAAGATCGACGCACAGTACGTCACGTGGTATGGTACATCACGTGGGCAAAAAAAAAAAAAAGCAAACAGCAAGTGCCAGCATCGAACCCTGGCCAAGCCATGGACCTCCGGCAATCTGCGCTCGAAATCTCCGGAGCGATTTTCTCTTGACGCGTATTTACGCGCGTACATATAAACGTGCGTAACAGCCGTCAAAGCCACGTTTTCCTTTCGCAAATATTCCTTTGTTTGACGTAAACTGCTCTAGCTTCGCTTCATTTCATTCAACGCGGCATTTCGCTATAGATACATAAACCGGAATTGTTTTTACTTTTGCAACAAAATCGAGGAGTAGCCACAATTATCACCACATAAGGTCTCTGCAGTGGCGACGGACAGAACGGCCTATAGACATATGGAATGAGAGAGACGCCCGTAGAGTCGGAGCAAGAGGAGAAAAGAAGAAATGAACCGCACAAGAGGCGTTGACGGTAGAACTTGGCGACTAAATATTCTTCCCTTTATTTTCTTTTTCATAATGGCAGGACAAGATCTACATACCTCACAAGAGATTATTTTCAGATTATTCGGGCCGCAACTTGGAATACCTCCATTACGCACACCGAAAGAACCTTTGGTACTCGCTGCCATTTTCGTAGTTGTATAATTCTGTTTTTACTACATAGGCGTCGCTAGAGGCAAGATTAGGTATCAAACCTGCGACATCGCACTCGGTGCCAAAACAGCTCGGCTACATTATTCAAGAGCGAAAAAAAAAAAAAGTCAAAAAAGAAAGAAAGACAAGAAAAAGATGGGAAAGGAGCAAAAATACGAAAGTGTCGTCACGTTACGTGCTTGTACGAACAAAGTAACAATTTACGTTAACGATTATAGCCCGCTTCGTTTTTGAGGCGCCGCCCATCGCGCACACCCTCGAAAGGCAGTGAAAGCGTCCCCGCCCCGCCCTCCCCCCCCCCCCAACCCCCCTACACGAAATGCGCAAAAGACCAAAACCGCGAAGTTCATTGCTCCTCGCCTGGCAAGAAGCTCGCCTCGCGTGGCGAGAATGCAAGAAAAGAAAAAGCTAAGCAAAAAGAGCGCCACGTGCATGACCGTGTAATCAGAGAGTTCACAATCACGCACAAGTGCCAGAACTCGCCGCAAGGTCGTGAACCGCTGCCAAGGGCTTCGCTCTATTCAGGGAGCCATACATCGATAAAAGGCTACACGGGGAACGTCCACGCGATCTCATTTGCGCGTCCAAGCACAAAACGCAAAAAACAGAGTCGCCCGCTGCATACAGAGCGCGGCCGTTCAGCTCGTAAAACCTCACTGGCGGCTTGTGTAACCCAGTGGCGCCATGACACAGACCAAGGAAACTTAGAACGATATGTTTGCTAGACGATATGTTAGTAAAGAAAGCTTTTAGTACAATAACTGTCAATTAGTAATTGGTTTGCGGAACTATCCACCTCTGCAAACTCGCACTAGCCTATCAAAAAAGGAAACGCTGCTATAGGCTATGCAAAAAAATTTCCCGTACTTAAATTGGAATTTCGAGGCATATAAGAAGCGTAGCATTATTGATAGCCTGGGGCTTACACGGCTAAAATAATAATAATAGGAAAGATACTACACTCTAAGTAAAGTTTACACGCTTTGAGTCGTACCTTGCCACGCAACAATGAACGTCATCTGTCTTGTCCCCTTTTCCTTTCTTTAACGCTGCGAGCCCGGTACTTCCCAGTAACGATCGGCATGCGCGTTACCAGCATCACACAGCATTGCCGACAGGAAAGTAGCGGGCGCGGCGTTTTCAAGAGAGGAAACGCAAGCAAGGCAGATGACGATTACCTTTGTGTGACACATATACACCCCAAAGGGTGTAAACGTTTTCTTTTTTTTTTTTTTTTTTTTTTTTTTAGAGTACTGCGCGCAGCGATGGAAGTACCGTGAGCACCGTCTGCACTTTCGAGCGAGCGATCATCCACCGCGGTGCCGAACGGCAAGGTGCCACGAACAACGAAGTATTCCACGCTATACGCGAGCGGGGTACTACTACCGCGGGTATAACGCAATCGGCACGACACGTACATACGTCACACGCTGACACGTTCGATTACGATATAGCGCGCTCCTCCTCCAGCCGGTTTTCGCGCTTGCGCGGTTCCGATTATGCAACAACGGCATCGCAAGCGTGGCAACACTCGATGCGGAGCTGCGCCCCGAACCGCTATACAACTCCTGGCACGTTGTTTCGGCTTCGCCTGAAGCGGCGTTCGTCCTCAATGGAGACTTTGTCGCCCGCCTGGAGTACTAACTTTTTTTTTTTTTTATGCGATTCAATGTATAAAAAGGAGCGAGTTTCTTTGCGAGGACATACAATCGGAAGAGCAGACAAGGACAAGCGCCGACTTCCAATCGGGAATACTTGTGGCACGCAAGAGATCGAGATATATTGACGTTACGAAATGAAAGCAAACGACATGGGAATGAGCAAGAAGAGCGGCGCTGCTGAAATACCAATGAAAACGTGCGACTTGCCATTGTTCTGTTCCAAGCGTGGGCATGCGGCTATAGGCGACAGCAAGTCACGTTTTCATTGGTGTTTGATCTGTGCTGTTCTCTCTTTCATTCGTTACCTATTTTATACCCGCAAGCTCAGATGCACTAGAGGGGAGAGTTCGGAAAATCACAGCTAATACAAAAGTTGGGTGAATGCCAATTAATGCTAAAGTAGCTGGTGCTTATACAACGTTAGACAAAGTGTTTAGAGGACGTCATCCTTATCGTATATACAGAGCATGGAATAAGCAACCGAGAAATGTAGGCGTCTAAAAATAGACGTAACGATATACACCGAAAAGTGCGGCGGTTGGCCCCAACCTCCGCGAAAGTATACCATTTCCGGGCCGTTCACAAGTCAACGGCAGGCCGTAGCGGTATATAGCCTCCCACGCTGAAATTCTTGAATGCTCGGTAACTACAGCTGGCGCTTTCTGCCTTTCGCCCTAGCAGGAATGCCGCCCTCGCGGCCGCGGAAACCGAGCGCTCGACTTCGCAAGCACACTGCCTGCCCCCTCTGTCGCTGGCGCGGAAGCACTCGGAGACAGGGAGGGCGAAAACGCCGACAATGCGAACGCAACCAGAGACGAGCACATCGAGCGCGAGCGGTTGAGTCACACCCGTGGCGTCACGCACAGGAAGCAAAAAACAAAGAAAAAAAGAAATCTGAACACGTCAGGCGATTTCAAGGCGGCACAGACAGAAAAGCAGACTCCGCGCTATCCAATAGCACAAACAAAAAAGAAAAGGAAACCGCCTTTTTGTGTGTTTTTTTTTTTCTTTTCTTTAGCGGGCCTGCGCGCCAAGTACACAACGAACAGAGCCAGACATGCGCTGTCGTCTACGCGAGTGCAAGGAAAGCGAAGTGCGATCTCTGCAAAACACGCGGTAAGACGAGCCGAGCCGTTTCGCGCGGTCGGTGCATACAACCCGCCATGAAACCTGAAAGCAGGTCGATGTCCAACGTGCCGACAAGGACACGCGGACGCGGCCTGTGCCGCTTAAGGCAAATACGTAACTCCGCGCCGAAGTAAGAGAGGACTTCGAACGACAGCACTGACGTTTCCAAAACAAAATAGACACAAGGGTACTGTATTACGCGAAAGGGACCCACGCTTATCCTCGCTTGACGACCCGCCACAAGCTCGCTTCGGGGCCCAAAAGAAAGCAACTGCAAGACACCAAGGTGCACCGAGGCCATGCCAGCACATAGCCGCGTGATTCACAACCACATTCCACCCGCACAGCCTACGTAAGGCGCAAGCGAACATTTCTCAGAAGCGACACCATGTTTTCGGGTCGATACACGGCGATTTCGCTCACTAACTATTCAAATGAAAGCCCAGTCTGCCTTTCGCGCTGTCTCTGTGCGTGTTTATTTATTATAAGCACCGGCGCCGTATTGACGTGGCTACATTCAGCCACGAACACGAATGGAGGTACATTACACACGCTAATAAGCTGCAAACGCCCATGCCACACCGACTCTCAGGGTAAGCGGAAATCGCGCAGCGCGTAGATCCCTGCAGTAATATTTTTGCAGGAAACTACACGAGAAAAGCATGGCCTCCGAAATCGGGCGGTGGCCGTTTCGCCGAGGGGCTGCGCGAACGCCGGCCGAACTCCAGGAGCTGGCGAGCGAACGCGCCCACTGCTGCCAACGCTCCAGGCACGCGGGCCGAAGCAACATACTTCGGCCACTGCCCGGAAGCGAGGACGATTGTTAAGTGGATCAAGAAGGGCGCGTACCTCCTCGCTCAAGGAGGGGGACAACCATGAATCATGCCAAGAGCACCCGTATCGCGCGTTCAGTGAAGGCAGCAGAGACAGTCCCTCACGGACGAACGACCGGAACAACTGCTCGAAAGCCCCGTTTCGCATTGTCTGTCTGTGTGTGCGCGTGTGTGTGTGAGAGAGAGAGAGGTTGCAACTCGCAACCCCTTCTCGGAATTCAGCCTGGCGCACGACTGGAAAAAGAGGCGACAGGGTATGCTGGCGGCCTGAGCAAACAGCCGCAGCCGTTGGACACATCTACGCTCCGCAGGTGTCCCGCAGTGCCTGCACAAGGACACCGTAGACAACCGTTCGAAAAAAAAAAAAAAAAAAGAGTGCGTGCGGAGTTTCGTGCGCAAAAAAAAAAAAAAAAGCAGCTCGCCTCGCATACCGGGGCATTCGAGATATCGCAGGCGGCAGATTAAAATTCGACGTCATGCAACAATCAAAACGCCGAATCGACTTGCCAAAGAAGTAGGCGAGAAAAATAGCCAGCACATATCCACCAGTGGCGATTTGGAACGAGGATCTTTGACTGGAAGTATTAATGAACGAACGCAAATTAGCGCAGCAGCCCAAGAACAGGTTGCGCGGTTTGCGCCGCCCGATTCGAGGCGGGCGTGGACTAGGGGAGCTCTCCGTTTCAGCCGTCGCACTGTGGACTTCCACGCCGAATCGTGGGGAAAGACGCTGTCCTAGCCCTCCAGAGCCCAGCCAATGGCAGAGGCAGAAATAACGACCAAGGGACTGACATTATGTTCTTTTGTTTTTCTTTTTATCCACGTACGTTGAACCTAACTGAGGGCTGCTCCTCTACTCTCTTCGCGAGTGTGCGCGTCGGAACGATTTGTGACTGCGTCGAGTTCACAACCGTTCCACTGAGTGTGCACAACTTTCAACCAAGCCACACGGCAGAGGTCTGCCGCTAGACCATCGCTCGGTCAAAGCGTGCCCCTGGAAGTAACCTGCGCCTTCTGCCGGTGATTTTACCACCGGGGCGAACGCTGGAGGCGGCGCGCACGAAGCCGCAGACAAAGCGATAAAGGAACACGAAACTCCCGTCTTCTTCAGGCACGCAAGGGAAAGAAAGCTGGGGGGAACATCGGTCCTTTCCCATAAGCAACGAAAATCCCGTCACTTTTCTTTCCCCCCGCCAATACCCCCCCCCCCCCCTCGCCGCCAGTCGCCAACAGCACTTTGGACCCACCAGGATGCATCACGCGACTCTCCACAGTCTCCGCACGACGTGCTTTTCAACTAAGGTCTGCTCGTTTTCCTGGCTAGGCGGAAACTCGTTCTCCCGGCGCCGACACAAAGGAAAAACGCGTGAAGAAAAAAAAAAATATCGGCGCAAACTATATACCGGGAACACACCAGTAACGTCCGCACGTATTCTCCGGTTGTGGCTTGAGAAAAAGGACAAGTAGCCTAAAATATGAGAAGGGGGTGGAGTACGAAAGCTCTCGCGGACTTCGAAGGTTCAGGTGCACCTCAAAGAACCCGATTCGGTCAAACTATTGCGAAGCAGGATCACCCCCCCCCCCCCGCCCCGCCCCGCTTCCGGTGTCTGTCGATTATTAATCATCGAGAAAGGACGAAGGTAGAGAGGAGGACACAAAGCGTTGGCCGCCTTCGCAACCTTCGGCCTCCCCCAACATACACGCAGCGTAGCCTTCATTTAGCCTGCATCCGCCAGGGGAAGCATCCAAGGCAGTTAATTTCATTTATTATGCTTGTTGTCACCCAAGCAGTACCAAGGCTATAACAGGGCCAGTGAGAAAACAAAACCTCGTCAAACATAAGGCACTCATATTGCACACAAAAGCGAAATACCTCCATCATGTATACGCTTACTAGCTATGAACAAGTCGCAGAACACGGGAGTTTTGCTGCAACACATTATCACGCAGTTTTAGAAAAAGGCGGACTCGCCAAAGTGAGCACTGCCGGTTGCGCGCTTGCTTGCCAAGCGAGATCATGCACAACTTTATCATGAATGTTAACAGTTTGTAGCGCAAAGAAACGCACCATACGAGAGAAGGCACAGAGGAAGCTAGAACTATTAACACATTACGTAAAAGACTATTTGCATTCGATACCGACTAGCCCACAAGTCCGTTTTGTATCCTGAAGTTTTCCGACGTCTCGATGGCGATGCTGCGTGCTACGACATTGCAACGTCAAGCACCAACTCAAACGTTCATAGTAATCAAGCTCTGGCTTCAAAGAAACACGTGCAAAAAAGAAGAAGAAGAAGCGCTGGGAAAGCTGTTGCAGAAGCGGTCACTACTCGGTGTACGGACTTCGCACATGCGTTTACTTTTCCGCAAATTTCAGAGTAGCGGGCAAAACGTCTGCCACACACACAAACACACACACACACACACACACACACACACACACACACACACACACACACACACACACACACACACACACACACACACACACAAATCTCGACACTTTAGTCGACAAGTTTCGGTGGAAATACCTCCATCCCTGCCCCACCCCACATGTTTTTTCACGCACGCACACACAAACAACACGCGCGCGCGCGCACACACACAAACATACAAACGAGCGGCTGCGGCAGGTCAAGGTAGCACTCTGAGCGCGCAGTACAGCTCGCATGACCGCGGCGTTCCGGAGGGGCGGGGGGGAGAATGGGGGAGGCAGCGTCCATTGTCGCGCTTCCCGCTGTAAGCCGCGGCGATGCGATCAGGGGAAGAAGTACACGAAGCAGAACGCTCCCGAAGAGCGCAGCCCACAAGAGGCGCCAACATCGTCCCAGCAGGAGAGCTATCGGGCAGACGACAGTGAAGGTGGTCGCCCGAACGCACCTCCGTCTGCTAATCTTTCCAGCGAAACAAAGCAATCGGTTACTTGTGCAGCGGTCGACGGACCACGACGGCCAGGTCAGAGAACTGTGGTTTATAATATGCGCTCTGGACTCGCCTCCGCTTCTGAACACCATTATTCAAAAGACTAGCGCAAAATAGCAGGGACACAGACAGAGAAGACGACATGACGAGCGCTAACGAAAACAGGACGAGCGACAGGTTAGCGCTCGCCCTGTCGTCTTCTCTGTCTGTGTCCCTGCTATCTTGCGCTAGTCTTTTGAATAATGATGACACACCAACTAGCCCAACTTTCTGCCTTGATTCCGCACACCTATCCTCAGTGAACCGAACAGTCGGTTACAAGGGCAATGGTCGACAGCGGACGGCTTCCCATCCGCGGTGGCTGACTGGTTTTGCTGCTGCAGCACGAGGCGGGCGCGGGAGGGACTCCCGCGGTGTGGCGGCTGCATTCTGACGGAGACGAAATGCAAAAAAAAAAAAACACGCGCATGTATATTAATATCTAGGTGCACGTTAAGGAACCCAGGACAGTCAAATTTATTTCGTAGCCCCAGCGCCCCTCACAACCCACTGTGCAGTTAATGGCCGTTAAAGCCCATAATTTAGCTAATAAATGGCCATGGGACGGGGTGCGCGCGAGGGAATTTCGCAGCAGTGTGGATCCCCGCTTCCTACGCCTAATGGTAGTCAAACCTCGCTATAACGAAACGGTGCACAACGAAATAATGGGCACAAAGCAAATGACATTCCCTTTGAAATGCCCATAGATTCACATTGCAGTACACGCAATAATGGATATTACGAAGTAATGCTGGCTCCCACTTCAACTTCCTCATAACGAGGTTTTACTGCAGGACCACCGGCCGAACAATGCCCGAGCCTTATCGCTCAATCAAAGATAGCGTCGTTCCCCTTTGGAGACTGCGAGACAAAAGTATCCGCAAAGGTGCGAGATAACGTTGTTAAAGCTAGGAAGTTAGCAAAGCAACCTTGAGAGGCTTTAGTTTTTTTTTTCTTTCTTTATTGGGGGGGGGGGGGAGAGGGGGAGGGGTGTCACGATACCTAGCGCGAGCACCAGCCTCGCTCATTAGCCATTGAAAGAAGTTTCGAGCACTGACAGCACAGCACATACTATTGAGCCACGCTTTTCCCCGAAGCGTGACAACAGGTGGTCAGGTCGGGCCGACGCGACTACACCTGAATCGCGCGATCGAGATAACGCCCGGCTCAGGAAACGCCACTACGAAGGCTTCGCAATCACGACACGCTTTCTCGCTCTTAACCAATCAGAGAGCCGCGGTGTTGCGCTGTTGCCAGGTGTGCCCAGCGCGACCGCTTCAGGCAGAGCCGAATTGGAGCACTCAGTTAACGGGAATAAATTACGCGTTGGGCCAATTGCCGGAGGTTTGCATTAGCGGCTTCCAACGTGATGACATGAAGCTTGAGGAGGAAAAAAAAAGAAAGATAACCTCATATCTGCGAGTTGGCGGGAGAATCTGGCCAACTGCCTCCTTCCCGTGTTGGCACTCGTTAGGTGCGATTCCCCAGTGTATAAGCGCAAATGAAACTATCGTTCTGATGTGATGACGGTGTGATTAATCAGCTCTGCATTTAAAACCAGGTGTGCGCGTTTCTTTGTTTCGTTTTTTGTTTTTTCCTTTAGACGACAACACTTTTGAAGAATGCCTGCGCCAAATATAACACAATTCCAATCCTTGACCTGGATTACTCGTAGAAATAGACATTGCACAGTAAGTCATAATGCACAATTGAAGTAACAAACGTTTGCTGATTAAGTTCAACTGATCAATTTAGTTTACGTGGCAATTTACAAACTGTAGTCAGTGATTGAAACGCATATACCGCTTGGAAGGAATTCTCAGAGAGGTACTGCTTTGGTGATATGCGCCGTCAAATATTCCGTAAATATGCACTGTAGTTCCACTCAATTTTTTTTTTCAGCAAGACGCCATTTTATGCATTGAAGCGCAAAAATAACTGAAACGCTAATGTACTTTATCGCACACTTCGGGAGTGAATATCTCGAAACAATTCGCATACTGCAATACGTGTCGTAATCGGTTAAAAAAATACCGAGGACACCCAAGCACTTCTTACAAGTTCCAAAAGCGGAAGCATTAATGTCCAATTGAACCGCACTGAGCGGTCCTTCCGAGTTTAGCGCAGCGAGTAAGGTACCATAGCGGTACGTGCTGTCCGAGCCAGCTAGCAACAGCACCCTGCGTTGCCAACGCCGCCTGCCACCGTCGCGGCGTTGGCAGGCTTGCCCTCTCCCCTCACGTAACACCAGGCGCGCTAAGGCGCCAGCAGGTGTTCGTTTTCGCCCGCTTTGCCAACGCCTCCTCGTCTAGGAGGCGTTGGCAAAGCGCTCGTGCCGAGAGCGATGGTGACGTGGCGTCGCCGCGATACCCTCTCTCCTCACGCAACACCTGGCGCGCTAGTGCCCACAGCAGGTGCTCGCTTTCGCCCGGTCTGCTCCGTCGAAGCGCAGCTCGTCACGTGGCATTGCAACCAGTGGGAACTCCGTCGAGGCACGCTAGCGACGTGCCGTCACAGCCAATGGCGATGTGAGCTTAGGTGCCTTTTCGCTGCTGCAGGCGATAAACGTCGGCCTTTTCACTCAGCCTGCTTCGAATTTCACTCAGCCTGCTTCGACGCCTTCGAATTTAAAACTATTTTTTGAAGCACCCGGTGTAGCGAACGCTAAGTGACATGGGGCTTGCGACAACGGTGCCAAGCGGTTGTATGCATAGTAAAGTGTGACCCTTAACATTCGGACAAGGCATATTGCGTGTTCGATTTTGCAGGTTTCGAAATCAGCTCTAAGTTATCAAGCTACCAGCTCTCATTAAAGTAGTCAATCACATCGATTAACTTATCGCATACTGCTACAGTTTTTCTATCAGCAAATCACACAAGGCTGCGGGAAAAAAAAACGCTCAAGTCTAACAATATAATCGACAGATGAAAAGAAAAAGCATATAGATAATGAACTTCGTCACATAATGACACGACCGTGGGAAGATACCCGCGCGATATCTCACACGCCCGATAAGTTAGCCAGCGAGCATACCGGCAATGTCGCCGATATGCCCGTAATGTCGCCCTCGTCAGCTTTCGTGGGGAAGTTAATTACCAGGGCAAATTATGTTTTTTTTTTATATAGAATTGGGGGTTCATTACCTCTTAAAACACAGTTGATACCCAAACGAATGTTACGAAAAGGATGTAGGGAGCACGACAAGCAAACTGCAAGCAGAACACACTGCATACACGACTAGGTACACCGAAATTTTAAATAAGTGACGATATTGCACTGCGTTTCATACAGCGGAGGCAACGCTACGGAGGTTAGAGAGACTCCACTCACTGTGCGCATTCGCGACCAAAAAATAATGTGCGGCCCATTAAAGGAAGATATATAGGTATACGTCGTGTGCGTAATTCGTTGTAATATTAAAGGGGTCCCGAACCACCGCATGGCCTTGGTAAAAAAAAAAAAAAAACAGTCCGCGGATAGCATGCGCTGCTGTGAACATCTCAGCGAAGTTTTGCGGTCGTACGCGGCGCGTGGAGCTCACAAGCAGGAACGCGAAGTCGCTCAAACCGCTCTCTTTTCAACAGAAGCCAGCTCCTCACTGTTTTACGCATGTTTTATTTCGTAATATATAGCAGATTCTCACACGCGGCTGCTATTGGCTGACATCAATCAATCAAATCAATTCACCATTGGCTGGTCGGCTTCTCTATATTAATACGTCCTGTGGGGAAAAGTCCTTCTGCAGCCTTTATCGGCGCTTAGCGCGATACCGTCTCTACACGGCGTACATCAAAACAGTCCTATAGCCTAAACAGACCACCACACCGCTATCCCGTTCTTCACCGTCTTCTCCTCGCCGCACGCGATTTCCAACGTCATCCGGCCCCGACAAGTTCCCTCTCAAGTTTCTAGCGGAGATAGAAGTGGTATCGCCCTCGTAATCTCGGTGTTGTTTTCTAGCCGGATCCTGCATGCTCTAACGTTTCCGTCAGTGCTCTCGTATACTTTGTTATCGGCACTTTGTCGTCACGTATGAATACAATGTCATCAATTTTTGAGTACCAGCGGTTCTAGAAAAAGCCCGCGTTGCCGGTCTCTGCATGGGCGCAGTGTCGGTGCGATTCCCTGACGCTTCACTAACTTCACGGTGAGGGAGAGCTGTAAGTTGTCTAACCTTTAAAAAAGAAATAAATAAACGAGCAAGTGTAAGAATTCAAAGACTGCAGCGTCCGGAGAAACATGTGTTAATGGTCTAGAATTAACCACTGCCTCAACCTATGCCAAAAGCGTACCGAGCTGTTCAACGTTGGAGCTACCTCTCCCTAACGTTCTCCTGAGGCATTGTTTGACAGTCCGAATCATCCTTTCCCAAAAGCCTACCCACCAAGGAGCACGCTTCCTCAGTAGATTTACACGCTATATACGGCTCGTCGCGCAAAAGATCTGCACTTGTATGTCTAGAAGAACCTGGTATATGGTATCAAGTTCACGACTGGCTGCTTTAAATGTTAGAGCATTGTCGGAATATAGGATACTTGGTATTCCACGCCGCGCAATAAAAAACGACTCAAAGCCATCAGTCACTGCCACGATGTCTTTATTAAATGCCTGCAACTGCATGTTCTTCAGCTATACTTATTCGCTTGCTCACATTTCTGGAGCACAAATGGGGGCCTTCCCATGAAGGATGGGCTCACCTTTGACAATTATGGATAAATCCCCTTAATCATGCGGTTATCCTAAGAATCTTATGTCAGCGAGTGTATTTGGTTGCGTCTAGTATGGACGCTAATATCGGTGTCCGAGTACAGCCCGACTACCCTAGACAAACGAGACCCAACCGTAGGTGTTTCTTCATTTTCCTGTAGTGTTCTTTGAAGCAGCCTACAGTTTGCCGCCCATTTCTGCATCTTCATACCGGCCAGTTCCATTATCTTGTTCGTCTATTGGTACAAATGTAGGGCTTCTTCAGCTGTCGAAGCGCCAAATATTATGCCGCCGACCTGGAAGCTTTTCTTGAGCTTCGCAGCTGTTTCTTCGTAGGGTGGTTCGATGTGGTTGAAGTGGTACTGCACAGCAGCTGCTAGAAGGAAGGAACTCGAAGTAGTTCCGAAAGGCACTCGAGTAATTCTGATTTCTCGCATTTTCGGAAGTGCCTTTCTTTAGACAGCGTATCTTCGAACCAAAGAAAACGAAATCCAGGGTCGAACCATGGACCTTCATACTGAAGATCTAAAGGTTCCTGGTTCGATCGCGCGTTTCGGCGCCAAAACGCAAAGTGGGAAAAGTCCTCCTGCGGCCTTTACTGGCGCTTAGCGCGACATCGTCACAACATGGCGTACGTCAAAAGCATTCCTAGCCTAAACAGACCACACCCCACTATCCCGTCCTGCAATGTTTTCTCTAAACCGCCGCACGCAATTTCCAATATGTCCAGTTGGACTGTTGTCTTAGAAACAGTCTTAGCGCGAGAGCCTCTTCCATTTCTTTTCTTTTTTGAATACGGGCTCAGAATACTTAAGACGAATTACATGATGACTCTGCCTATTGCGGGGCAGGGGGATCTGTGCGATTGCGTGCGCTGAACTGGCTCCGATAATGGGAGTTTTTAGAAGTCGTAATACCGACCACTCTTAGCACTTCAGCACTTTTTACTACTAAATTTTGTCACGCACGGTGGGCGATTTCTCACCACACAGCAACAAATTAGATAAGACATTCTACACTCGCGTAAACGAGCTCGTGTATTTCGAAACTGACGGTGAAAAACCGGCGAGAAACGAAACGTATACACTCGCAAGACGACGATGGGACTCGTCGGATGCCTGCGGGTTCGTTCACGACGAGAACCACATTCTGCAGGCGCTGCTAGCAAACGAGATTGCTCGAATTTTTTCAATGACTGCATTTTCGAGCGTGCGCCGAGTAAGCAAACTTTTTTTTTTTTTTTTTTTTTTTTTTTTTTTTTTGCTCCCGGGAGACAGCGACGCTTCGTGCGGATCAAACGTCGACCTTGACTTACAAAGCTAAACCGGCCTGTTGCAACGCCCGGCGGCCCGGCCGGATTCCGTCTCTTACGTAAGCAGTGCGACTCGTGATTCGCGAACGCCCCTAGTGGTCGCCCGGTTATCGACTCGCGCGATATCATATCGCCCGGCGCGCGTGCGACAGCCAATCGCGGATCACTTTGACGTAAGCAGAAAGCGTTCTGTGAACTCGCACCCCTGCCCCTGCCGTGCAGAAACCCCTATGAGTTATCTTACTACTACAGTTATCACCAGCTCCGCCTTCTCGTCCGTCCGTTCACGGGAGAGGCTCTTTAATCAGGAACACGCACCTCACACCGGTCGAGAGTGTTCTACCTTCCGCCACCTCGGTCCCACATCTCGGAATTCGAGACAAGCTTTTCTTTCATTCAGCAAGATCATTACGATGATTATGCGTGGTCGTATCCTTTAAAACGGTTGGGAAGTTATACAGCGCTCTAGCGGATACAAAATACACACAGGTTAACATATCAAATGTAAGAATTCTACGGGAACACTGCCCTTACGCCTTACACATACAAAGAAAAGCCGCCTACCTTAACCCTTGTATTGTGGCATTGCGAAACCAGGGCCGCTATTTTGTAGCGATGCCTTATGCCTTATTCTATGCTATTCTTATCATCCACCGCACACGGCCGCCTGATCCGATAGATAATGTGGGCAGACCGTCGCTCTGACCACTGGCCAAGCGCGAAAAGCCTGAAAAGGCATCGCTACAAAATACCAGCCCAGCATTCGGCAGTCTGCGCCTTGTAAGGTCTGGTGTACAATATATCTGTGTATCCCCTAGTTAAGTCTTCTGGCCTGCTACATTGTTCAAACGCACAAGTGATGTGTGAGAACACCTCAAACTTTTCCGTTTTGTCACTTTCCCATCATTGACGCGGCCGATGATTCCGAATGCATCTGCACACTAAAGCTGGCAAAATCGCGCGCAATAAAAAGAAAGGAGCCTAGCATGGAGTACTACTTGAACTTTACCAGCGAGCAAGCTTTACGGGTTCAGTCGTAAGGAAATCAGCGGATCGTGATAAGGCGACCTACATTGAATTAATGCAATGACGTCAACGAATGAATGCCCTCATGTGGCCGACGCTCGATATAAGGAAAAAGAGGGGCACAGTCCACTTCAAGTTGTATAACATGGCGCAGCGTCTTTCCTGGAAAGCGTAATAAATGAACCAGACGGCCGAACAGAATCGACAACGGAAAATGTCAAAATGAATCTGAGAACAGAAAGCAACAGAGAACAACATTAGCGCGAAGAAAGGATTGTGTGACGTTTGAGCTATCTGAGACGCGAACATGAAACGAGTTCATCCTACATTCGCCAGTTAAGAGCCGCTTGCCTCTTCAGCGAAGACGAAATAAATGTGGCACCACTATACGAGGCGATTCCCATATAAGTGCAGCGAACTCGCACTTTCCTGTTACCCGAAGTTTTCCACCTGCATTATTTATTACGGAATTCCTTGAAGGCTTGTTATTCGCTACGCGTTTTCAACTTCGAAATCACTGCGACATCACTGACACTTCATCAAACAGCCTGCCCAGCCGCGAGCTATTGCGAACATTGTTTTCGTTTTCCGCCGCCTGGCACATTGTCAAATCAACAGGAATGCTCAGAAAAAAAAAAATAAGAAAATAAGAACGAGGGCAGGGCCGCATTTAGTAAAGCTAGCCAAGGGTACGTCAAGTCCACTTGTAGATAACACTGGTAAAGTGTTTGGGTTTGCGACCCGGCCGCGTTGACTACAAAAAGAAAAGTTACGTCAAGAAACGTCAAACACGCTAGCCCCATCGATCGCCATTAGTTCGCTGCTACAGCGGCAAACGAGATAGCTGTGGGCCATGAAGCAGCCCGTGGGACTTAGCCACAAGCAAATTTACTACTCGTGATACGTAATTTACACGGACAAATACATCCTCCACAAATGGCTAAATGGGTTACATGGGCGAGAGGAAACACCGATTCAAAACGACACAGTTGGATATGGACAGCGACGCCGGTACAGTTCTCAAGATCAACTACAACTCGAAGGTTCTCACATCAGTACGCAGAAACTGCTAAATAACCGTGTTACTACGAGAAGCTTGACAGGAAAAGACAGTGAACCGCGCAACAACTGTCGCAAGGTAAAAAAGAAAGCCGGACACGAAGCAGAGTCTGACTCGGCTGTGTCGCTTATCATCGACAGGTCGCGCGGTTTGCTGCGGAAGCACCGAGCGCGTTGTGCACGCTCATGTGACAAGACCACTCTGAAAGCACGCACACCTTGAAATCGTGCCGCTACAACGCCGACACGGAGCCGTCAAACTCGGTCGTAATACCGCAAATTAGGCCTAGAGGCGAAATCGGGGACGGCGGTGCGAAAATGTTTTTTCCATCACTTACCAGTAGCAAAAGGACGCAGGCGAAAATCCTTAGGAGGCTGGTGGCTCGTAAGCTGCCGTTATCCATTCTGTACACAGGAGCGTCACTGCACGACGAGGAGATTTTGCGACTCACAAACGAAACACCGAATAATTTAGAAGCCGTCCGTGAAGGCACCATCCTGGGGAGCGGGGAGTTGGCCGCGCTAGGCTTGGTTGGTTTACGGGGCTGGAACACTTCCACCAAACGGCAGCGGGGAACGGGGATAAAGCTAAATTTTGAATTAAAAAATAACAAAAGGTTTGCTGATCTACCGATGGCCCGCTAGTGCATGGCTGAAGCGGTGGCACCCCGAGGCTCACAGCGTTCGTCACTGACCACGGCAGCGGAGACTCATCGCTTCCCGCAAGCGTCGCGGCGATGGCACGGCGGCGCTCTGACGATCGCGGCAGCCACCTAGCGGCCTTCGCCCGAGATGACGCATGACGCACGCCGCGCGCTGGCTGCGAGGGGGAGGTACGGGCAGGGCGCAGGCCACATGACACAACTGCGCGTCGCGCGGAGACAGGCACTGCAGCCGGCCGGCAATCTACAAGCGCAAGCGCCCCATGGATGCAGTGGAAGAGCGTAGGCTGGGTGGCCTTGAGCAGGCGAAGCCGAAAAGCGTGCGTTCGCTTGTGGGCCATTTATAGCGTAATTACGGAAGATGAAGAAGAAGAAATTTTATTGATGAGTGGTCCGGCAGTTTTAATTGTGGTGGCCACAGGCGACGGCTCGAAGTCCTTGGACTCGGGCGAAAGAAAGAGATAATAAAATGCCATCTCAAATTATTGCTCGAATCGAGCATCGTCGTTAGCTTGAGTCGCGTCTGTCGTTGGGCGTCAGGTACATGCTACCGGCGCGGATGACGGCGTGTGATGTAGTAACCTTTAACACCTCCTTGGTAGGTGTCCTATGGTACTACCGGCATAAATTGAAACGGAGGCGGGGAAAACATACGTAGTTGCTGATGGGTGCAACGTGACTTCACGTCATGGGATGCTACTAAGCGTGCTGCCGTTTCTTAAATCCCGCGCCTAAACCGGAGATCCTTCAAGGTGGAAATGTGAAGTGCCTTTTTCTTTTTTTTTGTTCGTGTTGTCTGCCCATTTGAAGTTATGCCGGCAGTATTCCCGATGTCGACAACTTTCGGGGCAATGGGGCTTGCCCCTTTTCATTTACGGCGTGCTGTAGTTAACTCCGAATTTGTTTCTTTTTCGTATGTTTTTTTACAAACACCTTCGCGGTCGATGACAGGTGCCGCACACATGAGACGCGAGTGTAAAAGCAACTGCCTCTGTCATTGAGTAGTGCAATAATGTAGCTGTTCAGTAATCACGCTGTTTTGTGTAGCTCATCAAACGAATGAACAACCACAAAGTCCAGTGCAACCATTTTACTGTGCAACATTGCCATTATTTACACCGAAGGCAGTCTGGTGAGGCTTACAAACAACACGACAAGAACACTCAGATTTTACACTTTTCATGGAGAGCCAAGACGATCTCGTCGTCGCCATCGTACAACGGCTCCTCCCTTGAGCTCCACACATCTGCATGCAACAGACTCGCGTCGAAAGTGTGCAACGCGAGGTCGTTGAACACGTCCGAGTACTTGAAGTCGTTCGCGATTGCGAACTCGCGCACAGCAGGTCGCACGTTTACCAAGAAACTACACTTCTTGCGTAGGGTAGCGTCCAGCTTGTTCGTCCACATGGCGTCGAAGCTGTTGCCAAAGATGACAACCTTACCGAGCGAATCGGCGTCCCAGTTAGCCCACAACACGCTGTTGTACAGCGGCGTGCCGCAATGCGGCATGTAGAAAAGAGTCCGGTCTTGGACGCTGCGTTTTCCTTCGTCGTTGAGAACCAGCACGGTGAATCCAATCGACACGAGTATTTTCCGCTCCTTCTCCGTGAAAACAGGATCGTAGATTTCCACCGCAACGGGGGACAACTGCCGGCGAATACAGATGAGCAGCGCGAGCTGGAACCTCGCACTGACGCACGCGGAGAAGTTCCCAAGGCCGTAACAAACGATATGGCTGACTTTAGCATCGCCAGGTAACACACACAGGCACTTTGTAAGCACGTTGAGAAAGTTTTCAAGGTACGCCGACGATTGAAGGTCAGCTTCCGCCTCCGAGATGCGCCGTAGCACTGCGATTTCGTCAGGACCTTCGTCGTCTCCGTCTGTATGAATGGCGAGCAACTGCTCAGCGTGCTTCCTGCTTGATTTCCCTCGTCTTTTTACTACAGTAAACCCATCTTGGCTCATCACGTCAGCGTTCATCTCGCGAACCAGCAGCGCAAAAACGCCGCAACGCGCAAGCAATGGGCAGCGCCATTTCGCTTTGTCGATGCTATTGCGCTTTCTGTAGTAGCACGAGGCATATGTTTCGCTTTCGACTTGGTGTCGAAATCCGATCATGGGAATTGTTTCTATAATTCCGACACTGTTATTTACCTGCGTCTGTTATTGCCAACAAAAAATATGCGAACGACTACTTTCACTGTGCAAAAATAAAGACGTAAATTATGTTTTCAGCGCATGAATTTCACTTCGACGTGAACTATCGCGCTCCCCATTTGGCACTACAAGCCGTGCTTGCGTCAGAATTTCTTTTTCTTCATTCCGGTGTGGGCGGTTCATTTCTCACAGTACAGTTTGGATAAAACGTTCGCTCTATCGAATTGACAAACGCCCGACAAACTGTTAATATTTTTGCTTTCATCCACTGCATCCTGTATCAGGATTCCGATATCGCGTTCATGATTTTTTTATTTTAGAATGAAAGTACGATAACGCCAAAGCTAAGCTATTGATAAGCACATTCAATATAGCTGGTGACGACTCCACCTTAACGTGCTGAAATGCAAATACCTGCATTTTTTAACCTAAACAACTAAAAAAAGATTTGGAAATCAAGACTGCTCTGGTCCTCCTCAAATTTTGCAGAAATATCGCATTTATGATTCGAATCGTTCTATATAACACTTGGTACGGTTAGTTGCCTAGTTTGTAAGGAAAAAAATACAAATTAGCCTTTGTCGGCGCCTCCGAACGATCCAGCATTTTATTTGAAGTTATTTGATATAGACAATATTCGTATGCTGCGTTTATTTTAGGTTATTTTCTGTGTTATCAGGGTCAGAGTAATGTATGGCTACGTTACGAAAAGCTGTGCAGAAGAGTCGCATTTTCTGTTCGCATCAATTACTAGGACAACGCCGAAGCACCTACTTTCCCGACAGCAACGTGGCATACGAGACGAGTCGAATGTCATTTAAATATTAAGTTTCCTTACACCAGTTCGGAATTCAGTGTTTGCGTCAATCAATGTCAGCCACCGCTGATGAAGCAGTTACTTTGCTAAAGGCTTCTCGATCGTGTTTCTGGCTCCATGCTCCATGAGTCGTTATGAGGATCCAGCAGGCTGGCGATTAATCAACTCTGAGGCGGCAACTTCTTTTACCACTTATGGAGCGAGTTAAACGACGAAGTGACACCTACAAAATTCCAGTGAAAGTATCTTTTTTTTTTTTTTGTTCCCAGTACATTTGCAGTGCTGCTATATCGGGCACTTAGCAGCTGCGAATCCCGTGAACGCGTAAATACTGTAAAGAATCCGTGTCGTGGTTGCGGCATCGTTGTTGCCGTTGATGCCGGCGATGAAATTGACCACGGGCGTAGCCAGGAGGGGTGGGGTAAAGGAAAGGGGGGTTCACATAACACGTGCCTCCATCCCCCGATTCCCCTTCTCCTTCTCCCGAAACTTCTTCGTGCCACCATACCCCCTCTCCCTGTAAAGTGTGTGTACCCTTACCCCCTTCCCAGAGGAATTTCCTGACTACACCACTGATACCACCAGTGACCGGGTTCTTGGCGCATCCTATGCTGTAGGCACGTGCCATGTGTTTGAGACCAATCGCCATTGACACCTAATATTTCGTGCCGTCCACGCGCTTTTCAAGAACACGATGGCGTAGAAACTGCACTCCAACACACCGCCACCTAATTTTCAAGAACAACTTGTGCCCGATGCACTTGCACATAATGTAATTCTCGTCCACCATACCGTATCGGTTGTTCTGGCCTCCGAAATACATGAACAGACGACGACGCTCTCGGTAAACCTCGCAACTTCACGAGCAGGACGACTGTCGACGGATGCGTCAGAGGTAGGATGCATACGGTGAGGCGAGTAACGGCGCGGGTCGGCATGTGGGCGAGGAGACGGAGAAAAGGAGCTTCAATACGGCGACGTCCAGGAGGTGCGGCAGTGGCGAGCGACGGGGCCAATGCGGAGGCAACGCAAGCAAATGAGCTTGTCTTCCGGAGTGCTCCACTCGGCAGGGTTGCCGTATCTGGGAGGGGAATACAGATCGTTGTGAGGCGTAGCTGTCGGCACGGATCGAGCATCAGGTCGGGAGACGGAGCAGGCAGCAGGAACACCTAGGTTTGCAAATTCTTGCCGCACAACTGCCTGAATGGGTGAGATCGCTGAGGCTGGTTGGTCGATGGTGGGGTTAAGTGGGCGTGGATGGAACGGTGCAGGACTTGTAGCCTCGAGCTTGCGCCGAACAATACGTGTGACGTGCTCATTTTAGGGTGGTGAAGCGGTCAGGTGGACGCAAGACACGGAGCGTGACGCAAGACGACGTCGTAGTCGTGTTAGGGAGCCAGGAGAACTGTGGAATGACGAGGTGGCTTTTGGCGAGCTCAAAGCGGCGGCATTCCTTGACAATGACGTCGATGGTGGACACATTGTTGAAGACCAACAAGTTGAACGCGTCGTCCGCGATCCTTTTGAGTACGTGGCCGACTTTGTCGACCTCAGCCATTTGCTCGTCGACTTTCCGGCAAAAAGCGAGCACGTCTTGTATGTAGGAGACATACGATTCAGTAGAATACTGAACTCGGGTAGCAAGCTCTTTTCTAGCAGCCAGCTGCCAACCGGTGGGATTTCCAAAGAGGTCGTTGAGCTTCTCCTTGAAAGCTTCCCAGCTAGAGATCTCGTCCTCGTGTGTCCGGAACCAGACACGAGGTGTTCCGCCCAAATAGAATAGGACATTCGCTAGCATAATTGTAGGGTCCCAGCGGTTGTTTCGGCTAACGCGCTCATACTGGCTGAGCCAGTCCTCGACGTCGACATTATCCTGGTCGGAGAATATGCCAGTATCGCGGGAATTGGTATACCGTGACGTACGTGGTTGTCGGGGTCGCAGGAGTAGAAGGAAACGAGGTGTCGTACGTCACCGGGAGCCATGACGGAAAGCAGGATGGTGCGGCCGCTGCGGAGCATCGTGGCGAGGACCCTCCACCAAACCATTACGCGAACGAAGGATGAAGAACTGGAGACTATTTACAAGTATATTCACAAAGGATAACTGCATCGCTGGCCAGTTCAGCCGACAGCTCGAGAGCCAGAGTGTGTTCGTCGTCTTCGTCGGGGCGCCCGCGTGCATCGTCCACAAGAAACACGTAATATGCATGTATCAATATTAGACAGTTTTAGTTTAGCGTCCGCAACTACAGCGTACGCTATACGCTATAATATAGCGTACGCTAAGCAACGCACGTTTTCTACAATTTTAGTTGGCCGGCGATATCTTCGGATCTCAGAGGCCATATGCCGTCGTTGCGGCTATTTCGCGCCTTTAGCGACAGGTGGCGCTGACATCTCGAACGTTTCTTTCGTTAGGCTTCGACTCGTTCGAAACGAGAAGCGATTTTGAAAACACCACGAGGTTATCCATAATACTCTGTCGTCGAAGTGGCCTGAGACTAAGCGAAAGCCATTTACACAGTCATTTGCTACGAACGAAGTGCATTTTACAAAAGCAACGCCAAATTCAATTCGAAGTGGGCAGCCGGGACCGCCGCCATGTTTCCCGCAAGCTCCGCAAACCCCGCAAAAACGCTAACGCTAACTCGTTTGCGTTGCGTACGCCCGCTATACCCGCTATTTCGTTTAGCGTTCAGCGCATGCGCAGTGACGACCCGCTATTTTTTAGCGTACGCAATGGAATAGCGTACGCTATACTAAAACTGTCTATTATTGACAAGCGTTGTTGTTGCGCGATAACGCAACATCACGCGAGTTTTATTTCACTCTCCGCTATTCTTTCCGGCTTTCTTTCTCCCCCCTCACGCTTTCTCCCAGTGTAGGGTAGCAAAATAGCTAGAAGCTCTTAACGGTTAACCTTCCTGTCTTTCCTATCTGATTTATATCTCACCTTGTCCTATGCGCGCCCGTGTGTGTGTGCAAATATAATACAAACAACGTTCTGCCTGCGTTGCTGACTGGATTTTCATGCAATACGAAAAAGAAAAAAAGAAGAAAAATAAATCCACTAACACTTTGTATTAGCGCGGTCGCCTCCCCTCCTCCCCCCTCCCTCAAAAAAAAAAAAAAAGAAAGAACATTGCTGAAGTGGGTTCAGATCTCAGCTAGTGATGGCGGTTGTCTGTGCAGTATTTTTTTTTTCTTCGTCGCCCTGTGGCGACGGTAAAGCTGGAGACTACGAGGCGGTCTGGCGACGATATAATAACGTCGACGACGACCACAGTTTTCGTGTGCTTAACTAAACGGACGAAAAGGCGACGGGGCAAACCGAGTTTCAATCACTTAACTGCTGTCGCAAAAGTGCTGTATTCTGATGCATGCCACCTGTTCAGGCTTCATCGAGGTGATCTTACAATTTTTTTCTAAGACGTAGGCGTAGGGCACCTCTGGCGTATCGTTTCGTGCGCGTGCGCACAGTCGACCTGTGAGCGCAACGCTCCTTTCCGTATCCACCGACGCTCCTGTCGCAAACGTGTCCATTTATCGCGATATCTGTGCGTCTCTGCTTGTTTTCCTGCACAAGTCCGAGAGAATGGCGCCGCAGCGCCCAGGATTAACGGATAGTCCACCACGACGATCGCAACCTGCGCCCCAAGTGATGCGCGCATTCACTGGACCGTTTCCAGCCCACGGCGGCTATGAATAGCTCGCCCGCCCGCGGACGTCCGTTGACATTAAACTTATAAACACTGGGTGCGCGTGGAGCAAATTGGCGCCAGTGGGCCTTCTGACGTGCTCCGAGCTTCCGTAAAGAAAGTACGGCCAGACCGCGGTCGTGATCCACTGCTATCATTTGAAACCACGACGCTTTCTGCACGTGGCATGGGCCTGACTAATATACGCGAGCGCTGCTTTTTGCGTAAACACGCGCTCTTGAGCCAAGGTGGGGACTCGAATAGATTAAAGTGTGTACTCTTGAAATGCGTTGAGCAGGGACGTTGGAAGTGAGAAATGTCATAATATGGCTGTGAGAGCTGTAGCGTTGACTGCCCTATATACAGGGTGCCCCAGCCAATTTTAGCCAGAGTTTAAAAATATACGAATGCCACGTAGCTGGACAGAACCAACGTAATGTTGTTTGCCACCGCTTGCAGACACTCAAATTAATTTTATTTTAGCTCCGCCTATTAGATGATTAGCCTTAATTAATTACTTTCTCAAATATTATGACTAGATCAAAAGAGTCAATGAGAAAATGGTACAGCAACTCGAAAAACTCCCCAATCCACGCAACATGACTCGATCGACCAGTCACGCGGCAATTTTGCGTTCATTTGCGGGCTCCTTTCACGCTCGGCAAAACACTTTTATCTAGCACGTATTGAGCAACAGAGAGCTGTATGGGGAGTTATTCGTGTCGCTCTACCATTTTCTCATCGACACTTTTCGTCTATATATAATATTGGAGAAGTTGATTAATTATTAATGACTAATTATCTAATTAGGTGGAACGAAAAAAAAATAATTTGAGTATCTCCAAGCGACGGCAAGCTACATTACCTTGGTTCCGTCCAGCTACGTGGCGTTGGCATATTTTTTGGAACACTGGCTAAAGTTAGCTGGGACACCCTGTATATGGAGCACTACACGCTATAGCTCTCGCAGCCATATTATGACATTTCTCACTTGCAACGTCCCTGCTCAACGCATTCCCTGAGTATACACTTTAGTCTATTCAAGTCCTCACCTTGGCTCAAGAGCGCGTGTTTACGCAAAAAGCAGCGCTCGCGTATACCACGCCACGTGCAGAAAGCGCCGTGGTTTCAAGTGGTAGTCGTGGGTAACGACCGCGGCCACGGTGTGGGCGGCCTTTCTTTTTTACGTAACTACCTTCCAATGTTCCCCTTTCGCGGCTTCAAGTAGCTACTGTAAAGTTGATGACACGACGGGCTGGTTGATCCCTCAACTTATATGAGTCACTCGACAACTGCTTCAATTATTTTAGACCAGTTAAACCATTGCATTCAGTCGTGTCAAATGAGCCATTCAGCTTAGCGGTAATGGTCGCCGTTAGCGGTATACCACCCCAGCGTCCCGAGCCTTCGCGCGTGCTATATAGATAATCCACGCCGCTGCTGCCACATTCTTGTCGGGCGGTTAGGGTTATAGTTAACACTCTCGAATATGGCGACAGGCGGCCGGCGCGACGCGTAAAGATGAGCGTGAGCTCTATACCAAGAGTGTTTGGTATTCTGTGCAGACTGGCATGCATCAAACCTCCTCCACATTTCAACACCTTAAAGATGTAGCTTCAATGACGGTCACAGCGACACGCAACTTCTTAACTGTTGTGTGACTATGCGGTGTCGGCTTAGTGCTGCGTTGCTTGAATGGCATGGGTATTTACCCAACCTTATCGCACCACCGTTCGTAAGAAACGCAAGAGGTGATAAGAAGAATAAAGGTGTGATAAAGCTTCCTATACCATAGTGCCCTGTAGAAAGAGAGTAAATCGTCGCTGCTATCAGGTGCGGTGACGTCAGGAACGAGTGGCCGGTATGGCGCGTATAAGAGGAGCGTCGACTTTAAGTGCGAGTAAAGAAAAAGAAAAGAACAAGAAGATAAACTGAGAAAAGAAAGTACTAGCGAAATGGCAGTGGCTTCGCTTGAATACATGCAGCAGGTCACATTGGCTCCGTGTTCAAGTAACCCACTCCCATTCTATATCGCACTGTGGAAATTTCCGTTTTTTTTTTTTTTTGTTATACTGCTGAAAAGGCCTTGCAACCGCGATGATGCAAAGATACTGCAATCAAATTTGACGCCCCGTAAGTGCAACATATAAAAAAGTTCACTTCTTTAATAGAACCGCTCTCTCTCCAGCCTCGACTTTGTTCGCACGGTGTCCCCGATGAGACAGCCAAACAACCATCTCTTACGAACAACTAACATTTTCACTTCTTCTTTGGACTCTATACATGTGAATAAGCACAAATATTATTTCAGGCAATTGTTCAGTTCACGACAGATAGTCTAAGGGCCAGATGTTGGGGGAGAGTACTGGTATTGTGGAAACGAAGGCCGGGTAAGTCGATCGGGTTGCAACAATTTATCGACGTCAAGCGCCAACTGGCGATATACTCAAAGAACGCCGGCCTTCAGGAGCGATAACGTTTCAAGATGTCCAGTCGGTGAAAGCCTCGTCCATTTGTCTGCAGTGCGCGCCTCTCTCACGCGATGTTATCCCCCTCGTTGTCGCATTCCTCGCGTTCCTCGCCTTTCGCCCTGCATTCAGCCCCATCACGTGCACACAACTTTCCTTCTTTGGACAGTGTTTCCGTCACTCTGTACGCACGCACCGCGACTCGACTTCGCCCTCTGACGCAGGCAGGTAAACAGGACGCCCGCGGATCCCGCCGATGTATAGTTGCGTGCAGAACTATCGAACTCGAAGCCGCGGTTGTTGCTGATGGTCTGAATTCTGCGAAGAGAAGCGAAGACGCACTCTCAACTATGTACCATGCACGCCGGTGCTGCGTTTACAAGTGCAGTTGTACGATACGGCGTGCTGATATCTGGAATGGTAATGCACGTTAAGAGACACTAAGGAGAAAAGCAATAATATGTGTCTTATCAGTAAATCGCCATTCTGCAACACCGACAAAGTCGTTCTCGCCCGTGACAGGAGACTTGGCCTGATAAGCCAGCAAAGACGCCAAAACCAAAGTGAGGTGGCGACGCTATCTTGAACTTCCCGTGCCACCACGCCGTGACGTCAAAGGTTTTAGTGGCGTCTGCTTGTGCCCGGTTAATGTTCTGCCGGTAAAGATGAACTACATTGTGTTCTAGGTGATTCAAAGACTGAAGTTGTCAAGTTTCAAGAACACTTACTGAGACAGCAATGGCCAGAAGCCCAAATATGATAGTATCTTCTGAAATTCGTAGTGTCACGCTGACATACGAACACTGAGATTTCGGTGCGAAATTGAACTAGTGGAACGTTGCACGTCATTTTCTCTTTTAATGATGAACCTATTACGGCAAAATTAACGAAGATAAAGTTTTCTAAGAATATTTAGTTTAATTAGAGTTCGTTCTTATCTTTGGCGTCGCTTTAATGCCATAGCGTCTAGAATGAATGCTTGGCTGAAGAAAGTGTAGGACGCGAGCTCTTTGCGTAAGTCTGCCGTTGCAGAGCTGTACTGTTCGAAATAGTTGAATGAACGCTGGGTAAGTTGAGATCGTAACCTTTGCGTTCAGCACGGGATGACAGCTTGGTGCCGGCTTTTAGACAGAATTGATGATGCTGATACCTTAAAAGAAAGTTCGAAGTTGACCTGTGTTTCTCCCCTCTTTGATCCATCTTCATCCTAATATTTTTTCTGCGCAGCAAGTTTATTTTTTTCTTGGGGCACATTGCTTTTGGTTATGCCCTGTCGCGTGAGTGTAAAAAAGAAAAGCAAACAAACATGAAAGCTTTACTCACGTGACGTATCTTTCTGTCCTTGCCCTTGATTTTCCCTTTCGTTTGAAGAAGTACTGACATGAATTTTACGGGTTTTCGTTTTTATGCTTTGAATTGAGGTCCTCAACTTGTAAACATTAGAAAAACAAACAAACCAACAACCAAATCTAGCAAGCCTCATTCTCGACGGCTAATTTTGGTTACAAGGAGTTGCATATAGGAATGACTTTCGCAATTTTCCAAATACAGTATATAGGATCAATACACACTGTAGGGAACATTCGATAGTCTCAAATAAATCCTGAGCAGATAAGCTGACTAAAATTTAAGTAATATAAAGTTGGTTTCAGCGGCATGAGCTGGAAAAAAAAAAGAACGAAGAATTATCCTCAGACGCTAACCGCGGAGCGGTGTTCCGACTTCTTGCGTGCCCGAAACCAAAGCGCTGCACTAACGGCGTTTCCCGAAATACGCTTCATTGCAACGTCTCGCGTGATGGCGCGAGAGAAGCCAGATGGCTGGGCTTTGCGTGCCTGCTCCGTCGGTTCCGTGGAATTCCCTGAACAGCCTCGCGTCATTTATGGGAGCGTTGTGTTGATGTAGCAATTATGGGGACACTCCAAGCGAATATTTTTTGCCGTCGTCGTCGCCGTGAGGTTTCGTATATATATTTAGGCATATGTATGCTATATGCCATGTTATGCCATATGACATGCAGCATACGTGGGTTTTATTGCCACACCGTTCTATCGCGAATGTTACTCGTACCAGGTCTTACGTTCTTGACAAAATAATTTCTCAGAATTTTGAGAGCGGCAGCCCACAAACAAATGTCGCGAAACAAAATCCCGACAGTGTACGCCTTTTATCTTAAATTTGCTTAGACATTAATATTGAAAAGTTCAAAAAAATCATCATCATCATCAGCAGCAGCAGCAGCAGCAGCAGCAGCAGCCTGGTTACGCCCACTGTAGGGCAAAGGCCTCTCCCATACTTCTCCAACTTCCCCGGTCATGTACTAATTGTGGCCATGTTGTCCCTGCAAACTTCTTAACCTCATCCGCCCACCTAACTTTCTGCCGCCCTCTGCTACGCTTCCCTTCCCTTAGAATCCATTCCGTAACTCTTAATGGCCATCGGTTATCTTCCCTCCTCATTACGTGTCCTGCCCATGTCCCATTTCTTTTTCTTGATTTCAACTAAGATATCATTAACTCGCGTTTGTTCCCTCACCCAATCTGCTCTTTTCTTATCCCTTAACGTTACACCTATCATTCTTCTTTCCATAGCTCGTTGCGTCGTCCTCAATTTAAGTAGAACCCTTTTCGTAAGCCTCCAGGTTTCTGCCCCCTACATGAGTACTGGTAAGACACAGCTGCTATACACTTTTCTTTTGAGGGATAGTGGCAACCTGCTGTTCACGATATGAGAATGTCTACCAAACGCACCCCAGCGCATTCTTATTCTTCTAATTATTTCAGTCTCATGATCCGGATCCGCAGTCACTACCTGCCCTAAGTAGATGTATTCCCTTATCACTTCCAGTGCCTCACTACCTATCGTAAACTGCTGTTCTCTTCCGAGACTGTTAAACATTACTTTAGTTTTCTGCAGATTATTTTTAGACCCACCCTTCGGCTTTGCCTCTCCAGGTCAGTGAGCATACATTGCAGTTGGTCCCGTGAGTTACTAAGCAAGGCAATATCATCAGCGAATCGCAAGTTACTAAGGTATTCTCCATTAACTCTTATCCCCAATTCTCCCCAATCCAGGTCTCTGAATACCTCCTGTAAACACGCTGTGAATAGCATAGGAGAGATCGTATCTCCCTGCCTGACGCCTTTCTTTATTGGGATTTTGTTGCTTTCTTTATGGAGGACTACGGTGGCTGTGGGGCCGCTATAGATATCTTTAAGTATTTTTACATACGGCTCGTATGTAAAAATACTGAAAGATATTAACAGATATTAAAGATATTAAAAAAATAACAGACTTTAAACCTGAAAATGATGCAATTTGATTGGCGCGGCTGTGGGCACCACTTCCGGGATCGACCCAAGAAAGAGGTTTCAAACATGCCCGATGTGGAAAAGCGGTGGTAAGGTCGCTAAGAAAGACGTTGGCTTTAATTAATCAGCATAAACGAAATTGTCTCACGACAAAAAACAAACAGAGGACCCCGTTTTATACTTAGTCAGCTCACGCTTACGTTTGTAAAGGAAGAAAGCAGATTGTCCAGCATTTTCAGGACATTTGTAAGCGGGTCGGGTGATCTTCACACTAAGTGGTTGTATAACTGACTCGAGCTGGCTGGCAGCATGCAGGGAAGTCGGCTCTGCTTATCAATGAGCTCTCTCTTCCAAACTGCTATACTAGCCGTGCGGAATATATTTTGGAATAACGGGAAAACCGGCTGCGAGGACGTCTCTTTCAGAAAACATCCTTTTTTTTTATTTCTGTGTCGTTGTGCTCGTACATTTTCCCCCTTATTCGTACGCGGGCGCCACAGCTTCGATGAAGAAAAAGTCGAAGGTCACTCCGCAGAAGCTTATACCCACGTTCTCAGCTCTGATATTCTAAGTTTCATTTCTGTTTGCAATCTCATTGAAACACTCGTAAGCCCATTAGCTTGATGGCGAATCCCCTGTAGCAGCCATCGACCATTGTTACGAAACTAGAGAAAGTGGCCAAGTTCGTATACCTTGGCCTTAGTTTATGAAGTTCTGCTTACAAGGAGCATCGGGGCACAGCGTACTATAATCGGGGCTACGCTGTAGCCATAGGAACTGCAACCGAGCTGTCTATGATTGGGCCTGTGAATCAAGACGATCACCCTGTTAATGCTTCTTGTTTGATTCATTCTACGTCATACTTGCATAAATTATTTATCCATCACGTTTTGAAATTCAGATATGCCGAAAAATAAGGAAGAAAAACAACAAGAAACAGACAAAATTTGAAATCTGTGAGATGATTTTTGCATCATTCGTTTGCTCCAGCTGAACTATTAAAACGTCCATCTCGCCCTTCCACTCTCCTTCTCTTTTTATCGCCCTTCACCCTTCCCCCCGTGCTGGGTAGCCAACAGGAACTGCCGCTGGTTAACCTCCCTGCCTTTCTATGCATCCTTTTCTCTTCTCTCTCTTCTCTTGACCCTTTCTGGTCCAATGATTCTCGTAGGAATCGTATAGCTTTGGATGAATTATCTGACATTGGGAAAAACAAATAACAGGCATATTTCCAGAAATATGAGTGTAAGCAATTATAATTAAATAATTTGTTGACTTTATGCTTCATATAAATAAGACTCTCCCTGATATCTCAATCAATATCCATGCGTGACGCCATACTGAGATTATGCCTCTGTGTTATTGCGTTCTTAAAGCCCGCTGCCTAATGCATATAACCTACCTTGGGTGGCACAAAATATGGTCTTTAAATTATGTCTGGCCATATTTCACACCTGTACACTTGTGAATTATAAGGTCTCAAGAATTACATGATGTTTACAACGCGCTGAGTTGGGAGTTCATGGGAAAAATCATCTTCGTTATTTCTCTGAAGCCCTAGCGAGAATTTTGTCTTTATTTGTTCCTTGTCGTTTGTCGTTCGAGCGCATGTAATATAAGTTTTTCTCTTCTTCAAGAATATTCGCGCAAGAAAGGGTTAATTCTTCAGTTTATGCAGGGCTGACTGCCGTAATATGCGCTATATTATTTGGTCTATGGCTTGCTTCCTTTGTATTTTCTTTAATATTTTACTATACATTAGGTTCTTTGCGCAATTTCTCAACAATGAGCTTGTGCTATTGTTGAAGGAATCATAATCTTCTTCCTACAAGCCACAGCTGTCGGGAGAAACACATGGCACTGTGATCCCTGCCACTGTGTGCGAATACGGTAACGTGGGCTGGCAACGTTGCAAGCATACGAAGGAGCGACATTAACCCATGATATTATTATTATTATTATTATTATTATTATTATTATTATTATTATTATTATTATTATTATTATTATTATTATTATTATTATGATGATGATTATTATTATTATTATTATTATTATTATTATTTATACATGCAGATAATCATAATGTATGACTAGCTCCTTTTTACGCCCGCCTCCTCGTTTTCTGTTTCCATATTTGCTCCTATTTGTATCTCTACCTCACCTTGTTTTGAGTACCAGATTTGTCTTGTCTTTACATTTTGCCTAGCGTATTACTTTTTGAGTGCAGCCGTACGAAGGCTCCATAGCCGGTCCTAGCCTCTACATTAAAATTTCGATTGACTGATTGTTTGATCGATTATTTGATCATCATCATTACCGTCAGCATATTTTCATGTCCACCACAGGACGAAAGCCTCTGCCACAGATCTCCCATAACTCCTCTCTTGCACTAGCTGATTCCAAGTTATGCCTGCAAATATGCTAATTTAATCCCACCGCCTAATTCTCTGACGTCCTCGACTGCGCTTCCATTTTCTTGGCATCTATTCTCTAACGCTAACACACCACCGAAAACACGGGGAAGGCGGGAGATGGAAACACGCCACCGGTTATTCATCCCACACAATACACGGCCTGCTAATCTCCATTTTTTCCCCTTAATTTGAGACAGAATTTATATCGGCTACTCCTGTTTGATCTTAACCCACACCATTGCCTCCCTGTCTAATAACGTTACGCCTAATATTTTTCGTTCCATCGTTCGTTGCGCGGTCCTCAACTTTTCTTTGCTAACCTCCAACTTTCTGCCCCTTATGTCAATACCGGTAGAATGCAATTATTGTACCCTTTTGTTTTCAGGTATAGTGATAATAAGTTGCTCGTCATGACTTTTTTATGCGTGCCGTATGCGCTGCAACCTATATTTATTATTCTGTAAGTTCCCTTCTCATGATCAGGAACCCCTGTGAATAGTTGAGCTAAACAGACCTACTGTTGCGCAGAATTTAGAGACTGATTGCTAATCAAAATTTTTGCCCTCTTTCCATGCTATTTAAAATTACCTTTATCTTCAACTCTACTCCTGTACTTTCTCTGTCGAAATCCTCAATCATTTGTTGCCATTCACTGCCAGCGTTGGTGAGCAGGACAATGTCATCTACGAACCGAAGAATGGTGAAATATTCGTTGTTGATGCTCACTCCTAAGGCTTCCCAGTCTAATAGCTCGAATACTCCTTCTAAGCATGCAGTGGATAGCTTTGGAGAGATTGTGCCTTCTTGTCGGACTCCTTTGTTGATAGGCGATTTTCTACTTATAGAGAAGGAAGGTAGCTGGGGAACGTTTTTAGATATTTCGGTATTCACATGTGCTGCCTTTACTCCTTGGTTACGCAATGTCTTCATGACTGCTGCTATCTCCATGGTATCAAATGCATTTGCGTAATCCGAGAAAGTAATATCGAGAGGTTGATTGTACTCTGCATATTTCTCAATGGCCTGATGAAATCTACGTGATACATTGTAGAATATCCCATCCTGAAGCAAACCTGTTCTTTTCGTTCATTGAAGTCAAGTTTTGTCCTGATTCTATAGAGATTTTCTTGTTGAAAATTTTATACAATTCTGAAAGCAAGCTAATGGGCCTATATTTCTCCAATTCTTTGAAATTTTCCTTGATATGTGTTAGTACAATATTGACATTCTTACAACTATCTGGTACACTTGAAGTTGTGAGGCATTGCATATAAAAGGCCGCAAGCTTTTCACGCACAATATCTCCTCTATCTTTGATTAGATCGACTGGTATTTCATCTTGTCCTGCCTCTTTTCCCAGAGACATTTATTGCAAAGCCATTTTAACGACATCACTAGAAACAGAAGGGGCCTCTGTGTCCCATTCATCACTACTTCCAGTGAAGGTTGGGTGACTGCCCTGGGTACCGTGTAGGTCAGTATAGAAGGCCTCTGCTACCTTTACTATATCGTCAAAATTGCACGTGGCATTATCCTCCTTATCCTCCTTATTACTGTATATGCTTCTGGATCAAATCCCGGTCACGACGGCCGCATTTCGATGGGGGCGAAATGCGAAAACACCCGTGTACTTTGATTTAGGTGCACGCTAAAGAACCCCAGGTCGTCCACATTATTCCGGAATCCTTCACTACGGCGGGTCTTCTAATCAGATGGTTGTTTGGGCACGTAAATTCCCGTAAGTAAACTTTCGCTCTTTCCTATCACAAGCTTCCTTCTTACTGATCACATGCTGCCCTTTCTACTGCTCTTGTCCGATACGAAAACGTATACGCAGTGGAGAGAAAGCTAAATATGGGAGGGATCAGGTTGGCGACTGCCACCAGAAGGGCCGAAACGCCTGTCTGCTTTTCGAGAAGTAGGGGCATATAAGCGGAAGTTGAAAATAGGAAGAGAATCAACCTGAATAAAATCCGAAGACCGCACGTTCACGAACGCCGACAGTAAGCAGTGGCACCGCAGTACAGGAGGTAAGTTCACGGCAAAATTGAAGATGCAGAATGCGGGATAAATAAATATTCACCACCGTACCTGGCAAGTTCCTCAACTAGGACAGTTGGCGAGCACCAATTCTTGACGCATATACGACCGTCTTGGTGTACTTAACGACGGTGTACTTGACGTAGTTACCGTGTCCCTCTGTCGCTTTCGTTTAGAAGGGGTAGTGCGGGAGGAAATATAGAACGAGAAAGAGAGCTAAGAATGAGAGCAGGTTCACTATTCGAAAAGTATCACATTTGCCTTTCCTTCAAATCCCGTTTCTGGTGTTAAAACAAAGATCCTTCACTGAGAGTTAGATAGCCTCATGGTGATGACCTCAATGGTGACTGTATCGCTCGATAGCTATAGAGTTACCATTTAGACTCGTGTTGCAGGAGCAGCCGTTATATCGAGCGAAATTGCGTCGAATACACGTGCATATAAAGGAGACAATAAAGAAACAAGTAGATAAAGTTAGCTTATCCTGTAATAATTCGTGCAAGCCACGCGCACTTCTTGGCCCATCCCCCACAGTGGGTGCCACTTGCGCAGAGGAGACAACGAATAAGCCGCAGCAGTCCGTATTTGTCGTCTCACATACGCCCGGCCACGAAAGTTTACCGACCACGGGATCTTGGAATACGTTCAATTCACGAGCAGCCGGGTACGTAGCAGTATAGTCAGTAAAATTGAATACGACGATGTTGTTACCATATTCTAGCCGAGGCCCGAAATGCAAATACCAGACAGCGTTGTGAGGCTGCGGGTATATTGAGATTTTATCACAGATTTCACGGTCCGTAATGTCTTGTGGCTGGGTGTACTGGCGGGTGCTATCTGGTTCATACCACGAGTCTCCACGGTTGTTTTGTTTTGAGAAAACGAGCCCGTTAACCTCGGACAATTGTTAACTAAATAGAGAACCGCGAAAAAAAGAAAGAAAGCCAACACCCTGCGCGTTTATTCATGCCGTAACCGCACCGAAGTTGTGCACAATGTAACATTAAGAGGATGAGCCATATTTACGCGGCCGCATGCACGTAAGCGCGCGGCGCTGAAGCATTGTCGCCAACGCCAAGGTCAAAGCCCGCAAAAAGAGAGCGCTTAAAGTTGTGCAGTTCGTCGTCGTCTTCTCTAACCAACAAGGTCATTGGCATCCTCACAGAAAGCACCCCCCCCCCCCCCCCCCCAGCGTGACAATATTTAAAAAATAAAAGTGCAGCGATCCCACGGTTCAGTACGGTAAATGCTTCAGATTGCGCGTTCCGTGCAGCATTTATTTCGAGTCGTCTTAGCCATTAGTGTTAATGCGACGCTGGCTTTGTGGGAGACGCGCCTACAGTCGTCCAGCTATTCACAACACAGTCGAGGTTTACGTGCCAACAGAGCGCGTTGCCGCTAACCACAGGGCTGGAGCGACAAGGAAGGTTGTTTGAGAAGCCGCGCAGCTGCACGTGAAGCGTGGAGGAAAAAGCTAGAGAGAGAGAGAGAGAGAGAGAGAGAGAGAGAGAGAGAGAGAGAGAGAGAGAGAGGGACCTCGCGTCCGCTTCATAGCCAGTGTTCGTTTCGTCCCCCCTTCATACTTACAGTAGTAAGCGCAAGAGAAATGAAATGAACAGATAAAGAGTTGGATTATTTAAACACCACAACTGTGTTTTACGTGACGCTGAAATAACCGCGTTTCCAAGTGATGTGATTCGGTGACAATGGTGCTTCTATGCTTTTCAGTTTGTTGTTTTCATTCCACAGTCTATTACAGAGGGTGTCCCAACTATCAAGCACCGATATTTAAAAACCGTTGTGCAAATGCCTCATAGAACTAATATACAGACAGCCTCACTATTCAATATTTGTTTAACGCTTTGCCACGTGAGGCAATCGTAATGCTCAACCCTGTCAGAGATTTGAACAATGACGCACAACGCCTCAAGCAAACACGTCTCCGACTGTGTTCTGTGGACTACGCAGACAAACAGCAGTCGTGCGCCCTCTAAGCCCCATTTAATGCAAATTAAACCCCCAATATAACGGCATGTGCGAGGAAATGAAAGTACAATAAAAAACTAACACTCTGCACCAAAGGTGTTCATACACCCGTACACCTACTGGCCCGTTCATTACGTTGGAAACTGTTCTTGCAATTACGTATAAAGATGTATGGTTTCAAGCGTAACGAAAGCTTTTTCTGCGATTCAGAATGGGGCGTTACTGAAGGTTTCTTATGAAATCAATCAGTTATTGTATCTGGACAATGTATAGATAGACATATCTAATTATCTATAGATAGGTACCAATATTTGAAGAGCTGCAATGGGTCTCTTGTGTGGCGCTGTTCGTAGGGTGTTCAAATGTTTGGTGTGTATCTAAGCAAGCTATAGTTATTCAAGAGAGAAAGATTTTCTATCGTAAACCAGCTGGCATCATAACAACAGTAGACGAAACTGCACCAGTGCTTCAGGCTTCGCAGAAAATGCGTTCACTATGTTTAAAAGCGGTCCTTAACAACCCTATGGATGCTGGGACAAATTTTACAAGCGACAAGTACACTTAATTCTGCAAGAGCCCACGTCTTAATAGGGTGGTTTGAGGGTGCAACTATGCAACGGGGGGTACACTTTTAGAAAAGCTCGCACACTTTGTGGCTCATGTTGCCTTTAAGAAATAATCGTCATCCGTCTTGTCTGCATTTCCAATCTTTAAAGCTGCGTTTCGCACTTTGAGGTCACGAACGGTGCGCGCGTATCAGTGTGACATGGCGACTATAGTTTCCGGATCAGATACGCCCCAAAGGCGGTAAAATTTTTAAAGTTTAGATTGACTAACACCCACATCGCCTAATACAAACATAACACGCTCATGGGTGTTTACTGTCAAGGGCAGGTATAATTATGAGCTATAGAAATAGCTATAAAGGACGTAATTTTGAGGCCCTACTTCGTAAAAATCATTTGCATTTCCCCATTTGTATAGATGAACGTATTCGTCACAAACAAGCATTCCTGGCACATTGGTCTGAAACGGGTGTTGGGGAAAGAGCAGCAGATTAACGTCTCTATTTTCGTACAAGGAAGTGGACTAGTTATATGGCGGACAGTTGTGACACACTTTGTACTAGGACAAAATGGAGGCTCTATTTTTGTGAGCACGGCCGTTTACTTAGGTGCGCTTTAGCGTATACAACAATTGATGAGAAAATTTACATGGCTATTTCTTGAAGCGCGTAATTTAAGGCCTGTTTGCAATTAATAAAGTATAACGCCACAGGCGAACGTGCCACACATTCTATAATGGCGCCAGGCTACTGCACTAGAGCGAACGAAATGCGGGGTGATCATTTTTAAGTTTTATGGAATTTTCTTAAAAATCGCTTTTGGCAGATCGCGCAATTATTTTTCTAGTGCTGTATTATTCGAAGAGGCAGACATTGCAAGCACGAGAAACCGAAACACATATTCTACTGATTTAGAGAAAATCTACTAATTAACTTCTGAATTGATTCCATTACAGTACGAATTGCAATTGACGAATTGTAGCCAGTGAGCTTGAAAGACGTGTCCACTTGAAATGAATTTCCAGGGTGACACCAGTTTCGAGACATTTCCCCAATTGTGGAACGAAATACATAAGCGTTCCAGTTACCTTTGTCCTTCAATGCATAAAAGAGCGTTTTGCTAAAAAAGTAAGCGTAACAACAGTGCATTCTCACAGCGAGTTTGTTCGCGCATATCTCCAAACTGGCATAATTCTGGAAATTCATTCCAAATGGGACACGCCTTGCAAACTCACCGGCTGCAATTCGCAAGTTGAAATATGTGCCCTAAAGTACGTAATTCATTAGGAACCTAATTCGTTATTTTTGTTGATTAGTTTCAATTTCTCGCGCAACTAATGTCCCCCTCTGTGAATAATCCAGCTCAAGGACTGGCATTACGTTATCCGAAACAGTCAATTAAACAAAATATTCCGTAAAATATAAAAATAATCACCTTGTAAGTATATCCTTAGAGAAACTTTCTGTATATGCATTTCCCACATTTACGTGTTTGCGGCATTATTCGCACGATAAGCATGCATAATTAATGCAAAAGACGCATCACTCCAGCGCAAGTAATGACGCACGCATGTGAAACTATACCACGTGTTTCAGCCAAGACTTCAGAGGGATTTAAAAAAAACGATTATTAGAACAGCACTATTCAAGAGGCTGCGTCTTCAATGGCACATCATTTGAGCTGGCGGACACCGAGAATTTGAGCAATATTCACTCATAAATCCAGGTCAAATTCGTTATTAACGCTTTCAAAGTAGTTACTTTTTAGAAACATTGCAGTTGCAGAATTCAGTCCGTTCAGTGCTCTAAACATGAACAGTCGTGAGCAATGTATCAAAGTGAACACCCAGTTTGTTTTAAGCGATAACCACTCGTCTCAGAAAAAAAAAAGGATAACACAGTGAAAAAGACGGGATAAGCGAGCGGCCAATACACGCAGACTGTGTGCAAGTGTGTGTTGTGCCCTTCAAATTTGTTGTCTTGCCAATAATCATGTTCAGACTTTAGTAATTACTCGTAATATGTGGATTCTAACTTGTTGAGTGAATATGTCGCCTGTAGCTTTCGCGTTGAACATTTAGCTTCTTCGTGCAATTTTATTTGGGGCATATGTGTGTTTAACCACTACGGCCTCTTGAAAGTAATTTGGGTGTTTCTTCTTATATTGCTGGTAATTGTACACTTTGTGGATGCCTTATGACTAGACAATTTCCGAGTATCCGCACTGAAACTATTTGAGAAAGCCATTTGTGTTTCACTAACATTTTCGCTGAATGCTTTGCTTGAACCTCGAGGAAACACCTTGAACACCAACGTAAAATTTGCGATAAGTTGGATTTGAACATTTCGAAACTAAGCGGTAGTAGTATTCTTCTTTCTGAGTAAATAGATTTAAAAAACCTTGACCATAATATCATCCGGTTGGCTACCCTATACGTTGGCAGGTGGATAAAAGGAAAAGATATAGACAGGGGAGAGATACAGGAAGGGAAAACGCAGTGAAATGTAGATGCATTCGCACGGGCTGCTTCACGTGATGAAAAGCATTCGCACAGGTGCCTTCAACGCTGGCTTGCTTCAGTTATGTAATTATGCAACGCGTGCCATGTTATAAGCCTGTTTAGGGATCTTTGGTTATGTTAAGTTATTCAACGATCACTGATAAATTTCTGACGTCCGCCGAGCGAGTAACGTGTTTCCTGGAAATTTCTTCGTCTCAGTGTCATACGCCGCTTTTATTAAGAATTGCAGCAAGTCTTGGCAGGAATACATCTGACACGTCTGGATATGTAAATAGTTGTATGCGTGGACAAAGTGAGAATATGCAATTAAGCGAGCGTTTAATATTATTATCAGTGTTCTTTACTTTTATTTTGCAAATGCCAGTAGGCTGAAAGCAATTCGCCGGCGAATTTACCGCGTCCTTCGACCGTAAAAGACCGAAAGGCCGCGTGTTCTTGAATAGAGTTGAGGGCTATTCAGTGCCAACGAAGGACCTAGAATAACTGAGTGCATCTAAACGCTTCCGGCGTAACCGCGCACGTCGGCAGCCTTCGCGCAGCGATACGAAGGAAAAAAGAAGAGAAAAAGAGTCGATTTGTTGTTTCCTATCGCTCTCGAGACAACAAAAGAAACAAACGCGGCGTCTCTGCCGCGCCTCAACAGGAACTGTCCATTCGAGGCATCCTGCAGCCTTCGCGCGGTGCTTTCCGCACCGGAGGTATTTATACAACAGCGGTTGATCGCGGAGGTCGAGGAACGGTTGCCCGCCGAGGGACGAACTGGTTTTTTGCTTCAGGGGCGCACGAGAGGCCCGCCGGCACGCGCTGCCGCACTCCGTCCGAAACAGACACGGCACAGCAGGCGGAAGTGAACAGGACCCACGGGCGCGGTCCAGTTCCGCGAGTGGCCGCGCAACGTGTAGCCGCATGGCCGGAACTTATTTCGGCAGCAGGAAACGGAACGGCGAGGGCCCGTGGGCTTACCGACTATCGCAGCCGCCGTGCGCGCTGCCCGCGGACAGCCGGGGCCTGTTACGTGTCGCAGTTGGCGCTGCGTCGACGTCCGGAGCCCGACTTCAACAGGAAGAGAAGCGCTAAAAGAATTAAGAAAGAAAGAAAGAAAGAAAGAAAGAAGGAGAGAAAGGAAGAAAGAAAGAAAGCAACAAAGAAGGAAAGAAAGAAAGAAAAGAAGAAAGAAAGCAAGCAAGAAAGAAGGAAAGAAAGAAAGAAAGGAAGAAAGAAAGAACAAAACCAAGAAAGAAAAGAAAGTTGGCGAACTGCACGTTCGCGTTGGCGGGGCGACGCTGGCGCGTCATAAGATATCTATGCACGCTTGAGCGGTCTTCAGGAAGACGTGTACAGATCTTGCGTGTGCGTGTCTTCCCGAGACCCCTTGTTTAAAGGAATGAAAGTCCCACTGCGACGCCGGCGATTTGATGATAAAGATGAATTCGTGGGAGACGTCGAACAGCGTTTTTAATACGAAAACATTATATGCTGATACGATCTCGACCGGGTGAAGTGGGCCTTTACAGCAAGAATCAAGAAACGACGACGAAGGCGGGCATCGTGATGGCGAAAAAAATGAATTCACTTCATTGATACATGGCTGTGACTCTACCCGAGTCTCGAGCGGCTCTCATTAACACGGGGGCCAGGCCGTAACCTCTCGCGGTCTTGTGGTCGTCGATGTCTTCTTGGAAAACTTGGGGAACTTGTGAAAGTATAGGTGCCTTTGTCAGGTTGAGAAGTCGACGAGCTCTTCTCTTTCGTGTCTTCTCTATTTATGTCCTTACCTGTGTGTCGTCTGCTCAGGGCGTAAAGGGGAGACGCTTTTTTCGGGGAAGAGGGCCGTTCTACCTGTCTGCCTGGAAGTAAATGCGTGGTTTTTCGGCGCAGATTATCAGCGAACAGCAACGGCACCACGACATAAAGAGTCTTTGCACAAGGGCGTGATTTCGGCAGAGCACTTTGGCAGTGGCGACGGCGAGGAAAGCACGTCGGTTAACTTCTGTTGTGTTTTACAGGTTTGTTAAAGTTCTCGTTCTTTTTTTTTACGACATTTCATTCACTGTCGCTGCTGCCAAGCGATTTGTTTTGGTGACGAATGACTTAGGGGCTCAAACATGACTAAGTGCTGCGGTTGCAGAGCTGAAATTGAAGATGCCGCGAGTGCTGTTATGTACAGTGAGTGCGAGTTCTGTTTTCATGCTTCAGTATGCTCAGGCATAAGTGAACAGAAGTATGCTGAAAAGAAAAAGTCGGGTGAAAGAAGAGCATGGAAGTGTGAGGCCTGCGGGCCGGGGGTATCGAAGAGTACCACACGGCCAGCTGATCAAATCGGAGATGCTCAACTTAAGATTACGATCATGGACATAGACAAGAAATTAACTTGTCCCCTTACTTTTAATGAAAAGGTAGAGAGAATAGATAGGTCAATCCAGTTGCTGTCGGATCACTTTGATAAAATTAAGGAACGCTTGAGCGGGCAAGACAGGGAAATAAAGAACATAAAATGCAAGATCGACAAACTTGACAAGGAGGATACAGCTAAGGGTCTCGCCCAGCTTCAGATTGATTTTGATGACCTCGAGTGGTGCAGCTGACGTCTGAATGTTGAAATACATGGAACTCCTGAGACTGCAGGCGAAGATCTTTTAAATAAGGTAAATGATCTTGCGAAAACCTTGAATTTGATGGAACTTGCTCCGGCTGATATTTCCGCTATTCACGGGGTGGCATTAAGGCCAGGTAGAGAGCGTGGAGTGATCACCAGGACCTTCGAGATACTTGGCTTGAAAAAAGAAAATTCTTGAGGCAGAAACAAGATCATGTTTACATAATTGAGAATATGACCAAGCGTTCCCGGGCTCTCTTAGCAGCCGCGAAAACACGGGCTAGGAGAGTTGGCTATGACTTTGCATGGCATTCAAATGGGAAGGTCTTGGTGCGTAGAAAGAGTGGAGGACTTGCGCAGGTCATCATGTGTGAGGATGACTTGTCAGCGTTGAGCAATTGATGTGTTTGTTTTTGAACTGTTCCTTAGTTCTTTCTTTTACTGCTCTGTAAAATTGATGACCTCGGATATATCTACCTTCGTGAGTTAGTGAAGAGGTTTGAAAGTGTACAAAGAGGATTTCTTCGATGCTCCCATTTAAATGTACAATCAATGGGAAACAAAGTAAATGAACTCAAGTGTGTGTTTAACCAAATGAAAGGTTGTTTTGATGTAATTATGCTAACAGAAACCTGGCAATCGGATATTTCAGAAGAATTTAAACTACCTAATATGAAAACGTTCTCTGTTTTTTAGGTGAAGTCGTCGAGGGGGTGGTGTCACTATGCTACTTGTTAGTTCTTTACCAGCCGTATTGCTCGAAAATGTTACTTTAGTTACTGCTCATTACGAGATGTTGTGTGTTCACTTTCAAGATGTCATAGTTGCCGTATGTTACCGGCCACCTGATGGTAACTTGTCTGATTTTTTTCATTTTTAGATATTTTCTTAACATTTGTAAATCAGCACCAATACGCCGTTATATTGGGTGGTTATTTCAATATTGACATGGGGCACGACGGCACGAAAAAGTGTGACTTTGAAACTACTATTGCACGCAACGGTTGCGAAAAAATTATAAATAAATCCACTAGAATTACTCTGTCTTCGGAGACCACCATAGGCTTATTTATCACAAACTGTGATCTGTAGTGTGTGACCTGTGCTGTCCTTACTTATCCTATTAGTGATCACATGGTGATATGTTGTTCTGTAAAAACAGGTGCACCTACGTTAATTCAGAGTGACATTCCCTATAGTTATCAGCATGTCTCGCCAGCTGCTTTAGATGCCTTCCGTTCAGAGGTCGGCACTTTGCATTGGGACAAAGTATTTAACTATAGATGTGTGTCATTTAAGTGTCGCAGAATTAGCCGATCTTTTTGTTGTTTAAGCTATGTAGCAATTTATTTAAATGCAGAAGATTGCAGCAGTTTTCTTCGTTGTATACTCTATGTATAAACGATGTTTTCATTTTTCCTTTATGTCTTGATCTTTAGGTAAAACAATGTGTCACTTTAAAAAAAAGAAAAGACGCTGTGATATTGTGACGTCCTTCAGCTGCTGCCATTGTTCACAAAGAGGGCGGAGGATCCCTCAAGCCTTCATTTGAACGGCTTTTCCCTCCGCCTCATGTTACACTGTACTGTGACGAAGCAAATAAATAAATCCGTCAATTATCTCATTATGATAACGTACGCCTGAACGTTTCTTCAACTTGACAGGTCGATGTCCAGGCTTGTCCTAACAGCCTTTTCTGGGACGAGGCAAGTCATCTCCTCATGGGAACACACGCCTCGATGTTTCTCGCATTTGACAGGTCGACCATAACAATTCCCCAGGAGGCGGGAATGTCAGGCGTTAACATCCGAGGGCACCAAAACGCACGTGACCAAGTGGTGACGCCACGTTCCCGGCGCTGGACCTGCTGCGGCTCACACTGCGAAATCCCACGGTGAACGGCCACAGCATTGGACGAACGCCGTGGCCCACAAGCAAAAGAAGAAAAAAAAATGAAGAAGGAAGAAGAAAAATGGACTTTGCCCAATTCGAAAATTGAGTTGACCTACGTTCAAAACCAACCTGACCCACTCCCAAAACTGACTTGGGCCACCTCCAAAAGTGGATTAAGGTGGATTAGCCTGTTTAAAAGTGGATTAAGGTCTATTAAGGTGGAATAACGTTGAGTTTTCATTTAAAGGGATAACCTAGAGAAATCCTTATGCTTTCGCATTCAAATCACGTAAGGCGCTTAAGTGACTCAACTTTCTTTAAAAATGAAATCTGAAAACTTTAGAATTAAGGCCTATGAAGTATTAAACAAAAACTGGCAGAAATGTAGGAATTGGAATGGTGACTAGGTGAACAAGTCCTAATCGTAACTTAAAATAAAGCTTTTCATTTACGTATCATTAATTTAAGCTTTTCATTTGTGTACGAGCGCGAGATGCAGTATGGAACGTTGGCATGATAAGCGGCATCGGTGCCAGCTGTGGACGAAGACGACGACGAACGCGCGAGCAGTGGCACGGCCACGTTCGCGCGGTTACGCCGAGGGACGCCGACGCTCAGCCCAGGAAGGGGGTCTAAACGAATGCCTGAATTGTAAGGTATTGAGTTTTCCAGTCATGTCATGGCACTACTACATTCTGCTTTCCAAAGAGCTTGAACGTAAATGCACTGTCCAGTTTTCGTTGACAGTACGGGAGGACAGAGTAGGAATGAATGTATCGCAGAACCTCTCAAGCCTAGATTTAATGGCAGTGCAGTCGATTTTCTTATAATTGAGGATGCGCTTAGGCGTAAGAGTTCGTTAGTGTGGTGGGATGCTAATAGTTAGGTTCAAGATTTTGTGATCGCTGAATCCATCAATGGCAGTAACAGCGTTAGTAACCTGGGGATTTGACGCGAGAACAAGATCGAGGGTGTTAGTTCCTCGGGCAGGTTGGTCGGCTAACTGTAGTAATGAAATATCAAGGGTGAGTTTTTTTAATGGATTAGAGGAGCGAGAGGTGTAAGTTAAGGAGGGCCAGTAAGTGTCAGGGTAGTTAAAATCACCCGTCAGGAATATATTTGCTTTAGAAAATTTCGCTGAAATAGCGTCGAGAATGTCGCGCATATCGGAAATGAAGGAAGGAGAACTGTCGGCTGGCCTGTAACAGGCACCAATTAAAGAATTAGTAAATGATTACGTGATGCAGACCCATATAATCGCCAATTCGCTGTGAATGTCTACTACAAATGATGTTATGCGATCTTTAACGGTGATTACAACACCACCTCCTTTTTTACCTTCACGATCTTTGCGGTAGACAACGTAATCGTTAGTGTCGGGAAAAATCTCACGACCTGAAATACCGAAATGAAGCCAAGTTTTCACCAGAGCTAGTCTGTCGCATTAGCAGTTTTCAAGGTAGGATTTAAGTTCGATACGTTTTGATAGAATGCTGCTTATGTTCGTATAATCAAAAGACGACTGCGACGGCTCATCGTTCTGGCGCTGTGGTTGCGAAAGAGCGGTCATATTTGCCCTCTGTTCCCGTGCGAGCTATCGCATTCACTGAACAACTGCACATGACATGTTGCCGTAAACTTACGTAATATTATCAATTCGCAGTTTATCAACATTTAATTTGTATGGCATGTTCTTTTTTTTATTTCGCAATATCACGCAAGTTTTTCCTAACTATACTCGCGTCTGGAGGGAAAAACTTTCGCGTACAGCGAATTTTCTGCAGTTTAGCTTGAACCCATATTCTATGATGCGCTGCTTCTCCTTAAAAAGTGCGAATTTAGAGATAACCGGTCTGCACTTGTCGGCATTGTATATTCCAAGGCGATGCGAGCGTTTGATTTGGGATGTTTCCACACTTATAACCAGGTTCTGCGAACGAAATTCTATCATATATTTCTCCACAGACGACCAGCTTTCGTCATGTACGTCTGGTATACTGAAAAAAAAAAAAACTAGATTTGAGCGCCGAAGTAAGAGCTCCAGATCACCGTCAAGATCGATTTTTTATACTAGATGAAGACCTACCTGTACGATGTCCACTTCACTCAAGAAAGGCTTGGCGCTGAAGGTGAAGAAGAACAGCGTCGACTGGCCACCCAGGCGGTCGATATGCTCGGCCTGTAATTTTTGGCTGAATAAAAGTCTTATACTACTACTACTACTCAAGAACCAAACGATGCGATGACATTTTACTGGAGAGATTAAGATTGTACGTGACACTTATTCGCCGGTATCTGTTCAAGATGGGTCGAACTGCCAACATCAGTTTCTTGGAATGCGGTACTCCAGAGACCATATCGCATCTTCTTTTCGAGTGCCACGAGTACGAACCACAATACTACAGACTTGACTGAGCGTGCTTGGTCGCAACGGCGGCCACCAGCTTTCACAGCAAAATATCCCGGGAGCCTGGAGAAATAAATTGCGGTTACGCGAAGTGCAACAAAATGATTGCTGTCAATTTTGTGTGACAGTCACCTTGACCTCTGGTTTTAGCAGCGTTTTTCATGCCTAGGTTTTGCCTTCCTTAAAAGGGTTGATTGCATGCGATAGAAATAGCTCTTTCAGTCTACTTTTACGGAATTGTAAATATTTTGTTCTCGCTGAGAGCTAGAGTGGTAATATCCACAGTGATTGGCTGAAATAGCGAGCATGCCGAAAATAAACAATAAGCGACTGAATTTGAAATTGTGCAGAATGGTACCGCACCCAGCAAGTTAGGTGGCTATTATTCAAACATTTGCAAAAGAAGCGAAGACATGAGCGGACAAAGGCACTTGAGAGCCCTGACTAGAAAATTGAGAGTTTAATTAAAGTTTAATTAAGAGCGGTGAGAGTTTAATTAAATGGGTGGGAGGAAATGAGAATAGCGGTGGCAAGGAGTCATGGAGGAGGGGGGGCTGCACTGCAAGCGGACTTTTAATTATCGGCCTGTCGGTGTAAAGCCCCACACGACGAATCAGTGCAAAGCGCCGTCATGCTGCAAATACATAAAGGTTGCGAAGCCATGCCGAAAAGGACTATATGACACGCTGGTACGAGTGCTTTCAGTTTATCATTCTGAGATTTGAGGACCCAAGGCTTTCCTTTTGCATGTTTGTTCGAGATATTAGAAAAAGAAAGAAGCTTATACACACAAAAGAGTCTCTCAGGGCACATTTTAACTCGAAATCGCAATTTGAAATCATTACCTCTAAGCCTCTCCCACCGACATCGACCGCCATATTGGCATGGACTGTGCGAGGTTAGTAAATCAGTGGCCATCACTGTGACGTCAGCCCCGCATCACCTCGAGATCACATTGGACGTTTTGCTCGACACGATCTGACACCCAATGGCGCCGTCACCCTTGAACTGTGCCCCGCAAGGTCACCACTCACGCGGTGAAAAGCGCAGCAGCAGATCGCCGAGACGCACATTTAGAGCCATAACGGTCGACTCATGGTGGCCATGGGGTATTTCCCGCTACTGCGATCTCTTTTGGTGCTTGCAGTACACGGAAGCGTGGCCTTTAAGATTGGCTTCCTTTACTCAAAACTTGTCCCAACTCACCTGCGAACCGGTGCGTTTGCGAAGAACGTGAGAAGCAGGGAATAAAACGCCGCCTACAGGACAGCCGAAAACTGCCCTCTTGCGGATATGTAAACTGGTCCGCGGTGTACGGGGGTATGGACTACCTCTTAGCGGATCTCGTGTAACTGACATTTTGCGAGAAAAGGGATGCACGATATCTCGGAAGTGCACGAGGATGAAGTATCAAGCTTATTTCTTTACTCATTCGGCAATGTTGCGAAGATAATATTTTTTGTTTCCTTTTCTCAGCATTGCTTGCAAACTTCGTGTCATTTCGTGCACATTTATTGCGTACGAGAAGACGAGTGGCTGGCGCCGCCTACAGTCGCCAACATTTTCCTCATGAAACGAACCAAAGCAAAAAACAACAAAAAAGAAGATACAAGGGCATTCAAGTACAGTTCAAGGCCTTATGCCACTTCAAGTCCTGCTTCGTCGTCGGCAACTGCTAACGGTCACATCTGGATCTAAAGGCCGCGCCGCATATAGCTCGTCCTTGGCGCGGTCTGAATATGGTTCTGAAATCTTATCCTTCAGTTCTACCTGTACTCGGCGTTGTTAAATAGCAATATTAATAAAGCAGCTTAAATGACCTTCGAACTAGCGAGAATGTTGTCACGTTTAAGAATAAATAGTTTAAGAAGCAGCTAAATTTCCTTGGCGCTGTTGCCGTTAGCAATGTGTATTAACATTGATTTCCTACTTAAAGGTTTCCATTTGGACATTCTGTTTGCCGTACCTGTCCTACGGAAATGGTGCGGATTCTGGATAAATTATGCGTCATTTGCGTGAAAGCCGTACGAAAACCATCGGTCGTTCCGGAGCTGCTTGCGAGATGTTTTCGAAACGACCGCGTATTCTAATGCGATTGATTTGGAAGAAAGCTTCGCAGTTGAAGAAAAAGCTTCGAGACTTTCCAAGAAACCCAGACCGATAGCGTCGTCTAACAGTCGGCTGGATGGTAGTTTTCTTTCTCGCGAACTCTTCTCCACCTCGGCGGCTTCTGCGATCTGCTTACCTCCTGGTTAGCTCACATGGTATAGGACGACCGCCCTGTACAGGCGTGAGTCCCGAGTTCAGTCGCTGAACTAGCACGGATTTTCCCTCAACTGCGAAGCAGCTTTCCTTCTAAAAAACCCGTAAGCGTTTTCTTTGTAGTTTGATGCGGCAGCGCAGTAAACGAAAATTTGCACTTTCAAGGACAGTAAGCGAGCTGTGCCACAGGGAAGCGCGCCCTTCCCTTTAGTGTTCAGTGTTGCCACGTTTGGAACCCACCGTGGTTGCTCAGTGCCTATGGTGCTGGGCTGCTGAGCACGAGGTCGCGGGATTGAATCCCGGCCACGGTGGCCGCATTTCAATGGAGGCGAAATGCGAAAACACCCGTGTATTGAGGTTTAGGCGCACGTTAAAGAACCCCAAGTGGTCAAAATTTCCCGAGTCCTCCATTACGGCATGCCTCATAATCGGAAACTGGTTTTGGCACGTAAAACTCCATAATTTAATTAATTTAATTTTGCCACGTTTGATCTGCCCCGGACGCTGAAGACAGTGCACAGGTCTGTTCACATATTCATATACGCCGGTGACGTTTACATTTGGTTAAACGGTTACCAGCACAAACGTACGGCAATGATAGCTCAGAAGACATTCATGGCCACACAGGCTTACGTGGCGATCGTACGAGTGGAAGTACCAATTAACGAATAGCGTTTCATTATCTTCCCAGGATTGCGGACAAGGGCAGCGAACTTGACACTCAACATCAGGGGTTTGTCGGTGATATAGATAATGCACGTGCGTTACCTTGCTGTCAGGACAAAGTGGCGGCGCACATTGGATGTCGTCGTTTCATGTCTTCTTTCACGTCTTAAGAGGATTCGGGGAATCCCTGTTACGATTTGGGGAAACCATCCGACGTCTGTGGTTTTGCTGAACGCAGACCTGCTGGTTGCTAGCAGAGTGCTTTATCAGTTGCTTCTGATCTCACCATGCGAAAGTGAGCATAACTTCTTGGTATCGTTACCGAGGAAAGGCGACCGAACTGTTCTTGGGGTATTAGAAGCAACAGGGGATGAAAAGGTTTTTTTCTTTTACGAGTCCCGATCACGCCTTCTTCGTCTGCTCGCTTTTTAAAGACTACTGACGCAACTTTTACACTTGGGAGAGGCAGGAACTGGGAGGCCATTGTTCTGACGCCTCCGAAGAAGACCCGAGTCGCGGGTTTTAGTTGCTTTCAATTCGGTCAGAGTCCTTGGTCTTCATTTATCACGAAAAAGAGAGAGAGGGCGGGGGGCTGCCATAGTTATTTGAGTCCATGGAATTCCATTTAAACATTCCTGGTATCACCACCAAGCCCTCCACAGCTGCGGCACATGTCAAGTCCTTGGTGATTGATTACATCACCAAAGTGTACAAACACCCCCTACACATGCTATCCGATGGCGCTGTCGACGCGAGGCGAGAGGCAATAGCACTGCGGCTCTCGTCATACCGTCACTGGGAGCCTCTCATGGGCTGCCCGACTTGAGCGGATTGTTTCGACGATGGTAACCGAAGGCGTTGACATTGAAGCTGCTCTGCGGAAGTATAAATCTTGCTATGCGCAACCACTAGTCATGTTAGCCGACTGCAAACGACCATCTCATGTACTGCAGCCAGGATTTCCGCAGGACATTGCTGGCAGCTGTCATTACGTAGCCTCAAACAGCTCCGCACTTCTGAGATTTCGCTTGGAAGTTCAATGGCTTCCATTGTGGTGCATTGGCGTGTCCTAAAACGAAATTGATGACAGTCTTGGGCCTCAAATACTAACCTACAAGCTGCGCCAGTCATGTACTGCGCCAGTCACTGCGCCAGTCAAGTACCAGTCATGCGCGACCGAGAGAGTTCTTCAATGAAATCTCATTAGGTTACCGTGTTTGCACGTGGTCAGCGCAAACGCTGGCTGAGCGGGACAGATCAGGGCTGCCGTCCTAATCAACGCGTGAGGCAATCTATAACATTTGTTCTTAGACTGCACTCTCCGCAAATTCTTGACAGTATAACGTAATTAGTTAGACTTCTCATAGCTTGTGAAAGAGTGCGAGACTTCCCTTGACAAACTGAAGTATACAAAGTCACCCTGTGGGCTCCCGTAGAGGGCTTAATATTCTGGCGCAGACACTATATTTTCAGCAGAGAGGTGTTATTCCTCCTTCTGAAGTTTCGGACACCAATTCATTTGGCGGGGGGGAGCTACTTGGCCTCGTCACCGGCGTCTCCATTGGTCACGTTAGCAGTTGGCGCAGGAGTAGAAGCATCACCGCCACCACCTTCGATCGTGTGAAACTTTACTCGGAATCGGCTTGACGTCGTCCCTCTTGAACTTCTTCCGCGGCGCTTCGAGCAACAGAAGTCATGTGACACTCAAAAGAATCGGGATCGACGTCTTCGGGCAGCACGTAGCGCTGGGTGAGCTCTCGCTTGACGTAGCAGTCACGTTCGCCCGACCTTTCTTCATGCTTGTCGTGGACAACAACGTGTAGTGGCCGAGAGTCTTGACTGAGATCTCATCGGGCGAGAAGTGTCGGGTGTCGACGCGAACGGCGAATTTGTCCGGTGAGCAAGCGACTGCGGTCGTGTCGTTGCTTTGCCGACGGGTTGAACAGACGCCGGTGCCGCCGCTGTTTGACATCGGCGTCGATTGGTTATGGTGCCGGTGAGGTAGCACGTAGTAACGTTGATGGTAGTACCCATCCTTCTGAAGTTTCTAACTGACACCAATTCACTCGGCCGCCTTCGACGCGTAGTAAGCAGTGGTAAGCGTTGCTAATCGCTTGTGATTATCAATTGAACTTGGTGGACTACCTCTGCTCTATATTCAATTCAATTCCCTTTAGTTTATTCACCAAATATAACTGGATGGCGACCAGGGCTAAAAGCTGTGTAGACAGGCACTGTAGACAGACAACCACCTTGATCCGCCTTGGCATGTGCTAGACCTGCTTACGCTGCGTTTAATTCGGTGACCTGTTCATTCCCTGCGCATTAAAAATGGACGCTCGGGGGGACGAATGTCCAGCAACCTCCTCCTCACAGTGTGGGAAAGGCAGTCAACAACCTGGGCATAATGGGCGATATTGAGTGATTCTAGGTCAACACCACTTCAACTGATAATCGGTTTCACGAAGCAAAGGTCTATCACGTCCTGATATCACCCCTGTGTTAACTGGGACGGGTCTGGCTAGGCATATCATCCCACCGGAGTGGATTCCAGTTGATCGTAGATCCCGGCCAGCAATTTCATTTAGGCACTCATAAGTGAAAAAACAAACAACACAAACGAGCAAGCAAAGAAGCAAACAAGCAAACAAACAAACAAACAAGCAAACAAAAACCCCAGCATACTAAAGATGAGCTAATAAGAGTTGACGCCTTTCCGTAGTAGCTTTAGGGCTTTGCTTTTCCACTTCGGACATGCCTCTAAAGAAGGTCAACTGAATGACGTCAACCATTGGAGAGAGGGCCGTTGTATAGATAAGGCGAGGGTCAATAGCTATGGACTCCCGCTTCGATCCGCAGAGCCTAGAGCCGATCGAAGAAGTCCGGCCCATTCGGTGAAAGTCCGGCGTTGCGTACATTCGATGGCTCCTTCATGAGACAGGACGTACGCGGAGCTCCGAATACTAGACCTGTGGGATAAAGCTATTGCCGGAGTTTTTGCATCGGCCGGATTTGTGCGGTAGGCTTTAACACATGTCTGATGCAAGCGTGTGTTGGTGCACGTGGCTATGGTCTTTGAGTAGTATGTCCTTGTGCAACATGTTTCCACAAGCCCTTATTTCGCAAGTACCAATACCATAACTAATCTTTCTAAGTTAAAAGCAAACACAAGTGTTCGTCCAACCAGGCACAAAGAAACGTGGACTGTATCCACCCCTAGAACTACTTATTGTGAACAACCTTTGTCCTACAAGCTACCTTCCCTTCTAAACTTAATAAACTATGAAGTTTTTGATGCTTCCTGTAATCAAAATTGTCTCATTAAACGCTTCGCCCAGTCCACTTGTTTTCAGGAATAGTACATCCTTTCGAATTTTTGTGCTCCTCTTCTTGTCGATCGCTGCTTTTCATGTTCATGCTATTTCAAGCCTATGCAAATGGGTTCTATTGTTTTGCACTTTGTTATAAAATTTTGTGTTGCTCGACATTATGTAATATTCGTCGATTTATTTGAACTGCGTGTGCATGACTGACCGTCATACTGCTGTTTTGCCAACTGTAACGTGGTCGGGACCTCGTCAAGCTGCTCAAACTTTTAGTCCTGTACTCTTCCTGTGCAAAGGAAATAAAGTTGATTGATTGATTGATATATTGTGTATTGGACAAAAATAAACAAACAAGGAAGTGGTTCATTAGATTAGAAAATGACCAAGAAACAATAAGAAGTGGAACAAGAAGTTTTGTATGCAAACAAGTTTGTTTCGGGCATAAAACCTAGCAATGGCCATGAAATAACGCACGTTTCAGCGTTGCAAGTCAGCGGCAAAGTATAAGATGGCGACGAATGGCTCGCCCTGCAAACGGGAATTTTACCCCACGTAATGTTTTTCGGAAAGCACGCATACCGACGGGCGGCTTTTTAAATTCTTCTTTTCATTTTTATTGTCGTGTACCAAAAGTTATGAGTAAGAGAAACGAAATACATGTCATAACTCGATTGTTTCCTACTGCCAATTTCCAGACTGCATTCTTTACACAAGCCTATAGCAGCACTATAGTAAATGTCTGCGTCCTGATAAGTTATTAAATCCAAAGCGGATCCCTATTCTCTCGTCCATGTATTAGCTGTCGCAGTTGTAAACACCAGAATTACATGTATTGTAGAGCAGCTCCAGTAGACACCTGCAGGCTACGTGATTTTCAGGGGTTGTAGAAAACAGTCAAGTTATACAAATAGTTTTCAAGTACTAGACGCAGTTGCAAATGCCCATTCGCTCGTAGCCGCGCTTTTAGTTTGTTCACTGCGGATCGGTGGCAATTCAAAAAAATATAAATATATGTTCTCCACATTTGCTTAGTTTAGGTTCATCTCGACTTGCACATAGCCGCCGCTTTCGCACGGTATACCGCACTCGATATCACATTTCTTCCCGGCGCTCACGCGTATAACTGCCGTTTTGCTTGCGTGACGCCTCTTCTGATCCATTACAGGGAAAACACGGGGAAGGCGGGAGATGTAAATTCAAGGCGATGAGCAAAGTGAGAACAAGGTAAAAGCGTGAGCCAACGTTTCGACAAGCGGACTTGCCTTTTTCAAGGCTTGCTTGCCTTGAAAAAGTCCACTTTTCGAAACGTTGGCTTCCGCTTTTACTGTGTTCTCGTCTTGCTCATCGTCCTCATCTTACAACAGTTTGTTAATGTATGTTATCAAAACAGTTATTGCGTTGTTACTGTCTGTTATTAAATGGATTATATAACGCGGTTATTCTTGGGCCCTGGTATGTGATATTGTTTTAAATTTTGCATATTGGCCGTTTTTTATTGGTAAAGCTATGTTAAATTTGTCCTAAAGGGCGGCTAAAAATAACAATACAGACCTCGGTCTTTGTTAGTAAATTATTCTTCTGCAGCACCCAAAATGCCACTCCTACCGTGAGAGGAGGCAAATTCAGAAAAGGATGCAATCACGAAAGATGGATGGAGAAGCCGCCTTGACCATCCCGGGACAGCTTGCCATGACGTCACAAAGTTTAATGGTGTTTGCACGGGTCTATGTAGCTGCACTTTTGGATGGGATAAATACGAAGTACATGGCATGCTACACGCTACGCGAGCCAAGGATCGAACTCGGCAAGTTTCGAAAACATTTACTGCAACACAATCCCTCAAATACGAGAAAATTGGAACCTACTTCACCAGACCGACGTACCGGCTGTTACGTTCTGGCGCGGAAAAAAAAAAAAAGAAATGGCAGCTGGGCCTTCACACTCTCTTCTAGTAACCAAGCTCTTACCGGGAAAATAACCAAAATAACGTTTTGAGATATACGTTTAACATTCTAAACTTGTTTGCAGTGTTTCTCTTAAGCGTCCATTATTTTTTCTTGCGATGGGGGAGGGAATAGGAGTGGACGTTGTTGTGACATCAGTTTAGCGCTGCTAAACAACACGATCTTTTTTTTCGGACTGCTAATACGGCTTCAAAAGCAGCTACGTCTAGGTGAAGAAAGGACCGACAGAAACGCTAAACTCGGTAAATGTCTGCATTGCCGAGCAGTTGCCACAGCAAGGGAGATTATTATCAGCAGGGGCTTAGTTCACCATCGGCCACATGAGCAGAGTTGCCGCATTTCGCCACCGTCCTTCGCCTTTTTTTTTGTTTCTTCTTTCGTGAATCAATAAACAGCGTCATGCAGTGGGTAGCACTCACGTACGTAAAAAAAAAAAAATGCAAGCTATGCACGAGCTGTTCATTGCCGATTACATGTTTATCCCGCGCGTCGCGCAGTTTCCACATCGCTAACCGGCGAGAAGATCAATGCGGCTTGAAGGAATAAATAAAAGACAGAAATTAAAAGTAAAACAAATGAGCAAAGGAAAAAGATATATATATATATATATATATATATATATATATATATATATATATATATATATATATATATATATATATATATATATATATATATATATATATAAACGAACAGCACAAGGGCGTCGGTAGAGCGAAGTTCGAAGACCCTACACGTGCATGTTTTCCTGCTCGCTATTGCGCACAAGCCATAGCGACACGTTGGAAGTCCCTCGCAAATATTGAAGCTCGTTTTATTATTATCGCATTTTCGCAGTCATCTCAGATCGTTTGACGGCGTGGAATTGAATCGGCGGCTTCATGCTTTTCGTTGCGGCTGTTCGCGTAGACTTATTTATCAACTTCCATGTTCCTTCGTCTCTTCCAATCCTTCCGGTCCTCATTGTTTGGAGAGGAATGGGCTAACGACTGTAGCTCTATAATTTATTACTCACACTCTGAACGTGTAGTAACAGTGTTACCATCCATTCAGCAAAGGCGTTTACGTTCCTGTGCGTGTCTTCTGCATCTAAATGTGAAAGCGGCTTTGTAAATCCCTCTGAAGTAAAAGGAATAGTCGCGCGGTATCTACGCGAAGCCGTCTGATCGTGGCAGCGACGATAAGCTTAGGAACGTGTTTACCTGTAAACAGCGAAGGCCAATAACATCAGATGTGAATCGTAACCATCAGCTCCATTAAACCCATAGCGCGTACACAAGCAATTTCAAGGGACCTCCGAGGATGCTTTGGTGAAGGGACAGACAGCGTGTTGCCATCACGTGTTGCCATCATAACGGGGCTACGACTCTTATGGAGTTTATTATAATAACGTGCGCCCTAGTATCGGCGGCAAAGAGAAGCTTAAGCGAAGCGAATGCATCAGGCTTGCATACGCAATTAGCTATAGGGGATCGACCGATAATGTTCGTGCTGAGAACGTGCTGCATGAGTACTCTCCGAGTCTGCAATATTGAGTATGATGTGGATATTTTATGTTACATACGAGGCAGGGGCGTATGCCGGGGGGGGGGGGGGGGGGCAGGCGGCTTATGGGGCTTTAGCCACCTCCCCCCGCTCCCGAAATTTTTTCGCACCGTCATGCGCCGCCGACCAAAACAGCCCCCGGCGCCGGAAATCATGCTTGATTTTGTCTAGAATGTACTTTTCATGCTCGAAAAGACATTTTAGCGCGAATATTGCGAACTCGGGCTGGATTTCGCGGCAACGTCCATGTACCGGGAGTCACATATCGTAACGCAAGGAGCCTCACCGAGCACAAAGTTTCAAGGGCGTTTTGATGGCCAGCAGGCTCGTCTCGGCATCTCGCGGAGGCCGCAGAATCTACGGAGCGTTTGGATTTCAATTCTGAAACTTTGTGAGTATAAAGTTCTAATAAAATTTTGGTGCGAAAGTGCACTGACATTTCCAAAGTCGTGTTTTGGATTTTCAATTCCGGTACTTTGTGGGTTTAATGCTGTTATAAACATTTGCCACCAAAGGTGCATCAACTTTTCTAAAGTCGTACATCGGACCATAAAACAAGACAAGCCAGATCAACACACCATCAGACATGTTGACAAAGCACGCAGCGAGGTCCGATGAGACGAAGCGTTTTGGTGGCTCATTTGGGTCGTCATGTCACGGAAAATAATATCAACATTTTTATTTCACCTGCGCCAAAGCATCCATGTCAAGACACTAAAGCCAGCAAAAGTAAATGCGTTCTTATTTATTTTTCGACTTGTACTTTTATTCGCAAGGATACATTGAGATTGAGTCTCCTCTTCTTCTTTTCTTTTTTTGTTGTTCTCGCTACCCGCGGGCTGCCGATGCAGCCAGAGCAGCATGCGTTTTTCTCGCGCTGCATCGACCACCGCGCGGCGCACTTCGATGCGCGTTCGTTTTTCTCTGGACGAGTGGATTCTGGTCTGGCAGAGTTTTGGACGCTTTCTGGCTAGGAGACGAGAAAAAGAAACAATGCATCGTCGCTCGCCGCCATCACTGCGGGAACTCGACGGATTGCAACGCATTCACTTGAGCGCAACCTCCCCGGCAAATTTTGACTCGCCGGCGTCGGATACCTGGCAGTATGCGTATGGTTCTCTGTGGACGAAGAGTCTCACGTTTTCTTCGATATTGTTTCGGTAGCCACATTAGGTGCCCAAAGTAGGCATTCGATTGTAGGCAACATGCTTTCCTTTGCGTTATTTCATTTCGGCGACCCCCCACCCCAGCCGCTAAATAATGGTTCGGTTCATTATCTGCGAGGCATGCGCGTAGCACATAGGCATCTTTCATTTAGAAAAGTGACAAGCAAGTGTGAGGCTAAATGTTCTTTAATGCTCTCATACTCTGGGTTGAACATGGTTGCGTGACATAATGGACACTCCAAAAGTTGAACAGCGTGGTGTCGTGAGGTTTTTGACAGATGATGTTTCCCAAAAAGAAATTAGTCGCCATATGGCTACCGTGTAGGTTGAACGTTGCATTTCATTGGCCACTGTGAAACGTTGGAGCAAACTGTTCAAAGAAGGACGTGAAATTTGCAAAGACGATCCATGATCGGGCCAAAGCCACCATGCAATCACCCCCAACACAATTGCAAAGGCTGATTAGACAAGAACGGAGGATAAACATCGATGAATTGGCATGGCGTGTGAACATAAGTCACGGTTCGGGTCACACCATATTTCATGAATGTCTCGGTTATTGACTCTTGTGTGCGCAATGAATGCCCAAGATTTTGAACCATCGCCAGGACACGGAGAAGTTCGGCGCTGCCTTGACTCATCTAATACGGTATCACAATAAGGGTGACGACTTTTTGTCTGCAATTGTGATCTGGGACGAACCATGCCGCCACTACCACGAGTCTGAAACACGACGGCAAAGCCTATACAGTGGAAACGTTTGAATTCACCACCCCCAAGGAAATCAAAAGCCGTAATTTCTGCCGGAAAAGCGTTGTTGACTTTTTTTTTTCAATCGTCAGGGGCCATTATTGATCGAATTTGCTAAACCTGGAGACACTATCAATCGTTTTTGATATTGTGAAACGTCGGATCGGCAGCGTGTCGCTGTCAAGAACAAAGAAGATGGAAAATTGAGCAATAGGATCATCCTGCTCCCCGACAATGCCCGTCCCCACGTCGCTGATGTGGTTAATAAAAAAACTGGCAAAGTTCAAGTGGGAAACGCTGCAACATCCGCCATATAACCCAGACCTGTCGCCTTGCTACTTCCACATTTTGGAGCATATGAAAAAACTGCTCAAGGGAACCAGATTCGTGTCGGACGATGACGTAGAGTCAGTTAATGATTTTTAAAGCAGCAACCCAAGGAATTTAAAAACGGGAATTACGCGACTCGTTAGTCAGTGGGACAAATGTCTAAATGCTCATGAAGACTACGTTTAAATAAAGTACCCCGTTTGTCATATATTCGCATTGGCTCATTTTCATTTGACTCGCCCTCGTATATTTTGAAGAACTTCTGCTTTTTATATGTGCTCTATGTTGCGACTATAATTTCGGAGCAATTACTCGCAATACCCGACCGGTGACAGCTGCTCCTGCGCAATACATTATAACAAAGGACAGCGTCATAGAGAGTATTCCCTGGCGGTTGCATATGTACAAAAATGTAAACAAGGTTCTTGAAATGAGAGAGAGAGATATATATGCAAATGAGAGAAAGGCAGGGAGGCTAATAAATTTTCATTAAGATATTTGTCTTCAACCTGTACATTTCATGGCCCTTACATTTTTCATATCCCCGGCATGCAGTGCTTTGCTGGTTTCAAACTGATATAGTTCTATAGTTCGTGTGACATTCGCTTTACTTATTAAATATATAGAAAACATGGGATCATTGAAAGTTATTTCGGGCACAATTTTGACAAATACGAGTATATTCGTTTATGAAAAAATAAATATTTTACTTGCCTTGACAGTGCGTAGCGTTCAAGAATTCGTTTGCAGCGTCTTTGGCAATGGAAACGCAGTTATTATTAATGTTTAATGTATTCGATCCCTCGACAGTTTCTATAAGGAGGAGGTCGAGCTGCAAAGTGAGCCCCCCCCCCCTTCCCCCAGAACAATATTTGTTACGAGGCCATTTGCATTACGCCAATGTTTTGCCTTGGCGGTGACATTACGGGTAGTTAAGGAAGGAGAAGATACACTAGGCGAATAAGAAATATTTATTTATTATGTCGTAAGCAAATAATTCCCGGTTCATCAATAATTTAACTTCCTTCAACGTGTGGAGTATTGCGTGAGGGCGGTTAGAGATCGTTAGAGATTATGAAATGTAGACGAAGTGCACTTGATACCAGAAAGCTAGCTGCATGAAAATGGTCGTGATAAAACACAGCCACAGGAGTGACACGTTGCTTGCACATCGATAGGCAGCAGTTAACCGAGAGTTCTGTATGCGCACTTGCGATGTGCATCCTTCGCTCCGAGTTCCTTTCATGGGTGTGGACGGAGGCGACATACTCTAGAAAAAAAATCCATGTTTAGTGAGAGCTGCGCAGTGAAATGCAGTAAATAATTAATTCACACAATCAAAGGTGAGAGCGGTTCCATGGCATCAACGCTAGGCTCCCTTTAAATATCAGAATTTAGAGTATTCTGGACTCATTCCAAGAACATGTACATCTTCGTATTCTGCAGTCGCGGTTTGTGTGCGAAGAGTGATAAAGAGAGAACGGAAGCTTTATTAGAAATAAATGACAGGTAACCTCGGTGGTGTTCCCTGTGGTGTGCACATAAAATAAGTCGACCACTTTACTCTTCAGTAGCTATAAGAGCAAGCTTCAATAAAACTTGGTGCTGGGCTAGTTGGTGATGCATTCTTTAAAACCGATGGCAGCGCTGAAAGGGGTTCGTCCGTGTGTTCGTCTCTTTTAGAGCTACCATCAGTTTTAAAGAAAAGAAGAGCAAGTTGTTGTAGATGGCTTTCCCGTGGGCGCGCAGGTCTCCACAGGAAGAATCCAGTCATTTAATCAAACGACTGAGCTCTATCGCCCAGCAAGACAGATGTTTCGCAGTGTGGTTAAGCCTGTGTACACCTTCATAGCAGGTGGTTACGCTGCGGCTGGAACTGATTCACCCGTGTGGCAAGTACCACTGGTTGAATGTCAGCGTTTGCATACCGGGTGATCATTTGTAATTTTTCAGGAATTTTACAAAAATCGCCTGTGGCGGACAGCATAATTCTTGTCCTTGAGCTGGATTAGTAAGTCGAAGACCTTAGACGGCTCATGGGACCAAAATTCAACGGCACCAAAATTGGGGATCAAATCGTCGACCTTTGGTGCGAGTCAAACCCACGATCTTTGGTGTTAATTAAGGCGAAGTTGATTAAGGCCCTCGAACCCGCGACCCAACGTGGATATATGGACGAACGGGCCATATCTACAAGTTCGATTCCGATTGAAGGTCGAGAGTCCAACCCTCTGCCGTTGTTGTTAAGGCGAAGTTAATTCAGGCCCGGTTAATTAAGATAGAGTTAAATAAGGCACTCGAACCCACGACCTCTGGTGGGAGAAAACCAGTAATAGAAAGTAACAACACCTTCGAATGAAGACGTCAAGCAATGTAATGAACGTCTCGTGAGCACGCAGGCTTTCGCCGTCATCCTCTTCACCACCCCTTGCCCCTCCCCCAGTACAAGGTAACCAACCGGAGATAATCTCTGGTTCACCTCCCTGACTTTCCTTTGCCTTTCTCTCTATCATCATCATCATCATCATCATCATCATCATCATCATCATCATCATCATCATCATCATCAGCCTGGTTACGCCAACTGCAGGGCAAAGGCCTCAACCATACTTCTCCAACAACCCCGGTCATGTACTAATTGTGGCCATGTCGTCCCTGCTATATATAACTAAATAGACTCGCCTCACTAGATAACGTTCTAGCATTAAACGTTGCCAGGTTCATATTCCAATGGCGGCCTGTCCGGAGCCAGGGCTTCTTAGCACCCTCTGCTGCGTCGCAGGTCTGACCGCCGCCGTGGTCAGTTGCTTCACAGCTGCTGGGGACTGAGGGCCTGGGTTTGATTGTTGTGTTCATATAGGAGGTTGTGGCCAAGTACTGCACCAAGGTGGCCAATCCTGCTCTAGTTAGGGAGTGTGTTACCGGTTCTGGTCACCGGGGTCAGGCCACACTACAGGCCTGTTTATGCAAATTTATCAACACGCGGATGTTTTTTTTTAATCCGCTGGAAAATTGCGCGGCACCGGGATTCGAAGCACGGACCTCTTGCACGCGAGGCGGGTGTTCTACCTCTACGCCACCGCTGAGCATCCGCGCATCTCTCTCTTCAGCGTATGCTAAAGTAAGTGTAAAGTGTTTGAAGAGGCGGTGATTGCTAGCGCGAGCAATCGAGAGACATATTCAACTAAATAACACGAACACCCGAAATAACTTTTTAATCAGTTACCTTGCTGCACTTTTTGCAATTTACTAATTGCAGGCGGTGAGTTTGCAAGACGTATCCACTTGAAGTTAATCTCCAGGATTACGCCAGTTTCGAGATATTATAGGTGGTCCGAATTCCCGCAGTCCCCCACTACAGCGTACCTCCTAAAGCTGGAACCGCATGGCGCGTTTTCCCCGAGCGAAAAACGTGAGGCGCGGCGAACGCCCGCGTTGCCGCCGACGCGCAGGCACCCGCACGCAAAAGGGAGCCGCGCTTTCGGGTCGCCGTTTTCCGGGTTGCCAAACAACATAACTCCCAACGACACGAATTGTCTCTGTTACCGCATATATAGTATGCCCTTGAACTTACAGAACACTACAATAAAAATAATCTTAGTGTAATTAGACAGCGACATTTTTGTCACAAGTGCATTTATCAAGCTTAATTTCAAGCAGCAAGATTGTGTGCGAAACTGCGACCTTCTGCATGCTGAGAGGCCGCTGCTTGTTTACAACTTCACATAGGAAATAAAGCGTCGGCCGCTTACTACCTTATTTTGTTATAGCGCAAGCTTGGCACGGACAACAGAAGACACATCTGACACATACAGGAGGGGCGGGTTGTCCGTGTCAAGCTTACGCTATAACAAAATAAGATATGCCGTACCAACAAGCCCCTATTGCTATCCTCATCGCTTACTACCGAGCAGAAGTGGCGATTGCTGCTACTAAGGAGCATGCTTAGGGCATCTGCTATGCCGTCTACGCTGAGGTTATCTGCTAGAGCTCGCCAAGCCTGGTCACGTTTGATGTTGTTCTTGTAATTGCGGTAGCGTTCGTCCCACAGGAGGCGACGCTTCTCCGCTTCAGTTATTAGGGCCTCGTTGAAGGTTGATTTGTCCATTTTAGGTGAACACGATGCGCGAACGAAATCACGGTCAATCGCGCCTAAAATCGCGCCATGCGCTTTCGCCTTAATCAGATCGTGCTTTTGCACGTAAACACCCCAAAATTTATTAAAACAAAGTGTGGTATAAAATACAGGTGATGTCCAGTTACTTTTGTGCTTCAACGCATAAAAGAGCGTTTTGGTAAAAAAAGAAACACGTGGAACAACAGCGCATTTTTTACGGCGCTTCATGGCGCATATCTCCAAACTGGTGTCATTTTGGAAATTCGTTCCAAGAGGATGCGGCTTGCAAGCTCACCGGCAGCAATTCGTAAATTGCAACATGTGCCGTAAAGTGATTAATTCAGAAGTTAATATGTGGATTTTTTAAATTAATCCAATATGTGTTTGAATTCCTCGAGCAAGTAATGCTCGCCTGTCCGAATAATCCAGCTCATGGACTAGAATTATGTTATCGGCAACATGCGATCTTTAAAAATTCCGGAAAGCTGAGAAATGACCCCCCCCCCCCTCTCAGAGGAGCTGTGCCGAAGGGAAATGTCAATCACGGGTGAAATTATTAGGCATCGATTAATTAATATAATTAGTATATTACGTAATTGATTGATTAATTAGTATACTCTCACCGCCAAGAGAGCTTTAGAGAGGGTGGTGGGTACAATATACAAGGAGGGGCGGGTACAATGCAAAAGAAAACAGTAACAGTGATTCAAAGGAAAAACATTAGTTGTGCAGCTGCACCAGAAAGTATTCGGTAACTGTCACCGTTCAGTAACAGTACATTTGCCAAAGGCAAAGACTACCCGCTACAGACGCCGTATAGGTTCCCTTCTTTCATGAGGAAACGAAAGTTCCGCATGGCAGGAGTTGCGTCGAAAATAAACGCGCTCACATGCGCTTGAATAGAACTTCACGAGTTAGGGAAGAGTGAAACGGTTTTATATGAGACTTAAAGCCACATGTGAGAAAACAAATAAAGGAAAGAGATGAATCTGCGCTACGCACTCGCTATAATAATGTGGCTAAACATTTCGTCATAGCGAGTGTTTCAATTAGGACGTCGACTTTTTTTTACGCATAGATGAACATCGCAGCATACCCACCACGTTTGCCGACTAGATAAAGCGCAGCAAAAACGTAAAAAAACGCTATTTTTTTCCTTTTCGGTGCACCCCACGTGGACAAAAATAATCCGGAGCACTCCACTATGGTGTTTCTCATGACCCAAACTGCGTGGTTTCGGCACGTTACAAGCCGCAGCTTTAACATCGCCGTATCTGGAAGCCGCCAGTGAAGTCGAAGAAAGGAAAGGCATCGAGACAATCTAATAACGCGTACAGGAAAGGCTTCCGGCAGTACAATAATAAGTGACGAAAGCTCTGACATTTTTTCTATTCCTAAACAGTTTAGCAGGATGTGAGGAAAATATTTTTCTCTTTCTGTTTCGGGCTGACGATCACTGATTACCACGCGCCGAGTTGGCCTAGTCGCTATGGCATTCTGCTGGTCAGCGCGAGGTTGCGGGTTCGAATCCCGACCAAGGCCGCAGCTTTGCGGTGGTGGAGAAAAGCAAGAACTCGCGTAGCGGTGTTTGGACGCCTGTTAATGAAGACCAGGTTGTCCTGATTATTTCAGAGGGCTACACGGTGTCTCACAGAGAAGCTGTGTTGTTCGGGACGTCAGAGAGACCGTACGTGTCATCTATATGTAAAACCAGACAATTAATCTATAAATTGATTATACGATAACAAGAATACCTTTTGAGTATGCGCGACCTGAAACTTCTAAATCAAATGGACGAAGCAGGTGCGTCAGAGATCGAGAACAATGTAGCTTCTGTGCTAACTCTTTCGTGAAATTTATGCTACTTATGGTGACGAAGAGGCTGCGCTGATTTCGCTTAACCATGTTTGCACATTAACTGGCTTACCAAACGATGTCCGCGGTTTGCGGATTCTTTCCGTGCAAATTGAATTTGGACGCGCTATAGACTGCTAATTAATTAATCGTAGACGGTTTTATTTTCCATAGTATTTTTCTTAATATAGTGTCCAATATCTGAAGACCGTGTGCCGACAGACCCATTAATCGATTCCGTTTCTTGTTGTCTATACAGTTCCACACAGGTTCATAACAAAAAAGTCTATTGACAATTGTTCGAGAAGGAGTGTAAAAGAAACCTATGCCTGCTGTGGTGCATTCTCTTCATTTCATCTGCCTATATATACTTCTCCCTGGCTTATACAATATTCAATAAGTGGAAGTTCACAGCCTGCCTGTACTTCGACAGTATTTATGTATAATTCCGCAAGCAAGTGTTCATATATATATACTTTCTCTGTAACCTTTCGTTGAAGCCCCATCACCCGCCGGGGTGGCTTCTCAGCGGCTATGTTGTTGCGCTGCTAAGCATGAGGTTGCGGGATTAAATCCCGGCCGCCGCATTTCGATGGGGGTGACCTGCGAAAACGCCCGTGTCGCGTGAATTGGGAGTAAATTGAATATTTCCAGGTGGTGAATATTAATCCGCAGTCCTTCCCTATGGCGTGCCTCATAATCAGATCATGGTTTAGGCACGCAAGACCCGAGAATTTAATTTCGCAGTCAAATAGGTAAGACTCCGGGCGTAGCTACTATAACGTATTGACTCGGCTATTGCGGAATGAGACAGCCAATGGCGCCGGTTGCAATCGTTAAGTGTCGCGAAACATTTCGTCGTTAACGTTATCTCGACATTGCCCGAGGATGCCTCAAGGCCTGTCCACAAACCCGAATAGGATTTTTTGTTACTTCCTAAGTCGAAGAAAGAGGGAACGAGTAAAATAAAATAAATGCGAGAGCGTTCCATTGTTCATCCACAATAAAAGGGCCTTCACGTATCGCTTCCCACGTGTCCTTTATCTTCTCCACGTCGTCTAACGATAAAGTCAGCCATTTCCGCTTCTTGTTTCTTGAGCGAAGGTGTCCCCGTAGCAGCGAACGATATACCCCGTTCTGCAGTTCTGCAATCCGATAAGCGTCCTCAAATTGCCGCTCGTTGAACCGCACACAGGTGGGCACATCCGTTCCGCACGAGTGGACAGGCAGGTAGGAGACAGAACGGCGAGGCGAATGTGCGTATAGGAACGAAGGTTAAACCGCGGGAAAACGAACGTTGCAGGAAAAGTTGTTTAATATAGCGCACAGCCTATGGCTTGAGAAACGTACTTGACAATTAAGTATTGCGCAAGGAGCCTTTTGCCTTTAGGCAAGGGATGGACCCGAAAAGCCCAGTTTCTACAATTTCCCTGCGCGGTCCCGCTCGTCTTCGTTAATCGCCTGTCGCGGTAAAAATGCGTTTTAATGCCGCATTTAATAACCAGAAACCTGCCGAGACGGTATGTTTGGAATTGATTCCATTGACTAGAACAGTCGTTCTCTCAAAAGCTTCTCCATACATCTCGAAAGGGCGTGTGCTTACGGCGATATCCCTTTCATATATTGCCAACTTGATGGATGTCTCTAACTTGCGTGGAGCAGACAACACAACACTTACGTCATCATTATGATGTCAGGGTTAGGTTTTTTGCTCCATGAAAGTTAGCACAACTTTTCCATTTGCTGAGCAAAGAAAAGGAAAAAGAAATGTGTACAAAGAAGCATGCTCATCTTTGCACTGAGTGTGTAACGCACGTGGTGTATACGAGATTGCAGTATAGATGTGGTCGAGTGTACGGCAGCCAGACGGGCCGATGCTACAATGTGAGGGCACGCGAGCATTGCCTAAAAGTAAAAGAAGAAAAATGGAAGCGCACGTTACACTGCTGTAACACGTGAAGGCGAAAGCCTGCTGCACACTTTGCAATGCGCCGTTTCGCGTCGTCGCGTTGCTGTTTTCGCAGTTCGGCTTCTTCGGCTCGTTTTCGACGCTTAGCTGCGGCTTCGCGCGATCGTATAGCGGGGTCAGAGTCGAACCAACGGCGTTTCTCTTCGACTTTACGTTGCACCCTCTCAGCAGGTGACTGAAACGTATGTTGTTCTGTGCATTTTATGGGTGATTTCAATGAATGTATGCACTGTTCGCTTCTCTTTGCTGAGCGCTTGTAGTGTCAGCCTTACGCAGGCATGAGCCATTGCCCGTTTTGCTTGCTTGCTTACGGTGCTGTGAGCCATTGAGAAGCTCACATGGTTTTACAGCAGAGCTGCTTATGGCTTGGATTCTGTGTATTTCTCTTGCGCGTGTGCAAAAACAGTTGGCAGATCCCGAAGATAGCGCAGACAGGGTCTGAACGCAATTGCAGATACACCTGTGGACTCCTGGGGGTGAGCTTCCGGACCAGTAGCGCGCCCTTGAACCGCCCTTGTCACACGTGGGACCCAAAGAGGTCCCAGCCACAAGGTTAAGAACAAAGGTTTCTATTCGAATGTTAAAAATAATAATAAGAGTAAGCAAAAACCAAACAAGAAAGAAATGAAGTGTAAGAGTAAACAAAAAATTACACAAGTGTCAGTTCATAACTCAAGGTATGGTATCCATGGCGCTATTGATGAGCTAATGATGATCGCGCGATACGACGATAACTTTGCTCACGACAAGCTTTCTGGGACGCTTTAGATACGATCGTATCGATCAGATCTTAGCCCAAAAGGCGGACCTGCGTCGGCCATTTCTACGTTCACACCGACCTCTTTTTGTCGGCGTTCCAAGCGCTTGCATATCTACTTTCCTTTTTTTCCGCTCTCCCGTGGTGGCGGTCTCGTCGAAACTTCACGCATCTCTAGTTTCCTCCGGTTCTTCGGTATGGCGGTCCCGTCGTCCGCGCGAATGACAATAAATGTGTGTTCGTACTTTTCGTCAGGATGACCACCGTTCAGTAGAGAAACCAGCAATCATTTATGCATTCTGCATTCAACGAGTACACATACGTATATGAATGTATCGTCACGAGGCGTATTTAATCAGCACTAGCTAGTTGGTGCTTGTCAAGTCACACAGCACAAAATACATAGGCTGCTGTCTAGCTCGTGCGTTCAGTCATGCCCACATCGTTGCCGTCTTCATCGTTCAACCGTAACACAGCACCCGGCGGCATGAAGCGCCGTCCCGTTGCTTGCTACCGTTGAGACGGCGTATCGCAGTTGCAAAGTTTGAGATGGTAAAGATGCACAATGTGGCTTGGTGGTGTGAAAGTCGATGACTTGGGTGTTAGTCGAGATATCTAATAGTTGGCAGGCGTTACTTGGAGCAGGGCTCGATAGGGCCCAACGTATAGCGTCACAGGAGCTTCTCGCAAAGGCCAGCAGGATGGGATGGGAGCCAGGCGAGGACGAGAGAGCCTGGAGGGAAGTAGGCATCTCTGTGTCGATAATCATACAGGAACTTTTGTGCGGTCTGCGACAAGGAGAGCTGGTTGCGGGCTACGGTGCTTACGATAGCCGCACAGATGATTTCGTCATGAGCATATGAATGGGTTGACGCTGACGGAAGCGCCGTGTCGAAGGCCAAAAGGGGGTCACGACGAAACAGAAGATCAAAGGTCGAGTAGCCAGCCGTTTCATGACGAGGTAGGTCATTGATAAGCTAACGCAAAGGTAACAAAGGCAGATCAATGACCCATTCGCTGTGATAACCGGAAATATACATGGATAGCATGTCAGTCACGGTACGATTGGGAGGTTCGGGAAGGTTGTTAGTCTGGGGATGATAGGAAGTGGCCAACTTGTGATGCGTAGCGCACGAGCGGAGGAGGCCGTTAACGACGCGAGTCAAAAAGCAGCGACCACCTTCTGTGAGTAGCTGACCAGGCGTGCTATGCTGAAGGATAATGTCGACAAACGCGAATGCTGGGCCGCGACGCTGAGCCCATTGTTTCTTCACCAGCACAGTTTAGATGAATCAACGACCTAAAGGGCATCTATGAGCAAGCAGATTCAACCGGACTGCTACCCTCTCTTGATGAGTTGTCGTGTCCTCTCTTTTGTGGGCAAGTACGCAGGTTTTCTGTATGTTTGGTAGATGTACAGACCGTGCTTTTGAGGTCTTTTTAAAGTCGTTAAAGTTGGATGCATTGCCTTTTGCTGGTGTAATCGCCGCATACGATGTTACACCGATTGCAATATAACTCTTGTATGAAAAAGGAAGGACATGGCTGCGTGCGCCACGCCTTACCTTCAAAAGCACTATACGTAATAGAGAGAAAGACATTCCGCAAGATACCGACTGCTTTTCAAGACCTTTCATATTTTGTGGTTCTATGTCTACTTTACAACGTTCGAAATAAGCTCTTCAACAGGGCTCCACGATAGTGGACACGTAGAATATTTAGACCTTCTGCAGCGCGTCAATCAAAGGGGCTACGAAATAAATTTTCTGCGGACAACCCTGGCACAATTTACATAGGGTGCACAGATCAAGCTTGTGTCAACTTCACATTAAATGCGTCTCATTATTTCCTTACCGCCTTCATGAATGAACACAGCTATAGACAACTTCGCCCGCGCTGTCATTCACTATCGTTACAGCAACGCCACCGGATCTGTACAACCTAAGCCTTCGCTGCGGTTTCCACCTACACCCGAATCCGTATACGCTATGCAACCCTCCTGTAAAGGTTGTGTCTAGGAGAGAGAGAGGGAAAGAGAGGGAGAGTAGCAGATATGGTAGAGACAGAGAGAGAACGTTTATAGTTATCTGGAGCGGTCGATGAAGCCTAGCGACGAGTCCCCTCTAATGAGGGCCGACTCCACCCTCATTGGATGAGCTAACAATGCTGCGTCGGCTGTCTGTGGTTGCGACAACAGCATCGAACCCCTTTTATGGGAGTGTCCTCACTCTGATGCGCGGAAACAACCACTGTCCACCGCATTAGCGCGATTAGACAGCCGGCCATTAAGTATACAAAATGGATACTGGAGCACTGACCTAGCAATTCATCGGCGAACTAGGCTGCGGTGAGGCTATTTTTGTCTTCATCGCTAACACCAACTCGTATGTGTGACCGCCTTTGACCGCGTGATTTGGTTTGGTTTGGTGCCCGTTGGTATGGCTCGACACACTACGCGGGCTTGGAGCGAAGTTTTCGTTTTGCTTCGTCTCACGATCATTCTACGATGGCGCGTGCCCACTGCGGTGGATTGACCAAGATTTGGATGGTATTAGAAAATCGCAGTTAGTACTAAAATCGGCAAAACATTTTTAAAGGAAGAAATTGAACGAGGAATAACGTATGATGAACTGAATAAAACTGCCCTGACATATCTAAAGAATCCTGCATTACTGAGCAAACAGTCCTATGGCAGTTTCCAAGAGAGGAGGCTCCTAGAGAAAAAGAAACGACCAGCACGTAAAAAAAATAAAATAAAATAAACCAAGTCGTTTAAACTATGATTTTCAAATATTTTTCTATAAAGAAGAAGAGCAGCGACAGAATCAGAAAAAGTGACCTATAGTCTCACTTCCACAGGTTGGGCATAGAGGGGAGGGCGCTAGACCTGCCCCGTGAGGGTAAAAGTTTAAGACAGGTACACCCCGAAGACGTAATCGGGTAAAAATTACTTCGGCTCTTCTGGCGCAAAATGAATTTTTGTGCAAAGGTAACAACAGCTGTTGATGCTTAAATATAGCTACAGCTTGGTTCAAAGAGTATTGAATAACAGCATGCCTCCTGAATCTGTCAGTAGATAGATAAGCTGATAAACTGAATTAGATGTAGCTAGGTTCAATAAGTCTTGAACAATTGCATGTCACCTGAATGTAGCAGTAGTTAGGTAAGCTGAAGTAGATGGTATTGATAGTACAGGGCCATTGAGAGCCGCTCTCGCGAGATGGTCAGCCATTTCGTTCATAAATAATCCCTTACGGCCAGATACCCAAAGCAATATAATAAAATTGACCTGCATGAAAAAGTTGAGCCCCACTATTTGCTATGAGCGATGAGCATAATGATAAAGAGTCCGTTGTTATGGCAACCCTCGTTATTGATGAATTTGGTTTGCGTAAGACTAGCACCACAGCTAGAGGTTAAGCCATAAATACAAATAAATCATCTGGAATCCTGATTCAGAATGCCCCAGTCTAGAGCAGGAGCGTAAAATGCCAATTCCAGATTTTTTCTTCACACTCTGAGCGGTTTGTCGCAATAACCGTTTTCATTATTTAACCGAATAAATGACCTTGCAATGGTCCTTACATTATATTTTAAATGAGAACTTTGGCGTTATTTGGGTAAATTCCGTCATATATGGTTTGCAGAGCGTCTCGCGCATCACAAATAGGTCGTATGTGTTAGATGCGCACATTTAAGGGATTATTAAAAGTGTGTACAAGGGCCACCTGCGGTGTATGAAATCGAGGCCCAGTGTACTCCGAAGAATAATTTAAGCTGGGAAATAAATAAGGGTTTCCAATTTTTGTAATTGAAAAAATCCATGCATATTTAGGAGTGTTTGTGCCGTCAGCAAACGAAACGAACATCAAACTCCCTGCGCGCACATGCGTAAAAAAAAAACTTGCGCTTTCTTCACTCTCTTTCTCTAATCTTTCATACATTCCTCCCTCTTCACAAATAGTCTAATGGCCACTCGTTCCATTCATCCTTTCTGCTTCCTTCCTTCAGGTTGCCTCTTTTCTTTTTTGAGCTTTGCTGCCAGAAGTAGCCTGCACGCAGTTAGAATTTCACATCGAAGCTTTTAGCTTCTCGGTGGTAGGCATTTTTCCTGTCCGTCCGTGAACAAGGATCATCATCACCATGAGAAATGGCTCATACCCCCCTAAGCAAGCGAAAATTCAATGGTTCATCCCCCTCGTAATGCAGAGGCTAGAAGCTGAGCAAAGTGAAACGAACAGTACATATATTCATACAACGTACAGAACAGCGTATGTTTCAATATAGAACAAGCTCAACACAAGCATCTATAATCAGCAGCAACGATTCATACCCCCGTAAGCAAGCGAAAAGGCAATGGCTCATACCCGCGTAAGGCAGAAGCTACAAATGCTCAGCAAAGCGAAGCAACAGTGCATACATTCGTTGAAATCACCCATACAACACACACAACAGCATACGTTTCAACAAAGAAAAAGCTCAAAACAAGCATCTAAATCATCAATAAACCATTGCATATCCCCCTCAGCAGTCGTAGTGGTGGTTTTTCAACAGCTTTGCTGGACATCCAGCAAAGCTGTTACATCTACTTCCCTTACATCCCTTACATCCCTTACATCTACTTTTACAGAGCCGGGATGGCGTCAATTCTTCGTTTATTGCAGAGGCCAGAAACAAGGCGAAACAGAAACCGCAGAATGCAATGCAAAGTTCAATACAAACTGCAACAGAATGCACTTCGTGCAATGAAATGATTTGTGTAATGAAAGTGCAACGGAGTGAGGCATAGAAAGCTTGGCAATAAAAGACAATTCTAGCGCCGCACTTTGTTTGTGAGTGCTAAAATTTACTTCGTTTTCTTTCTGAACAAAATATTACAAGTATACTCGAGGTAGGCGGAGAATGGTAATCGCATAACGAATGTAACCGCAGTTCTTCGTCTAGAGGTATACCTTGCGGCTCTCGATCTTTTCTTTTTTTTACGCCGCACAGTCTAGCTGCTCTGCCCTACACTGCGCCGATCCACTTCACTTTGTGCACGTGTCTCGAAACTCCTTCGCTCTCTCCGCTGTATGACAACTCTCGTTTCTCGCTTCTCGCTGAGATGCTTGCTTTCTTTACCGAAGTTAAATAGGAAACGCGTTTCGGCTCGATTAAGGGGGTCGTGTTACCGTAAAGTGCGCGCAGCTGCCGCAGTCCGTATGCGTTTGACGCGGGCTCGCGACTGTGCTGAGGGCTTTGCGGCGATGTCCGCGTAGCTCTCGTTGGTGAGGTCTATAGACCCCTCTCAGAAACACTAAACGCTGGCGCTAGACATGCCGAATGGCAAACGTGGAGTATTTCAGCATGTACCATCGTGGACACGTTATCTTGTACAATGACGTCCCCGGTCGCGCTCGTTTATAATTAAGAGCGCGACACGTCGAGACGTACTACCCGTCGGGCACAATTTAGAGCGTGCAATACAGAGCTAGGGAAGCCCGACTCGTTTTAGGCAACCGCGTGGTGGCGAAAGGGCGACTTTATGTCCGTAACCAGTGGCGGAGGAAAGCCCATGAAATGCGGAACGTCCTTTGTTGAGCTGGTTTGCGTGCGAGACACAACGATGAGAAATTGAGGCTGCCTTGCGGAACAGCCAGTGTAGGGTATTTCGCAAGATCGCGTTTATCGCCCACCTGACCAACGTGACTAGCTGACCCAGTCTTCTGTCGATGCTTGAGCGATAGTAATGAAAATTGGGAGCGAGCGTCAACATACGAGTAACAACGCCGCGGGGTCGCTCTCGCTTTTCTCCGAAACGTGGTGCGCCGGTAGGGAAAATGACGTCAAACTTGGCACCGAGAAGGACGTTGGTGGCTAAAAAGTATTTGCGGCCGATACTCTTGCAGAAAAACCAGCACCGGGAGAATACAGATGGCACGATCGTGAGTCAGACGCAGCGATAAACAGATAGGACGAAAGTTGACAAGGAAGGTCAAACACACGATACAGGAGAGGAGCTGTGGGCGGAGCATCAGCTTGGTTCGAATAGGGTGTTACGCACTGTAGATGTAATCGCCAATAACATCGATAGGCGTATCTTCGTTGCGTCGGTGACAGCGTTAAAAAAATACATAAAAACAAACCACGCCGCCGCAGACGGCACGACGAAATGTACGAAGAAAGCGTTGTTATTTGGCACGCAGGCACGGCTGCTTGTTTTGCCAAGCACAGAGTGTTTCCCATCCAACAACAGCCAAAGCGCACAGGCAGAAAGGGCTGCTGCTTCGCTTTCAGCGCGCAGATGTGTCATTTACTGAGCGAACCGAGACTTTCTATATAGGTCAGAGTCTGTATTTTGTACGAATGCTTCTTTATCCGAATTGATTAATTTCTTGTCGTCTTTAAAGCTTACTGAGCATGGGTTGGTGGGCTAGTTGGTTAAGCATGATTACAAAGCATGATTACATTCCGTCGTGTGTTGTTTTATTCGGCGCCGTCTTTGTAATCATTAAAGCTTAGGTGCTGTCGACAGTGAGAGGCTTTGGATTTATGTGAGTCAGTTTGGAAGGGTGATAAGAAAGAAAAGCAAGTTTAAAAGATATCTACATTTATTACATATTATTATCGCGCTATCGGCGAAACGCTCACGAAAAGTCGTTAACACATATTCGAAACATGGCATCTTAGATTTGAACTATATAGGCGCTCACAGAAAATTTTACTAGATGTCTCTTAAGCCTATACAAATATCTCATAATACCCCGGCGAGGATGGCCTAACAGTAACCACTGAAAAGGTCTCGAAAATTTGAAAATTGAAATTTCTCGAAAAGGTCGCCATAGTTGCACAACAGAACGAAATCCGTAACTGAATAATTAAAAAAATCATTAAAATGTTGGAACTAATTACTTTACTTCACATATTGCTGTATACAAATTGTAGCCGACGACTGTACAAAGCATATCCACTCGGAACGAATTCTGAGGATGGCACTGGTTTCCGGATAGGCGCCGTCAAAGAGTTGTTCGACTTAATTTTTTAACAAGCCACTGTTTCATGTCTTGAACCGCAAAAGTAACTAGAAAACTAATTTATTTTGTCGCACACTTTGTGAATGAATATCTAAAAATTGTTTTTATCCTGTGAATTCGTTCCACGTGGATACGCCTGGCGAACTCACCATCTGCAATTAATAAATTGCAGTGTGTGGCTTCAAGTAATTAGACAAAAAGCTTATTCATTAAAAAAGTAGATTATGTAGTTCACTTTATCATGCAAGTAATTTACACCTCTTCTAGTAATCCAGCTCTAGGAAAAGAATTGTGATATCCGCTACAGCCGATATTAAAACTCTGTCCGTCTAAAAAAAAAAAAGACATCCGTTAGGCAATTGTCTTTTCATAACTTATGGAAATGTATAGAACTTCAAACGTATGGAAAGTAACTCATGCGCCTAAGAACACTGCCCTACACACACATTGTACTCAGTCTCACGAGTAGTTTGCAGCACAGGGGAGGCTGCACGACTCCTTAGGCAACAGGAAGGCCGAATGCCCCTCGAGATGTGTTTCTCCACGCCGCGTCATTTGTTCACCGCCACCGCAATCCACGGTATACGAACTGTACGCGCAAAACTCCTAACACGCCACCTATAGCTGTAACGTATCATGTACCAAGCAAAAACAAAGCTGTCTAACTGCGCCAATGATAAGAAAGGTACGCCCGGAACTATATTACGCTGCGCAAGCATACTACCTGCGTACGCCTCCTATCTTCGGCAGTGCCGCAAACGACTTGTGAGATGTGGTGTAGATATTACACTAGACAGCACACACTGGACGCATAGAGCGGATACAAAACTCCTTTCAACATCTACAACTGTCATCATTCCGTCAATGGCACATACGTGCACCATGGTTCCTATATATATATATATATATATATATATATATAGGGCGTTTCAGCGAACAGTTTCAAATTTTTTTAGAGATTGCCTGTGCCAGAAAGCTCAATTCTAGTTTATGAGGCGGTCTACTCGAAGCGGCGGACACTACTTGCACAAAAAATTGAAATGCGAAATTGCCTACTTAAGAAGAATTCACTAATTCACTATTTTGCTAATTATCTTGTCACCCCTATTGCAATTTACAAATTCTAGCAGTGGACTTCGGAAGGCGGATCCACTTGGAACGAATTCTCAGGACGACACCAGTTCCGAGATATCAACTCCCGAGCTTTGCGGTGAAATACATTGGCGTTCCAGTTACTTGTGTGCTTGAGTGCATGAAACGACGTTTTGTTGACAAATTAATTGAAACGCCAATGGATTTCTCCGCAAAGTTTGAAAATTTATATCTGGAAACTAGTGTCATCTTGAAAATTCGTTCCAAGTGGATATCGCCTTGCGAACTCCACGGCTATAACTTGTAAATTGCAATATGAGCCATAATGTAATTAGTTAAAAAATTTAATTAGCAATTTTGTTTATTAATTAGTCGATTTCGCATCTCAATTTTTTGTGCAAGTATTGTCCGTCGCTTCGAGTAGACCAGCTCATGAACTAGAATTGTGATATCTGCCAGAGGCAACTTTAAAGATCTTCGAAAGTGTTTGCTGAAGCACCTTGTATATTGTCACGACGTTGAAAACGCAGGACGCAGGACGAGGATGCGAGAAACAAAACCAGCTCTGTATTCAAAGACCACAAGAGCTAACGTGCCAACTTCGCATTCTTTCCAAAAACGAGCGTGGTTGCCGCTCGTGTCCCTCAATTCGTTTTCATCTGTTTCTTTGCTATCATTTAGTCATGACCATTAGCCTCTCTTCCTAGAAAGCATCGTCCCGATGCTTTGTCGTCAAGACAACAGGACCGGGACACGCTTGCGGTGCGGTGAAAACAGTTTATCCGAACGGCCGCGATGGCGAATGGGAGTCCAAACCCAAACTCTCTATCCGGGCTCGTAGGAGATTGATCGGTGACGAAGATTATAGCATCTCGAGTCGTAATAGTGCTGCCTATGGGTACGTACGCGAGCAAGTTGTCGCGCTTCTTCAGCACGCTGAGTGAAGTCTTCTGCATCCGCTTAGATGTCATCGAATTCATGTGGCAGCATCGCATCTAACATAGTTGGGACTTCACGACCATGTCGGAGACGGAACGGTGTGATTCGTGTTGTCTCTAGCTGAGTCGTGTTTTATGCGAAGGTGACATACGGCAAGGTTTCATCCCCGTTCTTGTGCTCCACATCCACGTAAACGGAGAGCATATCTGCGAGCGTCTTATTCAGGCGTTCTGTCAGTCCGTTGGTTTGCGGATGGTACGCCGTTGTTCACCGGTGAGCTGTTCCACTAAGTTTTAATACTGTGTCCAATAGCTCGGCTGTAAATGCACTTTCCCTGTCAGTGCGAGGTGTATAGTTCATGATGCCATTGTGCATTCTTGTGTGCAAATACATTGTGTACAAAGTTTCCGTGTGAAAATGAACGACGAAACTTACTTTCGGAACCTCCGTCGTACTTCTGCTTCAGAATACCCTTCTACTTGCTTGTGTTGTGTGCCCTGCTTGCTGCTCCATTCAGCGTTCTATTGAATCGTGGGTCTTAACATCACAATGCAGACCACTGAGGTTTTCTAGAGGCGCCAGGGTTGGAGAGCTGCGGATTAATTTTGACCATCTGGCTTTCTTAATGTGCATCTAAATCTCTAAGTTAGGCAAACGATTTTTCGTTTCGCCCTCATAAAAAAACGTGGCTGCTGGGAATCGAACCCCCCAGCCACGCGCCCATCGGCAGAACGCCACGGCCACTGAGCCTACCACGGCGGCTACGAACGACTATTCGAATGTGCGCCTCAAGTGCTGACTCGAGTTACGTCACAACTTCTCGCAGGAAGTTAATGCGATGGCCGTGTAAATCTAACTGGCAACTGGCGGGTGTAGCTGTGGTGGCACTGGGGGGAGACTCTGGCTCCGTTGACGCATTTCCTATCGAGGTTTTACTACGCCCAGTATCGGCAACGAGCTTGTCGGAAGTGGCGAACGCCAAGAGAAGACAGGAAGTCAGTATCGTAAATATGCATGCACCAACGCACGCGCATACGGACTCGACACTAACGTCGGGGAAAAAGAAAAAGAAACGACGAGACGCGCGACTCGGAAAGGCCGACGGCTGCACGTGTCATAGCTCAGGCAACAGGCACGTCAGCGAGCGTCAGTGGCATGGTGATGAGCCTCGAAGAAGAGTCTGTGGGCATGTGTGTGTGTGTGTTGGGGGGGCACGTGAATAAAGAACTCAACGAGAAAAGGAAAACCGCGTCGGCTTAGCGCGCAAGACTCACACGCGAGTTCTTCGACTCATGAGTCATGCATGAAGTGCTCGCTCGTGCACGATCCCGTGGATGTTCGTCGAGGCTCGATTGTTTTCGATATACAAGCACCCTGCTTAGCCACCGGATGCTGGAGCGCGGCGCCGTTCGTCTTGCCCTTGGCTTACGCGAGCCAGGCCCGCCTCGGCGAAACATTTGCTCACATCTTTACGTAATTTCAATACGTTTCCGGCTCTCTGCAGCGTATTGCGCATTTGGCCTCGAGAAGCGCCGTTTTGGAGGATGAAGTCTCTTTATTTTTTTTCGTTTTCTTCTTATAGATGTGAGTAAATCGGGATTCGGTGCACACATTAAGGCGTGTGTAGGTGCGGATTTCTTTATCGACCGTTTTAAAACAAGAGGTATATAGCTTTAGCGCACTGCTGCCTGTGGCTATGGTAGCATACAACCGCCACACCAGTTTGCGAATATTTGTTTTTTGTTGCTGCTGCACGGCTTGCCAAACATATATTACGCCTAATTACATAAATGCGTGCAGGCCTCCTTCATAAGGAAGCTGCGTGGGTCCGTGGCATCGTAGAACTTATTGTCCGTAATTAACCGTCCGTATAGTCCATAGCCCGGTTCGTCTGTATCTCGGGCACGTCTAAGCGATTTCTCTCCTGGCGTATTAGTTCACGTACAAAGCCACATCAGACGGCGAGCACCCGCGCTGTAAGCTGCGTAAAGTGTTCTTGCGCGATCAATAACCCTTTGTTCACATCACAGGGCCTTAATGCTAGGGTCGCGCATACCGTGCCCTTGCGTTTAGTTTAACCATTGTTACTCTGTATTTGTTCTTAGGTTAAGAGACTTTCCCATGCCACTTTTCATCTATCTGTGTGGTACAGTTAAAGAAATTTTATAGTAAAGCAGGCTGGGACTCTGTAACGTAAAACTATTCTAAACCTTTCTATTCCAATTCTGCCACCAGCCCTCCACGATCGCTCAAAACTATTTGGGAACACCCCGACTTAACCTGTCTGTCACGTGATGTCACGAAAACCGTGATAGCTCCGCATCTGATATGAAGTGTACACACTGATCATGCATGATTTGGTCGAACAAAAGAAATATAGTTATTTCTGATTTGACCCCTTTTCGCCATTAGCCCTCGGCTATTGGTCAAAAGTTTTTGGGCTGCCCCTACTTCACCTGCCTGTCACGCGACGTCAAAAAACCGCAAAAACTCACGCGTCAAAGTGACGTGTACTAATACGCATTAATATGCCGAACAAAACTGAATTTTCTTCTGACTAGCCGCAGGCTGCCCCATTTCGAAAGGAATAAAAGATGGCTACCACCGATCGCTCAGGCACTGGCGACTCACACTTGCCAGAGAGCATGGATTTAATTGCGTATAATAAAACTTCTTGCATGGCCGTGTAACGTTTTCGAGCCCTTTCGGCACGTTTACGACCTCGCTCTGCCAAATCTTCTTTGCTGAGAATGAGCTTCAGCGTCAATCTTAAGCTTCCGTTGCATGCTGCCGCGATTTTGGACGAGCCACCGCAAGCTAAGTAAGGCAAAGCGGACCAATCGCAGACGTCGGCACCACCCTCTTGATACGGTTATCGGTTTTCAGTCCAGTGGTTCTGCCCCATAGAATCCCTCTCAACTTGAGCGTGCTTCTCGCCTTTTGCCAGCCAATTAAATAAGACAAGCCGCTCAGTGTAGACAATGCTATTCGTTTTTCAAGCAAACAAAACTTACCTTCTATCAACGAGGAGAGCGTTTGATTGGTCTCTTCAGACAACCCGGCGGGTCACCGCCCGATCCTTGCGTCGGCGGTTCTGCAAATTTGACGTCAGGAGATTGTAATAAAAACATATTGGAATAGTTTTACGTTATAGGGCCCCTGCATTCTAACAGGGTCTCTTTTTGCCCATTATATTCTTTCTTTTTATCACACATCGCAACGAGTGACTGACACTGACGATAACGTAAAGGTGCCGTGAATGACGAAGGGCAAGTAAGTATGGAAAATGAAAGTAATCGTTGCATAATCACGGCTCCAGAATATCTTTGTCGCGCGTATGCGTCTGTCACAACGGGTGTTTTTCTTGACTGTTTCTTCGTTCCTTCGATGCTGCAAACGTTTCTGTTTGTGTATGCTTCCTAGCTTGAACGCACAAAATGCCTCTGGCTGCTTTTCATCTGTGTGTCCGCCTACTGTCGGCCTGGAGATTAATTAATTAATTAATTAATTAATTTTATGTATTGATGGCACGGTTGTACAGCTACGAATGGCAAACGGTAGTCAACGCAGTCAAATATTCAGATGGCTTTCTTTGCCGCGGTCGGCTAATAATTAGGTTTCTTTTTTTTCCCCATACATGTAAAATCGCGCTCCGTAATTTCAACGTTTATGTGCCATCTTGCTGAACTAGCGTGCGTAATAATTACTTCAGCCGGAAGTCTAGCACCGAATCGGAACCACCTTACCGCCTCCGTCGTCGCCATCACCTACATCAAGGGCTACTATACATGAGGTCCGTTTTGAAGTTGCGTTGCACGTTAATGAAATTGTAGTCATATTTTCCCCGGTCCAAATGCTCACAATTCCCCACTTGTTCCTGTGATGCCTTCATGCCTGGGAAGTATGCCAAATAAATAAATAAATAAATAAATAAATAAATAAATAAATAAATAAATAAATAAATAAATAAATAAATAAATATTGGTGCTCGTTGCGAGGGATCCAACCTGAGCATCTGCGCGCTTGGACAACGTACTTATTTATGCCGCAGTAAAAAACTGAATAGGTCGCACCTTTATTGCGTGGAACCAGCGGTGTCAATTGTATTTTTTTCTCAGGTTGCTCGGTTATTCGTCGACAACTTGTTCAGTGCATTTAAATTTTCATTGAATATTGAACGAAGGCAAATATGCGTTAAGGGTCGCATTTACGAAGTTGGTTATTTGTGAAAATCGTTTTTTGTTGTTGAATTAAGCGGCATATTAATGGCGGCTGTCACACAATACACGACACGAACACTTTCTCGGTGAGTCAAGCTTTACTTAAATCTGTGGTCAATGCATATCCACGTAAGACACACCAACCAAATGAAAAAAAGAGAAAAGGGAAACAAATCAAGAAATTCCCACGCGTCTCAACTTAAGATAACCACGACATACGGTAGGGTTCTATCACATTATCAATATTCGCTATCAAGCAACGTTCCTAATTACTCAATGGACTATGTTTACTTGTGTTTCGTACTGAAATCTTTATCAAAATCTTTATCAGCTCCCTAGTGGTGCACACGAAGCACGGGTGCACGGACGTTTTTGCATTCCACCAACACCGATCGAAATGCGCCCTGTCGGGTGGGGATCGAACCAGCGACCACCTGCTTAGTAACGCAACGTCACAGACATTATAAACCACCGCAACGGGACTGGCAGTCTGCCACCTCTCGGTATGCATACCCAAGAATTCTGGACATACGTTCAGTTTCCTTTTTCGCCACTACTTGGCGTATCGACCTTAAAGAATTGAAATTCGTGCCATGACGTATGCCATGACGCACAAGTAAATAGAACCCAACAGAAAGAAGCACACCCTGAGACTTCCTTCACCTCGGTACTTGGAAACGAGCGTGCTTATATGTATCAACCTTGCCTTGAAGGCGACCTGCTACTTGCTCGACTGGCAATGAATCGACGATCTTGCTGGAGACCTTGCTAGACAGCTCGTTGGCATTCCTGATGAGATGACACAACGGCTCCCGCAAAGCTTCCGTTGGGTTTTCTTCCTTCATTGCTTTTTCTCGTTACTTGCACAACACTGGAGCCTGCGGGCTTCCGTATAGTCAGCGTTATGTTTCGTGGGATTCTTATAGAACCGGTTTGATGCATTAAGAGGAAGCTTTAGCTCGGGCCTATCTTCGATGTCGACTGCTCAAACACACGAAACGCACAAATGATTTTGTGAGAAAACCGCTCAACTGATCTGCACGAGAGAGAACGTTAAATCACAGCGATTTCTGCAATAAGAATATTGATTTAGGCTATGACCTTTCTGTTAAAATTTGCCGGAAATCGATAATTCTGAAAAAAGGAATAGAAGTACGAAGTTTACAAATCCGTTACCATCAAAAAACAGATATCGCATCTCTATAAACTTAGAGCATCCCAAACGGACAAATTTGATGTATGAATTTACGACTTATTTGAATTTGTTACAATGCTTGTAAAGGTTTTGCGAACGGCATATTCAGGAGTTAGCGGTGGATTTAAGGGTGCCATATGACATATAATTTTTGTCCGTATTAAAAGAAATATTAAATGCAGTTTACAGAATTGCGATGTCGTTTTCAGTTGCTGAGGTAGAAAGTTGTTTACTTCAAGTGTTGTTTATTGAAATTTAGCATTTTCAGAATTTATGTCAAATAAACTAGAAGGTAAATAAAAATACGCTTTCTGTTTGGTACAGCAGGAGTGTAGCAAATCTTCCATAACTGTAGACGGAAGGAGCGACCCCGATCAGTAAGAAGTTGAAGCGCCGTAGCGAACAATGATGTCGAGCAACAGGAAGTAGGCTACGTCTGTTGGAAGAGCTCTGGTGATCGTGACCCGAGTTGTTTATTCAGTTACGACGGCAATCCACTTGTTGGCTCAGTCAGATGTGGCGAAAGGTGCAAGGAAGTCTACACCAATGCGAGAGAAGAGTTCGTTAAGAACATCGAAAGGTTGGAGTCTACCAGCAGTGAGCACCGATGGCTTCTTCCGGCGCTGACATGACTCACAAGAAGCGACGAAGCGGCGGACAGATCGGTACAGACCAGGCCAAAATAATCGTCGCCGGGACACAGTCGTCCGTACGGATTACCCGAGGTGACCAAAAGTTGGTAGATCGCGCAGCTTGGACACAAAGGTGGTGCGAAGATGCCAGGTAATGACAAGCAGCATCTTAGACCCACTAGGGTACATGCAGCGCCGATATAAAAAGCCATCCTGGAGAAGAAACATGCTGTGAGAAGGATCACATGACCTAGATGTTAGCTTGTCCATGACACCACGTCTGATTGGGTCTCGGCTCTGTTAGCTAGTGAGGTTAGCGAAGCAAATAGCGAAAATAGAGAAGCAGGAGCATAGATCTCAGGAACATCACGACGATCGCCTTCGGTGGTGGTACAAACAGTCGGCATCTTGATGCAAACGGTCGGAATTGTAAGCAACTGTGTACGTGTATTCCTGTAGGCGTATAGCCCAGCGGCCTAGGTGATCCGTAGCGCCTTTCAGTGATAAAAGCCAGCAGAACGCATGGTGGCCTGTGGCGACTGTAAAGGGCTAACAATATAGGTAAGGGCGAAATTTCACCACTGCCTATCGAAATGGAGGGCACTGACATTCAGTAACAGCTGGAGAAAGCAGACGGCTGGCGTAGGCACTGATACGGTCATGGCCTCGCTGACGTTGGCAAAAAATGGCACCGATTCCATGACCACTGGCATCAGTGCAGACTTCTGTTGGAGCAGACGGGTCGAAGTGGTGCCAGAATGGGTGGAGATGTTAGGAGAGAGATAAGCTTCGAGAAGGCGGTTGCTAGTTCAGGTCCTTAAATAAATGAAACGTCTGCCTTCAGAAGCAGTGGGCGGGTGACTACTGCAGAACCGTACGTGCGGCGGCGGATGTACGAGCACAGGCCCGCGAAGCTGCGGACATCTTTAGCACATGTTGGCACGTGAAACTGCATGGCACGTACTTTGCCTGGGTCTGGGCGCACACCAGATCAATCAGCAAGATTATCGAGGATAGTAATTTGGCGGCGTACGAAGTTACCTTTCGACGAATTAAGTTGGAGGCCAGCATTGTGAAAAGCAGAAATAACGAGCGAGAGGCGCTCCAGGTGCGTGACAAATGTACGAGCAAAAACGAACACATGATCTATGTAACAAATACAGATGGACCATTTGAGGTCATAAAGAAGTGTGTCCATCATGCGTTCAAAAGTAGCTGGAGCACTATATGAGCCGAAAGGCACAATTTTGAACTGGTATAAGCCTTCGGGTGTTATAAATGCGCTTTTCTCGCTGTCCATGTCGTCGATGGCAATCTACCAGTAATCGGAACGAAGATCGACGGAAGAAAGGTACTTCGCAAAGTGGAGGCAGTCGAGGGCGTGATCGAAGCGTGGTAGAGGATAAACGTCCTTCTTGGTGATCTTAAGCTGCCTGTACTCCACGCAGGCGCGCCAGCTGGCGTCCTTCTTAATTAGAACGACAGGGAACGCACAAGGACTGGATGGTGTTTTAACGATTCCTCGAGAGAGAATCTTCTTGACCTCCGTTTGAATGACTTGTCGTTCGTGCAAGGACACACGGTATGGTCGCCTGTGAATAGGGTGTGCGTCTCCGGTGTCTATATGGTGTGTCGTGAGAGAGGTCTGGCCTAAAGGGCGACCCAGGTAAAAAAATGTCGCTGAACGAGGAGAACAGGTGGCATAACTCGTCGGCGTCGGGAGATGGAAGTTCGTGAGGAATTACGTTTGTGAGCTGAGGAAGGACAGCCGGCAAAGAAAATGAAGAGTCAACGGCAGGCGACGCAATATAAGCAGTCAATGCTGAAAACTGGCAAATTTGGGAGGAGGAAAGCGTACCTTAGACTATGCCTTGCGGTAGCACGTGGCCACTGAATGCGAAGTTGACGAGATGATGGCTGGTAGAATTGTTGGTGATAGTGACGACGGTGGGCGGAAGAGCATGACATGGGCAAGGAGAACGTCAGCGAGAGAGCAGACAACACAGTCACTATCAGGCGCAGGTGGAGCTGGATAAAGCAGGACGCTGGTCATGGCTTGTGGGGCCAGTCGAATGTGATCAGCGAAGCAGAGCTTGCTGGAAACTTTTGCAGGAGGCTCAGGACAAGGTAAATCAAGTTGGACAAGTCCGGCGAAGCAGTCGCTAAGGGCAGAGTGAGCGAATAGGAAATAAAGGCATAGAATAACGTCACGGGGACATTCTTGAAGAACAGTATAAAAAACAGACGTTTGACGGCCACCGACACCAGCGCTAGCGGCACACATTCCTATTGTGTCCAGTATTCTTCCGTTAGCCACTCACACAAGACAGGATGCCGCAGGTGTAAGGAGTTTAGTGAGCCGTCTACGAAGCTGGTCACTCGTCACAGAGATGTGAGCGCCTGCATCAAGCACAGCAGTGAAGGGGACATCATCTACGTCACATCAAGTAAATTCTTTTCCATCAGCAAGGTCAGTAGAGCAATTGCAGTCCCGGTCGTTATAGCAGCGTCACCTCTTGGAGGGTCACCCTTGAATTTCCCGTAGAGTGCAGTTACATGGGGGTCGGAGAATGGCAAATAGGAATCTTCCAGTTGTGCACGGGCACCTGGTGAGCGGCGGTAAGGCTGGAACCTGGAATGATATGGGCATGGCGTCCAGATATTGCGGCAGGGGCGGGAAATGCTACCAACGCGCCGGCACTTCAAACAAATCGGCCGGTCATGGGATGTTCGCCAGTCCGCTTGGTTGTAAAGATGCCGACAGGGGTACCGGCCTCGCGAAGAAGGGCTAGATAGTAGGAAAACGTAGGTGTCCGATCGGTTGACGGAAGAGACAGACTGAATTCCAAGGTTGTCGCGCACGACAGACTGCACAAGGGAAATCGTCGGTCGAGAATTGTTGGAAGAGGTCTTGAAGCCAGCCGGTGACGCGGCTCCAATCTTCCGGCGATCGGTACGGACGAGGCTCTCAGGCGTTGACGGCTGATGCTCAGAGTGAAGGTCCTCGCACGACAACGTTGCAGCTGTATTTCGAAGACGCGTCAACTGGTGTGCGATGCGACGACTCTTTGCTTCTCCGAAGCGTCGACATTCATTAATGACGTCGGCGATGGCCGCAAAATTCTTATAAGCGAGACGAATATAAGCGTCGTCCGCTATGCCCTTCAGTAAATGGTTCACTTTGTCTCCTTCTGACAACCTTTCGTCAACCTTGTGGCAAAGAGCGAGAGCGTCCTGTGTGTATGTCACATATGATTCGGTCGACGCCTCTACGCGGGACCCAAGTTCCTTTTGCCCTGCTAGCTGAGGGCCAACAAGTTTCCCGAACAAATCGTGGAGCTTGCGCTTACATTGCTCCCAGCTCGTCATTTCTTCCTTGTGGTTTCGAAAGCAGACCCGCGCGGTTACTTTCAGGTAGAAAATTATGTTAGCCAGCATAATAGTTTGGTATCCCCTATTATAGGCACTGAAGCACTCGCAGGTTTGGAGCCTCTCATCGACATCGAGATTGTCGGTCCCGGAAAACGTTCCTGGGTCGCGGGACTGAGCCGACTGTCGGCGTTTTGTTAGTTGATTGCTTCTGTCCGCAAGGCGGCTATCTCTGCACCGGCTCCACAGGTCGTCATGTTGTTGGTGGCCAGCCTGCGTCTGCTTCGGAGCTACGTCGTGCAGATCAGTAACCCGCAACTCCACCAAATATGTTGCGGAGGGAAGAAGCAAGACGGGAAATGTAGTGACAGCATATTCAGTAATTTACAGTAACTGACAAAGACAAGCCTAGAGCAAGCTAGTCACTGAAGCGTCTTCTTCAGCCGCAAGCTCGTGCTTATCTTATTCAGCGTTGTGCAGTGTAAGAATATATTTGTTGGTAGCATATGTTTGTAAAACGGCTAGGCAACGAAGAGAGCAAAGAAAGGGAAAAAGCAGGGATGCCACTCAGAAGGGCGACTGGTTGGCTAAAAATCACTAAATGCTTACTTTTGGAATTCTATAATTGTTAGAATAAATAATTCAATAGATGCTACTGCCATGCTTTCCAGAAACTTTCGAAGCGCTACGCTGCAAGGTGTCTTGCAGAGGTCCTGCTCTTCTCTAACTACTCCTGATATAAAGCTGAAATATTATCAAGATATAAGTTGGCAATATCAAAAACGCACAGCCTTTGTGCCACCTTAAGAATCCAGCAAAATTTCCAGCGAAGGTGACTCTGTCTAACAGTTGCAGTAGGAATTTTATTTCCGGTAATATTAACACACACTGAAAACATGACGCTTATGTGTTTCATGCTTGACCTCCGATTCCTTCACAACGAAAGCCAGTGTCACATGTCGTTCTGCAAAAGGGCTCTAAAATATTTGTGTACCGCTTACATAAAGCTATAAATAACCAAAACAAATTAAACTGTAACACACATCTGACGTAAACTGCGCCATTTCTAAAAAAAAAAGGTGATGTAGTTGCGTAGTTCAGCTGACCTAAGACAATAGGCATGCCTACTATGTGCGTCATATTAACTATGGAAATAGGAAAAAAAGCAGTATTCGCTAATAATCTGCAGAGCTCATAATTAAGCCAGACAGTGCTTAGTTGGTGCTGCGGTGAAGCAACTGGTAATTTCTTTTGTTATCATGGTGTCATCAGCATCCGCCGAATTTACCGCTGTTGAATGCTTACGTTATTTAAACTTATAATTAATCAATATTTAAAATATTACTAATTTCTAGTTTGAAAAACAAAGGAACATGGCTATAAGAAGAGGAAAGGGGAAAGGTGGTATGTGCTAACTGTGGGTTTAAATTCTGAAGTTCTTTAATTCTTACGAATCCTTCTATTTTAATTTGTTTAATGGCGACTCAAGCAAGTTAGGCTTGAATTATGTAAGCGCGACATCACAGTTTGATTACGTAATAGTTATTCAGCCTTCAGCTGTTCAATAATCATTGAGTTATCTATAGATAAATGAAAGAATGGCTAATATATTATTAGAGTCCTGTATCATTATTAGAGGCCGTAACTAATTAGAATGAATGAATGTGTGGTATTTAATGGCGCAAGGGCCATGTATAGCCAAAGAGCGCCATGCCGTTGGCAATGAGTTCGATGTGTAGTTATGAGTTCTATGAAGTTGGTGTGACGTGGCTGTAAAGGGGCTTAAAAATAGTCGCTATAAATTGCGTAAAATCTGTATAATAAAAATTATGGCCGTGACATGTGACGTGTACTGTGAATATTAGGATACATTTGAAAAGAATGATACCATATATAAAATATATCTGATTCTAAAAATTTGCTAGAGCACTACTGCCTCCTTAGAGCCCTTCAAACACAAGGGCCTGGACGCATGTGCTATGCAAAAATAGTTATCGCAGCGGCATCCTCTGGAACGAGGATGCTCTACGAATTTATTGGACTTGTAACGTGTAAAATAACATCATTTAGGAAACCGAGGACTGCTTTGGTGTTAAATAGCGGTTCTTGGCCAAGAAACATTGCCGCGTGGAGAGGGCTGTAATAATGGTATGCCAGAGGAAAATATTTCTTTCTCTCAGCTTCGGCCTTCCGACACTCCACGGAGACATCAAGCACAGTCAGCCTCTCACCACACCTACCACAGGTTGGAGGTTCATTTCCAGTAAGTAGAAAATTATGGGTGCCAAATGTGTGTCCTATTCTGAGACGACAGAATAGGACATCTGTTCGGCGTGATTTTGTTATGGAGGGCCAAAAACCTAGCTGTGGTTTAATACAGCGTAGTTTATTGTTAGTTTCGGCGCCCCACATGCGTTGCCAGTAGTTTCGCAGTTTCTTACAGAGAGAAGAAGAAGAAGTGATCATAGCGAGCAGCTTCAGCTTCGAGCTCTCTGCATTTTCTATTTTACTTTTTGTGATCTCTGCAATCAGTGACAAGAAAACTGGGGGACGTCGTCCTCTGCAATGGGGGACCCAAACCACGCCCAGCAGTTTCGTCCTGAACGGCCAGTTCATTATGCCGGTGACGTGAGTGACCGCTTCGACCCCAGCATGGTCCCGATTGAGTCATCTGATGGCTCCTCTACTGATGAGATGGGCTCGGACAGCGATTTTACCGTGGTTTCAAGCCGACGCCTGAAGAGAAAGATACGAAGAACATCACCGACCAGTCGCCAGGCGACGAAAAAGGCAAGTGGCAAGCAATCATACACTATTGCATATGTACCAACAACGACAACAGACAACCTCAACTCACTGAACAGGCAGAGCCTGTCGGAATATTTTGAACGAACTGCCCATGGTCAAGTAGAAGAAATACGTATAAACGCTCGAAAGAACATCCTCTCGGTGGAAGTCAATACACCGACCATACTGGAGACACTGAAAAACATCACTCAGTTGGGAAGCATCCCTGTTCGCGCATTCCCCACATACGGCAAGGAAGCGACGACAGGCGTCATCTACGATGTGGACATTGACATTACAGACACTGACCTGGCCAAACTACTATCATCGTCAGCTCCTGTGCTCAGCTTTCACCGTTTTGGACGTTCCCGATGTGTGAAATTAGTGTTCCAATCGGAAACTTTGCAAACACACGTCAAGGTTGGATATGTGAGGCATCCGGTACGTCCTTACGTGCCGAGGCTTTTACAGTGTCACAGGTGCATGAAACTTGGGCATGTCAGTGCAGTTTGCAAGGGTGCAATAACATGCAAACGATGTGGTGGACCTCACGGAGACAGCAATTGCAACGTTGCTGCGAAATGTCCAAATTGTTCTGGTGCTCATGACGCAACGTCAAAAGAGTGCCCAAAGATCAGGAAGGAAATGGGTATTCTGAAGAAGATGGGTAGAGATCGTTCCACGCACAGGGAAGCGGCAAGGGCTATCCGCCACCGCAGACGTCGTTCACGAAACCGACATCAACGGGATCGCAGCCCTCCTCGCGTTGGAGGGACGACAGCTCAAGTGCAACATCCACCCCCTCTTCGTCTCAGGAATGAAGAAGCACGTGCCTCAAAGCCTTTGTATGCCGCGAAAGTGCAAGGCGACCCATCATTGGCACTAGCCACATCGGAGACTCAGTGGCCCTCGTTACCATCAAGGCCTGTGGGAACGCCCTTATGCACCGCTCCTACACGTACTGAAGAAAATGAAAAGATGGATGACATTGACGTCACGAGTATGGTGAAAAATTTGATGGGCTCCATGCACAGGATTCTTTCCGGCCTAAATACCCCGGCTGCCAAGGCTGCCCTGCAGCTACTTGAAGTCTTGGGACCACTGCTAGTGGTTCTTCACTAAGCAAGTATGGCGATAATGTTTGAAGAACGGATGCGTCAATCGTTTGTTATGCAATAGAATGCTCGCGGTCTGCGTGGTCGTTTGTCGGACTTCCGACAGCGGGTATTTAAATACCAATTTCCAGTTATTGTTATATGTGAACCTAATATGGATTCTTCTTTCCGTATTTCTGGTTATGTCCAGATGTGGTCTCGTAACGACCAAACCTCAAGCAAAGTATTAGTTTGTATACGTCACGACCTGGTGTATTTCAGAAATGACGTCCCATCGCATACTACTAATGATTACGTATGCCTCACCATAAAATACAGATGTCGCACGGTTACAGTGATTGGAGGATATATCCACCTAAGAGCGAGGATCGATTGCTCGCACCTGATGTCTCTGCTGCAAGCATCGCAAGGCCCTCATATTGTGATTGGTGACTTTAACGCGCACCATCCCCTGTGGGGTAGCACTTCGATGAATTCTCGTGGCAAATATTTGGCTGACTTTATGTGTAGTCGGGGACTAAATGTGCTCAATGACGGGTCTCCTACATTTATTCGTGGCACGTCCTACAGCAGTTGTCTTGACCTAACGTTTGTATCAAGGAGCCTTCTGTCTTCAGCATCCTGGTCGACGGATCTAGAGACTCATGGTAGCGACCACCTCCCCACTTACGTTCACTTTAGCTGGTTTCGCCGTTCAGCCTCACGTTGCATTCGTCAGACTGGATTGCATTTAAGACCTCTGTCGACACCGCCTGTCAGAGTATGACATCTCCATCCGAAATAGAGGACATCATTGCCTCTACCCTGCGGGACAAAGCTAGAGAAGTCAGCATACCGAGGCACTGGTCATCGGTCGACATACAATATGAGGCCCTTCGTGCGATCCGTCGCCGCGCAGAATGGCGATACAGAAGAACAAAGTCACCGTCCGATCTTTCGAGCAGTCGCCGAGCTCAACGACATGTTCTTCGACATCTGGAGAAGCTTGACAGACAGCGTTGGAGGGCTTTCTGTGGATCCCTAGATCCAAGACAGCCTCTATCTAAGATATGGCGGGTCATACGAAGTCTCCAGGCAACTCCAAAACAAAGACACCCATTCCATGCGGTGGCCCTACATCAACGCCGGACCGAATTGGAGGTAGCAGAGGACTACTGTAAACTGATTGTGGACGCATCTAATGCAGTGACTTCATCCCTTGTCACCATCGCACCCCCGTCACCTGATGAGCGGCTCGAAGTACCGTTTACGATGCAAGAGCTTGACGCTGCGCTTTCAGTTTCTCGACGCTCCTCGGCACCAGGACCAGACGGAATCACGTACGCTGCACTCTGCCATCTTGGCACCGAATCACGACGTCTTCTCCTATCTTTTTATAATACGACGTGGGAGAAAGGAAATGTTCCAGATGGTTGGAAATGCAGTCGCGTTGTAGCGCTGCTTAAACCGGGAAAGTGCCCCAACGAGCTTTCCTCCTACAGACCGATCGCCTTAGCCAGTTGCGTCGGCAAAGTAATGGAAAGAATGGTTTTGTCAAGACTGGAATGGTTTCTAGAGAGAAATAATTGCTTTCCTGATTTTATGCACGGATTTAGAAGAGGCCGTTCTTCGATTGACGGAGTTATCGACTTGGTCTCCACTGTTGAACAGGAAAGAAGTCGACGTCGGTTAGTTGTAGCTGTCTTTCTGGATATTAAGGGTGCATACGACAATGTACTCCATTATGCAATCCTTGATGCACTGGAAGATTTAGACATCGGTGGCCGACTATATACATGGATTGTTAGCTACCTCAGTGGCCGCACGGTGTATATGTCGACAAGTGATGGCGACACCGGACAATACCATATACATCGAGGTGTTCCACAAGGGGGAGTTCTCAGTCCAACTCTTTTCAATGTTGCATTGATTGGCCTTGCATCCGAACTTCCTAGCACAGTAAAGATTAGCACATATGCCGACGACATATGCATATGGGCATCTGGAGCCACCCGTCCCCAAATGCGTGCTAGGCTTCAACGTGCAGTGACAATCACAGCTAAGTATCTTCGGCGTCAAGGCCTCCGACTCTCAACTGAAAAATGTTCTGTGATTACGTTCACGCGAAAACGCATGACCAGGTATCCGATCATTGTTGACGGCATAGCGATACCTACGGTTACACACCACAGATTCCTTGGCTTAGTCATAGACCGGGGATTATCTTGGTCAAGACACGTCGCCGCACTGAAGTCAAAGCTGAAGACTTTTGTTCACGTCCTTCGCGTCGTGGCAGCAACAAGATGGGGCCCCTCGGAGTCGTCATTACTCCAATTGTACCGAGCACTATTCGTAGGGTATATACGGTACAGCATGCCGGCGCTCTCAAGCATGGGACGTAGTTGTGTGCGCGCGCTGGAGAGCATTCAAGCTCAGGCATTGCGCACATGTTTGGGCCTCCCACGATGCACGTCAACCAATGGAACAATAGCGGAAGCTCGTGCTTGTCCTATTCGGGTGTACTTGCTCTGCGAGCCTCTTCGAATGTACCTCCGCGTGTTGACCCGACACAGGCACCATCCTCTGTCATCGCTCCCTACCACACACCCAGGTTCCAGCTTTTCAATGACTATATCGCGGCATCAGAGTGTTTTGGCGTCGAGATTCTCTCCCGCCTGTATTCCGAGAACATCCCCGTGGGTTCTGCCTAAACCTGTCGTTACATTGCAGATCCCTGGAATTACTAAAAAGTCTTTCGTTGCATCTATTGGCCTCAGGCAACTCACCCTGTTGCACATTTCTACAGAGTACGGAGATACTGTACATGTGTATACCGATGGCTCTGTCACACCATATGCCTCCACTGCAGCCTTCGTCATTCCACATATGATCATCGCTCGCCGGTTTAAACTAGACCATAGCTCAACATCAACTGCCGCAGAACTTGTTGCTATCCGGGAAGCACTTCGATTTCTCTCCGAGGAGCGTCCTCACGCATGGACGATATTCTGCGATTGCAAGCCAGCTCTGCAAACGATTGACTGTGTCCTCAGACGGGGCCCGTATTATTCTATGGCTATAGAAATTACAGAGTATCTCGACCACGCAACTAGAAATGGCCACAATGTCACCTTTCAGTGGATACCGTCACACTGTGGCGTGATAGGGAACGAACAGGCAGACGCTGAAGCAAAAACTGCTTTAGATAATGCTTGTGAAGTACGCATTCCGTTCTCACGAACAGACACAAACGCCCTACTTCGTCGCGTAAACCACAACTCTACGTTGGAACACTGGGCCCAACCAGATCGACGACACAAGCGATTACACAAATTTGACCAAGAAATGCGATTTCGTATGCCTCAAAAGTTCAATAGAAACCACACGAGCATGGTGCACCGGATTCGCCTTGGTGTCGCATTCACCAACCGTTATAGAAATATGATAGGTGCCAGTGATACTAGCCCAAACTGTGAATGCTGTGAGGTGCCAGAAACACTTGAACATATATTTTGCGTGTGTCCCGCGTACGCGCAAGAACGACAGCAACTTGTCTCTTCCATAGCAAACATCCATGAGAGACCGCTATCGGACGAGTTTCTTTTAGGTCCTTGGCCTAATGCAACCAGCGCAGCCCTGGTCACAAGAGCCGCTGTAGCTTTTCTCCAAGCCACTGGGCTGGACGCACGCCTTTAGAGATACCACAACTCTGTGAATTTGTATATACGCATCTCTTCCTTATACCATCATCATTCATCAGCCCTTTCCCTCCCCGTCCCTTTTCCCCAGAGTAGAGTAACAGGCCAGAGCAAGTTATAGCTCAGGCCGACCTCTCTGCCTTTCTGTAAATAAATTTCTCTCTCTCTCTCTACGTAAGAAAGGCTTCAGATCTATGACAGGGACAGTAGCCGTAGGAGTATTAGCTAGTGGTGTGAGTGATGTGGCCATTTTGTCAGCTAGTACATTACCATCGATGCCTCTATGGCCAGGTACCCGGAATATTACAACATGTCTGTATGATAAATAAATACCGCATAAGAGTGAGTAAAGTTCAATTAAAACAGGATTTGTAAACTTTTCTAACGAAATCAGCGCTTTTACAAGAGTTAACGAGTCTGTGAATATTATTGCTTTGTCAAGTTTAATTTCTTTATATGTTTTACTGCAGGCAATGCAGCATAGGCTTCTGCAGTGAAAATACTTGTTAAGGAGATCAATACGACTGATTTAGAAAATAAGGGACCAACGGCAGCATAAAATACGCCAGCATGTGATTTTGACGCGTCTGTGTAGAATTCGGGGCAGCTGTGCTTCGATTGAAGTTCATGAAAATGCATAGTGATTTCAAGGTCATGAGCGTGCTTTGTGACCTCTACAAAGGGTATATCACAGTCAATCACCTGCCACTCCCAGGGTGGTACTAGCTTAGCTGGAGGCGTTAAGTGATGTTCGAGAACTGGAACATCCATTTCCATGCTAAGTTCGCTTGCACGCAGTGAAAAAGGAAGTCTCATAGAGGGTCTATTATGAAAAAGTGTTTCACACGTCAAGTCATTAACGGTTGTGAAACACGGATGTTCCTTATTTGAGCGAGCTTTAAAAAAATACTTAATGCTGATGTACGTTCTCTGGAAATGGAGCGACCACTCATCTGACTCGACGTATAGACTTTCAACAGGGCTTGTTCTAAATGAGCCAGTGGCCAGGCGGATTCCCAGATGGTGAACGGGGTCTAACATGTTAAGCGCACTGGGCGCGGCAGAGTGATAAATTACGGCACCATAGTCAAGTCGTGATCGAAGTAGGCTCCTGTAAAGATTCAACAGGCACCTCCTGTCGCTACCCCAAGTAGTGTGGGATAGGACTTTAAGTAAGTTCATGGTTTTTAAACATTTTTCCTTAACATACTTAATGTGTGCAATGAAAGTGAGCCTATAGTCAAGGATAACACCTAGAGATTTCTGCTTTTTGTTGACAGGAATTTGTTGTCCGCCCAGTTCTACACAACGATCTGGGACCAGGCCTCTCTTTCTTGTGAAGAGAACACAAGAACTTTTGTGGGGGTTGATTTTAAATCCATTTTATCTGCCCACATAGCCACCTTGTTTAGGGCCTGCTGTACCTGTCTCTCACACACTGTGAGGTTGCAGGATTTGAAACCTATTTGTATATCGTCTTCGTAGACGGAATAAAAAATAGCTGGTGGCAGTGAAGCACGAAGTGTTGTCACCTTAACAATAAAGAGTGTGCAGCTGAGCACGCCTCCCTGAGGTACATCAGTTTCCTGCATGAAAGGACGTGACAGTACATTACTGACTTTTACCCGGAAGGTTCGATTGGACAGGTAGCTTTCTATTAGGTTTAGCATATTGCCACTGATACCCATTCACGACAAGTCTCGCAAGATCCCGTACCGCCACGTTGTGTCGTACGCCTTCTCCATACCGAGGAGTGTCGATAAGAAAAACTGTTTGTGTACAAATGCGTCACGGATATATTCTTCTATACGTACAAGTTGATCGGTTGTGGACCGCCCTTCTCTGAAGCCACACTGATAGGGGTCGAGCATTTTGCTAAGTTCAAGGAAATGGATCAGTCGCCGATTAATCATTTTTTTCAAATACCTTACAAATGCAACTTGTGAGGGCTATCGGGCGGTAACTTGCCACTGCGGAAGGGTCTTTGGCTTGTTTCAAAACAGGGACCACAATGGCTTCTTTCCATGCGGTTGGAAGGTACCCTGCGTTCCAGATAGTGTTGAAAAGTGTAAGTAGTGTAACTTGCGTATCATTGTGTAAGTTTTTGAGCATTTCATACATCATTCTACCAGATCCCGGTGCAGAGCTCTTGCATGCGCTCAAGGCAGCTCACAACTCTGCAATACTAAAAGGACGGTTGAACGGTTCATTCTGCCGACACTTTCTTATGAGTGGCTCACATTCTTCTATTTGTTTATATTTGAGAAAGGCTTTTGAATAATTGGTTGAACTTGACAGCCTCTCAAAGTGCTCCCCAAGTGAGTCTGCCTGATCAAGCAGGGTATCGCCTTTTGTGTTTACCGGAGGGAGCGAATACGTTTGTGGTCATTTTATCCTATTCACCGTATTCCAGACTTTCGCCTCATCTGTATAAGAGTTGATACCCGAGAAAAACTTCTGCCAACTCTCTCTTATGGCCTGCCGGCGCGTTCTTCTGGCTTGAGACTTTACTTTTTTGAAGTTAATAAGATTCTCTGCAGTGGGAGAGGCGCGTAACGATCCCCACGCTTTGTTCTGTTTCCTACGGGCGATCCTACATTCGTTGTTCCACCACGGTACACGTCGTTTGCATGCCAAACCACTTACTTCGGATATGCATATACACGAAGGCGCGCATTTCGCCGAGCTCTATTTTTTGTTTTTTACGGTTGTTAGCCGGCGAAAAATAAAACACCTACCGTATACGCCTGTCGGTATATTGTGGGGTATAAGGTCCTGAAGCTTCATTTAAAAGAGAAACAATAATTCTCTTCTTATTTTACTTTGATTAACTTTGAGCACTTGGGTTTCTTTGGAGCAATCTATTGAAGCACGGTACCAGAGGTGTTTTTGCATTGCCCCCACCATCGTAATGCGGTCGCCGGGACTAGGAATCACACCTTCGACCTCGTGCCCGGCCAGCAAAATGGCATGAAAACTGCACGCAGCGATGGCGGATAATTACTTTTGTTCTCCATCCCTAGAGGCTTGACACGTAGAGATTGCGGCTCGAAGTTTAGCGGCCGAGCGAACACAAGTGCATCCCACATTCGTAACGTTGCGGGGCGGTGAGCATTAAGCGCTGACTTTTTTTGTTTCCTCAAAACGCTCCCCCTATACTTTTAAGCAACTTGTGCGAACGTATAACATTAGCCACGGCCCTGTTAGCGCGGTCGTTGGAGAACGTAGTTTCTTTCCAAAGACTCTCCACGTATCGTTGTTTAAGCCTTACGTGCACGTGACGTAAAGCGGTTTCGATCATCTGCGGCACTTCTTCGCCATAGCCGAATGAAAAAACGTGCGAGAGGGGAACGTGCGCACACAGCATCGACCTCTGCGCGGCGCCGAGTAGTCGAGCCAATCCAGACGTAACTGTAGCCGTAATTATCGAGGACATAATCGTCGGCCACTCACAGTCGTGACGACTTCATTATTGCTTGCGGAAGGCAGCGAGCGCTCCTGGTTGTCTCTGTCCACTTCGCTTGGTTTCACTCGCCTGAGGAGCATTATGAGCGCGAAGGCTACTTCGCAGCGTCGTGCAAGTTGGCTACAGATCGTGCATTCGCGTGACTTTGTCAGTGAGAGCTGCTTCGCCTCAATTGCATAAAAACACGCGAGGCTGAGCGACGCGCCCAATAAGGCTAATTAGGTGCCGCTCGAGTTGGCGCGTGATAAGCTTCGAAGACGAAAACAAACCAGCGAAAGAATCGCCTATATACGCAAGACACAAGAAAGTAGGCGCACGGGATGAACGCTGGCATCCGTCCATTGTACTTCCAGTGTCTTGCAAATTCGTTTCTTTCGCTGCTCTTGGTGATGCATGGGGCACCAGCCGTGGTGGCGTATAAACTATAGTGGCTTTGCTGATGCGCTGCTAAGCCTGAGATCGCGGGATCAAGTCCCAACCGCGGTAAAAAAAAAAAAAGAAGGAAGGTTTCCGCGTACCGTGCTTTGAGTGCATGGTAAAGAACTCCAGGTGGTCAAAATTAACTTGGAGTCTCCCACTACGGCGTGCCTCATAATCATATCGCTATTTTATGCACATAAATCCCCGAAATTTTTTTTTGTCGGAGTGTGCTGCGTATGTTGCGCTCTTGTTTAGTGCAGAGGCTCATGCGAGTTGGTATAATTAACAAATGGGCTGTGCATGAGGTCTAACATGATGATCAAAGAAGGAAAGAGAAAAAAAAAAAACGTGGATAGATCTGATTTTAGCTATTGCATGCGTGGACAAATTGGAAGCACGTCCTTCCTGGTACCTAATGTCTCTTCTATACGGGCTGAGGCTAGCCATAAGGGATGAAAATTACTTGAAAGACAAAGAAATACGACCGATTGACAATTCCGAATTTCGGCGGTTTGGACTCTTTGTTCGACATCAAGACAGATCGGGTAGCGCAGAAGCTTTCAGTATATACTTACGCGGGCCGCTACCTTCATTCATAGTCGGCGCTCGTCTGTGATCTCTCTTTTTACTCTCCGCCAGTGAGTTCATTTATGCTATGATGCGTCGTGAAATTGAGTGACACGGCGCCGTGTTTGGGTTCCCTCGTTTTGTTCACGTTTTTCTCCCTTTGCGCATTATCGTTTTCTCATGATTCGTCTGTCTGTTAAGCACAATGGATATGCAAACTACTTTACTCCTTTAAATATGTCTGGCTCCTGGCTACAGTCAACGCTTTTCTTTTTTTCCTGCCCGACTACGGTGTCTCATAGTGGCTATGACATCCTGGTGCTGAGCGCGAGGTTGAGTGTTGGATGCCCGACCGTGGGGTCCGCGCTTAGACAGAGGGGAAAAAAACGCTCGTGTGCTTAGATCACGGAGTAAGACATTTAGGAGGTGAAACTCCCGTCAGCGCGAGCGAGCGCGTGCGACCAGGTAAGGTCACAATTGTTGTACGCGCCGATGGGTGGCGGTGCCATGCGGCGCGTCGTAGAAGCCGCAGCGAAAAAAAAAAAAAGAAAATGCAGCGCCCGGGCAGGCGGCTTCGGCGCATTCTCAACGGCGGTAATTTCTTTCCAGGCTGCCAGGCGCCGCCAGCACGATAACGGCTCCGCGGGCTTGTGACCGTTTCTGGTCGCCGCAAACAGTGGAGTTTCCACTCATAAATCTTTCTTGCTCCGTGGCTTAGATTTAGGTGTAGGTTCAGTAATGTCCAGGCGGATAAATTTAATCCGGAGCCCTAATATGAGTCGTCTCTCAGTCACAGTATGGGTCGTCAAACCTCCCAGAATCATTTTCAATGGAACGATATTCAACAAGTACACACAAGCTCGAGATTAGTGCGCTATCTATACAATCAACCTCTTATCATATCTGCAGTGAATGCACATTTATACGCTGCTATGCGAGAAAATGCCAGGCTAGGCGCTGGCGCCTCTCGGTCGCTGTCCTGAGCCAGCTGCATGTAAGTAGGAAGTCTTGCGGCGTTGGGGCCTTGAGCAACAGCGTTATGGAAAGCGCCCCTTGCGAAATGGGTGTAACCGACGCGCTCTTTTCGTGCTCTTGTATTCGACTACCGCTCGGGTTGCTGCTTAGCGGCGGCGTGCGGAGGTGATAAAATTAACGGCAGTACAGGGAAAGCCAGAAGGTGTAGCAACATTCGAAAACATTACGAGCTGGAGCTATTGCGCAGTTTGCGCGGATCCCATACAGCGCGACCTTTTCCACGAATCCAAAATGGCCTCGAGTGCAGAAGGCAGCTCGCCGAGCAATCAGCCGCTCGATAGTCCTCTTCCCATAAAGAGCATAGGATGACGCAGGAGATACATAGTCTCTCTTACGGTGCCCTCACTTTGCACGTCTAGGAATAAGGAAGAGAAAGAGGAGAGCGAGCAGCTGTTCCCCCAACTTGCATTTGCAGAGTCTATTTCTAGAGTCAGTGCTTCCTTGCAGGACGCGAACCACGATAACCATTGTTGGCAACGCTCGAGAAGCGAAAGCCCGCAGTAGGAGGTTTGACGTCATAGGAGCACACGCCAGACCGTATACCTTAACCCATGCTAAATCTTTGCAGCAGTAAAGCCGCAGCACATGTATACGTACGCAGAAATTTTCTCCACTTCTGCGTTCTCCTCGCCTCTTATCAGTCAATTCGTAAGAAAAACCTGTCAATGTAGGCAATGCTATTAACTTTGAAAGAAACAAAAGTTGCTTCATATGAATGAGAAGATTGTTTCATTTGTGGTTTAAACAACACGGACGCAAGCCTGACGCTTGCGTCGGCGGTTACGTAAACTCAGGAGATTGGAATAAAAACAGATTGGAATACTCATACGTTATATGGCCCTAGGTTACTTAAACTTGACTTTATTTATTTGAAGAGTTGTCGCACAGTGGCACATATCTCTTGATGCAGTCTTTCACTTTTGTTTATGTAAATCCTTTAGTAAGCTTCATGTGTCTTCTCCTAAATCCATCATGATCGCCTGACTGAGGGCTGTTAGGATGCCGATCTAAATCCTGTGGGGCAAACGTTGGACGCGCTGTACTCCGTTACGGGCGTGTCACCTTGTGCAATAATATGCAACTGCAATGCAAAGGGCGCACGTATAGACGCTACGCGACGCGCATCTCACATCGCAAGGCAAGTGCCACGATACGATGCTAATGATGATAATGATGATGGTTTATTGGCATCCCTCTTGAAACGCGGCGGTGACATAGTCACCTAGCCATCTTGACTTAATCAAGTACACAATATATATTATTTCTAACACCTCATCAAACTTCTTTTTCTTCCACAAACCTATTCTAACTGCCTGGTACTGCTACCTGTGCAACTGCTGCAGGGCGTTCTGCCTGGTGTAATAATATGCGACTGCATTGCAAAATGTGCACGTGTGGACGATACGCGGCGCGCATGTGACATTGCCTGTCTCCTCGCAGGGCAGCACGCGTTTATAGGGCATTTTCCCGCTGCATGCTAGCAAGCGCAGGCGTAACTCACGAAGGCTCGTAATATCGGATGAGAGCTATCTCGAAAAAAAGAAGAAGCGCAAGACTAATACCCTGTCACGCGGGAAGATTTAATGTCATTCGAATCGAATGGCATTCGATGCATGGAATGCCGTTCGGTCTCTTGCGGTGCTACACAGCAAAATATAATGGCATTCGCAAATGGTAGCAATGACAATCTGGAACAAAATTTGTGAAATTCAAAGTAATGTGGTGCATATTAAACGCGTTTAAGAACTTTTGCGAGTACTTTTAAAACGGACGAAAACATTTTGACGCCAATTATCCACAACTAAAAGTACTTCGATCAACACATCCAATATGGCCGACCGCAACAACAGACTCCTGATGCAAAGAGTGATAACGCTTGAGCACAGCCCGTGGTGAAAATATCACGGCGGCAGAAATAATTATTCCTGTTTATAAGTCTAAAAAAATCTCTTTTGACTTTGATGGTACACGCATTATTTTTTCGCGTTGCTTGTCGCTGTTGTCTATCTGGGGACAAGAGTATACATTCGGTTCGAAATCGAATGCGAATGAGTTCCCCTAACTCATTCGCTGGCAAATGTCATTCCATTCAAGTGATATTAAATTTTCCCGTGTAAATCCCGATTAGTGGGATTATATGCGAATGCCATTCGATTCGAAAGACATTACATCTTCCCGTGTGACAGGGGTATAGCTGTCGCACATGCAAATGCAGATAAACCTAACCCTCCAGCACTCACTGGCCGAAAAATGTTGCCGCGTCTCATAGGTTTAAAATTGGTTAACCTGGTTCATGTCCTGCCAGAATCGGCGGTGCCTTTAAATTTTCTTTCTAGACCTTGTTTACGGAGGTCCATGCGTGAGGTTGCTTTTTCCATTGCTTTTCTGACTGTTCGTTTCTCTAAACATCATTCATTGAACGTGTCACGAAAAAAACACACAAGGATTTGATATCAATCTTGTTCCCGCCGCCGTTTTATCGATCAATATAAATAAGATTATAAGGACACGATGCACTTGAAACAGTGCGCGAAATGGCAACTTCCTCTTCCACAAAAAAACATTTTTTTAAAAATAAATTGCACACTGTAACCATGACAGTTAGAACATAGTTTCAGAAAAAGAATATTTTCGTTTCGTCCATTAACTGTCGCCTTTGTGACCTGCCTGAAAATATTGAACTCTGTTTTATCGATTGTAAAGATGCCATTTCATTCTGGCATGTCCTACATAAACATTTGCATAAATATTTTCATGTAAATTCTCACAGTATCCGATATATTGTTGCTCCCTGTTATGATGAACCATACGATACGTTTTTACTGATAGGCCTGCATATCCTATAGAGAAAACTGGTATGCAACACCGAAAAGCAGAAAGAACAATTTTCGTAAGATTGCATTTCGTTCACATGATTACGCACTTAAAATACATTTACGATCAAGAAGAATGTCAGCCGGATTGGTATCCACTTTTAATTAGGTGTTTCAATTCTTACAAGCTTTTGTTGGGACGGAAGATGTTTCTTTGGGTGACGTTTTCTTTGTACGTGCTGTCCGTATTCCTGTGATTGCTTATGACCACCTGGCGCTCATTATTGTAAATAGCTCCTCTACATACATCATTTCATTCACTGTAATAAATGCAATGCTTGAAAAAGTACTGGCGTGGTTCAGTGGTAGTGCAGCTGACTCCCACGCATCGGGCCCGGGTTATGCCCTGGCGATTTTTTTTCTAATTTCCGGTGATAGCTGCTATGATCACCGGACACCGGTGGTGGAGGCGGCGGCGGTGGACACGATCGCCAACCGAAACGCCCATTGGAATGAGCCCCTAACAGCTTACACTGCAAAAAGTCGGGATCTTCAGTGCAGGCTCTGTAACTGGTTATATATACCCGCCGTGGTTGCTCAGTGGCTATGGTGTTGGGCTGCTGAGCACGAGGTCGCGGGATGGAATCCAGGCCACGGCGGCCGCATTTCGATGGGCGCGAAATGCGAGAACACCCGTGTACTTAGATTTAGGTGCACGTTAAAGAACCCCAGGGGGTCGAAATTTCCGGAGTCCTCCACTACGGCGTGCCTCATAATCAGAAGGTTGTTTTGGCAGGTAAACCCCTATAATTTTTTATTGCTTACCTATTTCTACCCATCTTAAGATATTCTCGCCAGAATCTGCGCCAAACTAACGCCTCAAGTCATGACAACGACAAAAAGTGAATCTGCTGCATTCTTCTGCCCAGAAACAAAAGTACGACCTGTCGTTCCAAATCTATACTCAACCTAGATCCCAACTGCTTAGTTGGCAGCCCATCGACGTAGCGCTGAAATACATACAGCGTGCTTTCACAGATTGCAAGAATGCTTTCCTGAGCATCTCATGCGCACCGCGTAGTGGCTATCAGCAACCAAACAATGACAGCCCTATCGCGCGTCGCATTACCAACTCCGTTTGCGCAAAAGCATTTCGCGGCGTGTCCTTGATCTGTCAGTGGATACCGTCGCACGTGGAAGTTGTCGGCAATAAAGAGATGGGCTGATGTGGCATCTGTGACAAGTGAGCCCGGCAATCGTACAGAAATTTTTCCTCCAACTCTGTGATGCTCGTCTGCTGGTCCGCCGAAACCTGCTTGGACAGCATCCCGATAAGCGAGTTTCAGCTGCAAAGTCATTTCCTCCACGTGTTCGTGGGCGTGGTTTCACTGGCGGCCTTAGAACTATGCTATTGAAGCTTCGTGTGTGGTGTGTGGCAGTGGGCGAACGGTCGCAGCGTCCAGGCCGGGACTTGAATGCGTTCTGCGCCTCCTGCGGTGCAATAGGAATTCGCTTAGCCATTTAATATCAGACTGTCCCTCAAACAGCACGAAGCGGACTGTGCATCGGAGACACTACGATTCACGCTGCTTAGCATGTGCCGCAATGGCCGACTTGATATTTCCCGCTGGTGGTGCGTATAAGTGCGGTCAAGCCTCTGCTCGCCGATTATAGCCTTACGTGTTGCTCGAACCGAGACCGGTAGCGGTCTAGCGCGCGAGCTGTTGCGTTTGTCTCGATTCGAGCAGTGGACGATTTTGCGCGCTCTGCACGAGAACGCGCGACTATAGCGGCAGAAGTGGGTGCCACAAGCACGAGCACTGAGGCAGACGCGAGAGGATGAAAGAGCACAAGCAGGATCGGCGCCCTGGAACACGATATAAGATTACAGAGAAAATGACTGCACGACGAGGGAACCAATCAGACGAAACGGTAGTACATGTCTCTTGATATACGGTACGAAGTAAAAGAAAAACACGCAGAAAATCGGTTTGTGGGTTTTATTATTCCTCTAAACTTTAATTCGTCTATTGAAGCCGCATATTGAACAAATAACTGGTGCTGCATAGAACAGCTCTCGAGTTACTTGTCACTGTGAGTGACGTCACAGCCCTGCCATGTACGTAGGCGCACTTGTGTGATTCACGTCGACTCTTCGTCTGGGAGCAGGGCGCTCTCGAGAAGAAGGGTAAATGGCGCTAGGTTCGAAATTTTGGGCTCGTTCCGCGGCGCGCAGGGATGTAACACTTGGCTGACACGATCGTTAGTGCGCATTGTATGCACGGCGCTTGTCAGCTCAAAATGACCAGACCTGGTGAGGGGCTCTTAAAAACACGAGTTCTGGATAAATTTGGTGAATGTCATTCCCATTTTTTTTTTTTGGTACTCGCAGTTGTTGTTTGCTGGGTTCTGCTTTCGCGTTATCTACACCATGGTACACCAACAAAGAGTTATCCCAGTATATTCATTTCAATGCACGGTTTCATTAATTTCATGTCCGGGCGGAACAGCAGGAAATCGTACTTGGCGTTTTCAATTGCTAAAGCTAGTACTTCTGAAGTCTGTGACTGGTTTTTTCAACATAGACGCACCTGCTTATCGCTTTGGAGTTCTTTGCCGTCATACAGCCCCGTGCAACTATTCGTTAACCGGGAGATATATCCGATGGTGTTGCGTTTGTTTTTCTTTATGATGCACACAGCAGCTTCGCTGTTTCATGGAACTCTCATGCATAATTGTCTGCTCACTTCCACCATTTCAGTATAGGTAGTCTTGTCGACATTATCAAGACGATCTTCGTAGTCAACAAATGAGCACTCTTGACATCCGATGCTTTTTTTTTTTTTGCTCTCTCTTGCCGAATGCTTTACCGAATGAGATATTAACGAGTCCGAACCAAATGCGAAAGTCTCCTTTTGCATCCCCTACGAGAAGCGCTCGTATGTGCTGTGGAAACCATAACTGCTATCCCCTGAGAATCTAGCAATGTTTATCGGTTATTTCCATTCAGTAGTGCGGAAAAGCTTGCAACATTTCAACCAGTGGTTCGAGCGTTTCTGGGCATCTAACCTGAACTAGCCGCAGCAGTTCGTCTTGTAATCCACGGGTAATGAGCGCCATAGCACTAATTTTATGAACTTCGGCTCAGCAATTAGAAGGAGGCGTCAGAAATCAGATGAAGTGCGATGCCATTGTGGTCACTTCGTCGTCGGCATCCCATCGCGGTCGCTCCGTTTTCGTCATACCGTTGTGGTCGTTGTAATGCACGAAATGCGCATGATCGAGCGTTACATGTTTACGTTGAGCGCAGCGTTTCCCGTTGAAAATTCCACCAACTTGGCCGAGTGCTTTATACCTGCAAATGACCGCTAAACTTGGACAACGTTCTTTGTAAGCAGTGATAAAAGATTCTTTTAAATCACTTCCAGCCGCACGTGGTAATACACATTATTTTTGGCTGTTATTGTTGAGCAAGGAGATAGCGCATTTATAGCCACTTCAAACACACTGCGCAGTTTTTACCGCTCCTCGTTACTTGACACGAACGAGGCAACTCACATCTAAACGGCGACTGCTTCCTGAGAAATGTTGTCTGGCATTGCTCGCACTTCGTAGCTTTATTTTAATACTTGACACATCATCACATGCACTTACAATATTGCAGCTTTAATTGGGGGATGGGGGCGGGAGGAATTGGTGCGCTTATTTACTAGTGTTACTCAATAAACAAATCTATGGAATAATGTTAGGATTTTCTGTGACTATAGACAGAAATCGAAGCCGTATTTATCTGCGTTAATTCATTAGATCGTTATTGTGCCCTGCTTAGTGAGAGTGCGTTCAAATTGTAAGGTATGAAAACCATACATAGATGGACAGTCACATGCAATATGGCCTGCAACACCAATGTCCGAGGTCCAAGGGGCTCCAAGATTGTACGGCCGCACAGACACAGAGAAATTACCAGGCCTAAGAACAGCCCCAATTAGTGGCATTTATTAAACCGCTATTTCGCATGTCAGAGGCGCCACGCAGCCCTGGAGCCCCTTCGACCATGAACAAGGGGGGTGTTGCAAGTCATATCGCGACTGTACATTGCTTGGTTATCATAGTATAATAAAGAAAAAGTATGCAACAATAAAAACAAAATAGGAAATCAGGAACGTCAGGAGAATGAGATCATATCTACACTGATATAGTGTGGAAAGATTCCGTGCCCATTTGATCAATGCTGGCTATCAAGATAAGCTAATTCTACATTATATATATTGGAACCTTATGATAAGTTATACAGACCGCGAGTAGCAGTGGACTTATCACAGGTAATAGCGACGAGTTCCTATGCTACGGCATAGTGATTAGGGTGCGGCTGCAGGAAAAAAGAATGCAAGTGCATGGAGAACAATATCTAGCGGTCATGAAGCAGCGTACCTTGCATCGCGATAGAACAAGGCCGTAATAATTAAATCTAGGGTCGCAGTGCATCTGGGGTGCTATAACGGGTGCTATTACAAACTTTTCTATTCCATTTCTGCAATCAGCGCTCCGCTATTGGTCAAGAACTTTTTCAGGCCACCCCTACTTCACCTGTCTGTCACGTGACGTCCCGAAAACCAGGATAGCTCCCCATCTTATATGACGTGTACACACTGATTATGCATGATTTGACCGAACAAAAGAAAAAATTGTTTTCTGATTCGATACCTTTTCGCCGCTAGCCCTCTGCAATTGGTCAAAATTTTCGGGCTGCACCCACTTCACCTGCCTGTTGCGCGACGTCACAAAACCGCGAAAACTCGCCTCGTCAAAGTGACGTGTACGCATGAAAGATGCATTAATATGCCGAACAAAACTGAATTTTCTTCTGAATAGCCGCAGGCTGCCCCGTTCCGAAATGAATAAAAGATGGCTGCCGCTGATCACTCAGGCACTGGCTATCTCGCACCTGCCGGAGAGGATGGGTTTATTTGCGTACGATAAAACTTCTTGCGCGGCCCTGTAACGTTTTCAAGCACTTTCGGCACGTTTAGGACTTCGCTCTGCCAACTATTCTTCGACGAGGATCCGTATTAGCTGCAATCTTAACCTTCCGTTGCGTGCCGCCGCGGTTTTCGACGAGCCACCGCAAGCTAGTAAGGGAAAGTGGGCCAATCGCAGACGCCGGTACTACCCTCTTCATCGGGTTATCGATGTTCAGTGCACTGGCTCGGTCCCATCGAATACCTCTCCACTTGAGCGTGCTCTTCACCTCTTGTCAGCCAATTAGGTAAGAGAAGCCGCTCAGTGTAGGTAATGTTATTCGTTTGTAAATGTAAAGCAAACAAAAGTTACCTCCTGTAAACGAGAAGAACATTTGATTGGTCTTTTCAGACAACCCTGCGGGTAACCGCCCGGTGCTTGCGTGGGTGCTTACGCAAATTTGACGTCAGAAGATTGGAATAAAAACATATTGGAATAGTTTTACGAACTCCACTCTACAACGAGCGAAACTATTAACTCCGGCCTTCTGCCGCTATGTCTCTGCGGCAAAGTAACTCAAGCTTAATTTCAAATTATTTTCTTCTTCATAAGACCCGCCGTGGTTGCTCAATGGCTATGGTGTTGGGCTGCTGAGCACGAGGTCGCGGGATCGAATCCCGGCCACGGCGGCCGCATTTCGATGGGGGCGAAATGCGAAAACACCCGTGTGCTTAGATTTAGGTGCACGTTAAAGAACCCCAGGTGGTCAAAATTTCCGGAGTCCTCCACTACGGCGTGCCTCATAATCATAAAGTGGTTTTGGCACGTAAAACCCCAAATATTATTATTATTATACTTCTTCATAAGGGACAGATTTCCGTTTTTCTTATTGGGACGCGTCCGCTTGAAACTGTGAATAGTCTCGGTAAATGTGGCGCCACAAGCACTATCGTTGCACGGTGATCGCGATATGGTACACAATGGCCCGGCGTCATTGCACGCATCGGAAGCTGTACCGACCAATTACCAGCGCAAACAGAGCTCCTGCGAGTGGCGAGGACGCTGGGTCAGCGTCCTGGCCACTTGTTTCCGTCCTCGTTGACACGACATAAAGAACGTATCGTTGGTGGTGGTGGTACCACGGGCGAGTACAGCCCGGTATACTCGGCTAGCGGAAGCTCCGGCTGAACGTTTCCTTCCGTGTCATGAACATGTGTTACCGTGAGTCGACCAATTCATTCTGTCGCAGAAATTTCAGCAGAATGAGAGCGGCGTTTCTTTTTTGTCAAATTATCCACCCACTTAGGTGCGTACCGCATAAAGCGGAGAAGTAGCACAGCCTACCTTAGGGCCGATTTACGCTCGAGCCGCCCATCGCCGCACACCGCACCGCACGCGTGCGGTCGCGCGAAAGATTGCACGTGTCAAACACTTCTGCACAAATTACCATTTACACTGTGTGCACAGTGTATACCTTACACATTGTAAACCGAAATCTGTGCACACGTGTTCGATACGTGCAATCTTTCGCGCGACCGCACGCGTGCGGTGCGGCTTGCGGCGATGGGCGGCTCGAGCGTAAATCGGCCCTTAAACGTCCCTGCCGGAACGCAGATCGATTATCTTCCGACTCTGTAAGAAAGAGTGGCTTCCGTGCGGCTAAGTTCATCCGCCACCGTAATGTTAGATGGATAAGCCAGTAAAGGACAGGAAAAATACACTTGTATAAAGAAAATCTACTTCGTGCAGAGCCGGCTTGCATGGCGAGAGAAGGAAACTGCGAGTTTTCATTCCCGATGGCTCCCGTCGATGCGGCCAAAGCAACACTCGCACGAGAAGACAAAGTACCGGCTTGCTCACGCAGCGAGCCTTCACGTGACCGTTGGCCTCGAATCTCTCGGCGCACTTCTGTCTCAAAGAAAAAGAAAAACGGCCTCGATTTCGGGTCGATACTCGAAAGTCGAAGGTACTAAAAACAGGAATAAGTTTTCCTCGAACGTAAGCCCAAGAACTCCTCAACTCCTCCAAGAAAAAGAAAAAAAGAAATACTCAGCAGCTATTAAAGGACAATGTATCATTCTCTATTGGAACCATGATTTCGAGTCATTCGCATGATCGCACGTCATAACGAGCTCTAATATCACACATGTACTTCCACATCCTCTCCATAATCGCTTGTTTTCGTATTTTCCTAGCCTGATAGCCCGAGGTGAGCGAAGGGGGTGCATTTGGCCCGATTAGATGTACCGGTGGCGTTGTTTTCTGCTAACTGGGAGCTGTTCTTATGCAGTGCTTACGCCCACTTTCCTTATTTTCTTTGCATGAAAAGAAACGGCAAACCACAAAATGAAGCCTTTTGTTCTTTTTTGCGGTCGTTGATCGCTTTATCTGAAGTTGATGGACCTCAATTATGATTTTTCTTACACCCCACGCATGTGTGTTAGCGCCCAAGCAAGCAAACGAAGACGCACGCGCGCACGCACACACACACGCACACACGCACACACGCTCACAAGCGCTCTGAGTCGCTCCTGCGTCCTTGTGTCCTGTTATAGACAGCATAAATTCTGTGTAGTACATGACACATCAGCAAACCCCCCAAGGACGCACACGTGGCCACGCCTATATATATATATATATATATATATATATATATATATATATATATATATATATATATATATATATATATATATATATATATATATATATATATATATATATATATATATTAATGGTGTTTTAGCGAACACTTTCGAAAATCTTTAAGAAGTTGCTTGTGGCAGATATCGCAATTCTAGTTCATGAGCTGGGCTACTGAAAGCGGCGGACAATACTTGGTCGTGAAATTGAGATGCAAAATCATGTAATTATAAAAATTCACTTATTTAGTTTTTAGCTAATTACATTATGGCCCATATTGAAATTTACAAGTTACAGCCGGGGAGTTGGCAAGGCGGATCCACTTGGAAGAAATCTTCTAGATGACACAAGTTTCGAGATATAAATTCCCAAGTTTTGCGGAGAAATGCATTGGCGTTCCAGTTAATTTGTCAGCACAACGTCGTTTCATGCACTGAAGCACACAAGTAACCGGAACATCAATGTCTTTCTCCGCAAAGTTCGGGAATTTATATCTCGAAACTGGTGTCGTCCTGAGAGTTCGTTCCCAGTGGATCCGCCTTACGAAGTCCACTGCTAGAACTTGTAAATTGCAATATGGGTTGTAAGATAATTAGATTGAAAGTTTAAAATGTAACTACAAGCGTGCTTTCTCCAGTTCTTTCGTTCTTCAATGCATAAAACGTTCTTTTAGTAGAAAAGTAAATGGGGCTACAGTGCATCTTTTATTGCAAGTTTGATGGCTGACATTTCGAAAAGCATGTCATTCCGAGCATTCTTTTCAAGTCCATATTCCTTGCAGATTCGCCGCCTAAAACGTGTAGATTATATCAGCGGTAAAATAAAAAGTAATACCTTAATCAGGCCACCTTGTTGTTTAGTCGATTACGCATTTCAAGATCCCGTTCAATTAATGTCCGCCTCTTCGAGTAGACCAGCTCAAGGACAACAACTGTGCTATCTGCAACATGAGATATTCAAAAAAAAGAAAATTACTTGGAATTTTCCAGAAGCAACTGCTATATTTGCCGAGCGATAGAATACTGAGGCGCGAATTCTACTTGGCGACAAGTCTGTAACGCGTGATATACAAAAAAAAAAAAAGAAACGCATGTTTCATCATGAAACCCCTGAAACGATTCTGAAGTGAAACAGTAGAAGCAGCGTTGAGAGAAGATGCATCAGTTAGGCGAGTAAATGCTCTTGACGAAAGTGGCTAAATAAGGAAAGAAGAAAAAGAAAGAAAACGATGAAACCAGCAGCGGACTGGTCGAGCCGCCTACCGGAAGCTTTATTTTTTTTCCCGCTGCCCTCCACCTGTAATCTACATGGCGGAAATAAAACGTTTGATTTGTTTTGATTTGACTTCCGCGACCTTGCAAAATCACAAACTTGGCGCGAAAAGCAATTCGCGTACTGCACAGTTCTCGAAGCTCACCGGCCTCAGTGGCCCTCCATACTTCTCCAGCGCCTTCTCATACCTGTGCTCGCTATCTTCCTCTTTTCTTCTGTCTATTCCTCGTTTCTCTTGTAACAAGCCGGACCGCCCTGCCCTTCATCTCCCTGAATTTATTACTTTCTTTCTATGCCAGCCAACAGAGTCTTCCTATGCAAAGAGGACGCGCTGCCTCCGTCACTTTCCTTGTTATAGCTTCCAAGAACATTTTTTTCCTCGTAAGACTTCCTTCTGGTTCCTGCAGAATATTGCCGCAACCTTCGTGAACCCTTCCGCCACAGATGCCGCGCTGGCGGCTTTTGCGATTGCGACTGCCTATTATATCATAAGAAGCCAACAAACATAGACACTAAGGAAAACACAGGAGAAATTGCTTGTACCTAATTATTGAATTGAAGAAATTATCAATTAATGCAATTCTGAGTGCTCCTGTTAAAGGAGCATTCGCAGGACAGTTTTCAAGCAAATCGGGCGATTTCGCTTCCGTTCATAACGAAAGCACAGAGGGCACGAAGGGAAAGAAGGCAAGATAGAAGACAGGACGAGCCCTGCACTTAGAACCGAAGTTTATTAGGGAAATCACGTGACCTGGATATACGTCGGAATGGCATCTGGCAAATAATAATAGGTATGACGCTCTTAGTCTAATGTAGTCGCCATCACTAAATTCAGTGGAGCCTGCGTGAACACAGATTTGTAATGAATGCCGAGACGGACAGTGCACATTTTTCTCCGTGAACGCGTCGGATGACTGACTGAGGCGCACATTGCTGTGCTCATTGTGATAGGACCCTATCACAAGCCTCCTGGCTTCCTGCCTAGATATGCGAAGAAAGTCAATTATGTGAAAAGTGCTCGACGACCACACGCGTTCAACGAGCATTGAAATGAGACTGCACGTTAGTCCGGGTGAGCAAAACGAGAACAAGGCAAAAGCGGGAGCCAACGTTTCGACAAGTGAATTTGCCTTTTTCAATGTTATTCTTGCGTTATCTGCGCAAATAATCTATGCGTCATCTCCTCTGGCCAATATGAACTTTTACGCACAATAATGTAGTTCAGTACACTATACCTGCATGCCAAGACGGAAACTTAACCTTGTGACTTACTTTGCACAAGTTGCGAGGGTTCTTTGCATCTCGCTTTTTATTCCTGTGAACCACCATAAAAACCTGCCTTAGCTTGACGTGAGCTCTGAGGGGTGCAGTGTCATCATAGTGAGCAGCATTTTAAACCACACCACATCCGATGAGTATCAAGCAGAACCGCGACTTTCTTTGGCTTATACCTCACACTTCTTGCATTTGTGTGCGAATCATTTTGCTTCATATGCCTTATTAACTTTTCAGATTATCGAGAAATCAACTTAGCTGGGTAGTCTCATGCTTATAGCCTTGTAACTTGTGTATAAAGGATTTTTCGCGCAGTATTAAAGCAATGCATGTCGCTCTTTGGCCCATATGTGGCCCTTGCATCATAATACCTCGCACATCTATATCGTCCGTATTCAAACACAATATTTTGTGTACTGAGCGCGAGTTAGACGACGCACTGGCATGTGTTACAAGTTTTGAGTGGTCCAATTTAAAGGCAAGTAAAGGTTTATATGAGCTTCGTCTGTGAATCCGGCAGAGATGATTATGTGTCAACCTCGAGTAATTGTCAAGGAATCGTAGCAGGCCCCTCTTCGGTATTTCAAGCGTAAAGCAATGTCTTGAGCCGGAATCATTGAAAATCTCTGATTTGTCATTTGCTTTATCAGGCGCCGATGCTAGAGTGATAACTAGATAATTATCGCTATACCTTTAAATTTTAGTTAACATCTGAACTGGTAAATATATTCGCCTTTAAGTTAACGCTTGTGAACGTAAATACAATTTCCATAGCTTATGCTAAAGTTCGGTGGTAATCCATTGTACGCTTGGGAAGTTTCAAACATAAACTATCAGCTACGCTGGTTTTAGCAGCAATTTTATAACTGAATACTGTGCTGGAAGAAAGGTTTTAAGCGTCCCCCTGGCTCTTAAGAAATTTTTACGGCACTGCGGACCTACATGTTGACGGGACATTTTAAGCTGGTAATGTTATGCAGACACCTTTATTACAGAAGGAAGAACTAATTCCTCACGTATAAGAAAGGGACCACACTGTGCTTGAACCATACTGAAGCTTTCTAATATAATTTATTTTGTATGAAGCTGATAAAATCGTGGCCCTTACAAGCTTTGCTATGACGCGGGATACATTTGCAAGAAGTTTAAAGTTGGTGGGTGCATTTTAAGGTTTAGTATTAGGACAGCACAATTTTGGTGCTGCGTAAAAAGAAATATTCGGCAGTGCGTCGAATAGACAAGCTTATTTAAAGGAAGATCATGGTAGTTTTAATTTTATACCTTCAGTATGTCGCAATGTTGAAGCAAGCGAACATGTTATGACATTTTGGTATAAACAAAAGGAAGCATTTCGCTTGCTTTCCCAATTGACCATTCAGCTGTAAGCTTCACTGTAGTGCAGTGTGATTATTTGTGGCAGTAATTTACTTAAATATAAGGCAATCATTGAGTGAATACACAAATATGAGATATTTTTATCGATGTATTGGCATCATTGGTTTCGATGGATCAAATATGCTTTTCTGGGGCACGCAAATATTACGGATGGTTCTTTTTCAACAAAAAAGTTAAATGTTGGGGTTTCGCATGCCAAACCGACGATATGGTTACGAGGAACACCGCAGGGGGGGGGGGGGGCACTCGGGATGAATTCTTACCAGATGGCGTTTCTGCAATTCTCCCCCATGGAAATGCGGCCGCCGCGGCCAGGATTCGATCCCGTGACCTCGTGCTTTGCTGCGCAACGCCGCGGCCACTAATTCTCACACAAATTTTAATGGCCTAAATAAAGTATTTTGGCCAAAATAGCCATTCCAAATGGTATTCGTCACTTAAATGCCAGCAAGCTCCACCCAAACTGATGGAAAGGTATACTAATGAGAGGATAGAATGAAAGATGGTGCGAGCAGCGAAAGTTTCCCCTTAAATGACATTGAACCGCACCCAACGAATGGCGCTGATATAACGGTTGTGCGACACGTTGAACGAGGAAAAAAAAAACGGAGAACACTAAAGCCAATGAACGCCGGTGTCAAGGCCGTAATGACGGTGATTTTCCCGGGCATAATTCTTGGTAGCCGCCATTGACATGTCGTGCAGCAAAGTGCAGTGAGCATTGCTGTAAAAAAGATTTTTTTTTCTGTGTTTGCCGCTCGTTTAGTATTCAACTGCAGGCGGTTAGTGAACTTGTTGCTCGGAAAGTCCCACTAACATGATATGTTGGGGCCTTCATACTGAAATATTGACAAAAAAAAAAAACTTTACATAACTAACTAAAAAAAGAAAATAAAGTCAAGAAAAAATAGCGGGGGAAACGCAAGAACGTAGTCGAAGGTCAGGGAATCGGTGGCGTAGCAAAGATCTAAAGTGGGGGGTGGGGGCTTTGCTTCAGCCAGTGCAGGGAAATGGTAAAAATAATAACTGCACTTGAATTAGCAGCAAGAAAAGTCGAACTATAGCCTCAAGGAGGCAGCTTGCTTTATAATGGCGGCACAGTTTTGGTGAGTCGAGCTTCAACTCCAGGAAAGCGCTGCGGCAGCTCGGACGTGTCCTCTATTTGTCTTATTCTAGGCGTAATGAACGCCAGGGAACACGCCGAAAAGCTTATTTTTGACTTTCAGTATCTGACTGGGGGTGTGACTGGTGAGTGGGGGGGGTGGGGGCTTTGCTTCAGCCAGTGCAGCGAAATGGTAAAAACAATAACTGCACTTGAATTAGCAGCAAGAAAAGTCGAACTATAGCCTCAAGGAAGCAACTTGCCTTATAACGGCGGCACAGTTTTGGTGAGTCGAGCTTCAACTCCAGGAAAGCGCTGCGGCACCTCGGACGTGTCCTCTATTTGTCTTATTCTAGGCGTAATGAACGCCAGGGAACACGCCGAAAAGCTTATTTTTGACTTTCAGTATCTGACTGAGAACGTTCTCCGTGACGTGAGTGACGTTTATGCGCGCATACGGTATGCCTTGCATTAAAGAAATACTTGTATACTAAAGCTTAAGAAACGAACGAACGAACACAATAAGGAACGAATAAAAAGCAATTTAGCTGGTCTTCGCCCCTCATTTTGTTCGTATACAGGGAGTGACGTCTTTTTGACGTTTAGGTTTGTTTACTCGCCCACGTACGGCTGTATACTACGTCGGCGTCTGGAGGTTCCCATTCATCATTTACCACCTACTTTACTCTTCGTTCCCCCGTGATTTGCATTCACTGATTGAGTTGAAATCCTAGTGGCACGGTGAGTGCTGCGTTATGATTAAATACCTGTCAATCTATGGAGCACCTCTTATGGCGAATACACAATCTTGTCAAGAGTGCATTCATCTTTTGGGTGGGAGAACACCGGCAGCCTAAGGGAAAGACGTTTTGAAATACCACATCCCTCCCCCCTGTATTTTTCGAAGTACACCGACGCTTTTTCCACCATAAGTTCGTCACACATCAGCGAAACAACATCCCGTTTCTCCCAAGCTTCATACTCAAGCTACCGCTTCAAGGTATTGAACCGGCGACCTCGATGTAACCGGAGGTGACGCCTAATGAGGCCGACGTCGCCTTAGCGATCTGCGCGCTCCGATGACTTCGACCGTGGCGAACGACTTCCTCGATGGATGGAGGACCTCGATGAAGGTATGACGCATGGGAGAAGACGGCATGCTTATTCGAGCAGCTCTTGGGAGCATCGTAAACATGTCTCCGCTTCATGGTCATTTCTCCGGGAGCGCGCGCAGGAAGGAAGAAAGAAAGAAAGAAAGAAAGGTGGGACGACAGTCAAGCGAAAGCGCGTGTCCCTTATGATCATTTCAGTGCAGCGTTATCGAAGGTTTTTGGAACCGGAACTAAAAGGAGGTCATCAGTGAGGAAGCATACGAAGCATACGATGATTATTGGAATGAGGCACCGTAATTTACAAAATTACGCTTTTTTTTCAAGCAGCCGATTGAATATCTTGCGTGTGCATACGTGCCCCCGTATTATTATTGCGTGCGTATTATACACGCGTGCGTATTATTGCGGGCATATGCCTATCACTAATGTGCCACACGCTGGCCGTTTTTTTTTCCGTCATGCTTGTTTTGTTTTGATGAGTATGCATGAGCCAGAAAGTGATTTTCAGTTCCCTATGAGTTCAAACATTAGTTTTCATGATATTCACCGAGGCAAAGAACTCATACATGTTGCGATACGCCTTTCCCTCTGCACCTTGACTACGTGAGTGACAGCAGCAATTTATTTACAAAGCCAAGACCCTCATGCAGTTTACGTGATTCATCATCATCATCATCATCATCATCATCATCATCATCATCATCATCATCAGCCTGGTTACGCCCACTGCAGGGCAAAGGCCTCTCCCATACTTCTCCAACAACCCCGGTCATGTACTAATTGTGGCCATGCCGTCCCTGCAAACTTCTTAATCTCATCCGCCCACCTAACTTTCTGCCGCCCCCTGCTACGCTTTCCTTCCCTTGGGATCCAGTCCGTAACCCTTAATGACCATCGGTTATCTTCCCTCCTCATTACATGTCCTGCCCATGCCCATTTCTTTTTCTTGATTTCAACTAAGATGTCATTAACTCGCGTTTGTTCCCTCACCCAATCTGCTCTTTTCTTATCCCTTAACGTTACACCTATCATTCTTCTTTCCATAGCTCGTTGTGTCGTCCTCAATTTGAGTAGAACCCTTTTAGTAAGCCTCCAGGTTTCTGCCCCGTAGGTGAGTACTGGTAAGACACAGCTATTATATACTTTTCTCTTGAGGGATAATGGCAACCTGCTGTTCATGATTTGGGATTGCCTGCCAAACGCACCCCAGCCCATTCTTATTCTTCTGATTATTTCCGTCTCATGATCCGGATCCGCCGTCACTACCTGCCCTAAGTAGATGTATTCCCTTACGACTTCCAGTGCCTCGCTGCCTATTGTAAATTGCTGTTCTCTCCCGAGACTGTTAAGCATTACTTTAGTTTTCTGCAGATTAATTTTTAGACCCACTCTTCTGCTTTGCCTCTCCAGGTCAGTGAGCATGCATTGCAATTGGTCCCCTGAGTTACTAAGCAAGGCAATATCATCAGCGAATCGCAAGTTACTAAGGTATTCTCCATTAACTTTTATCCCCAATTCTTCCCAATCCAGGTCTCTGAATACCTCCTGTAAACACGCTGTGAATAGCATTGGAGATATCGTATCTCCCTGCCTGACGCCTTTCTTTATTGGGATTTTTTTGCTTGCTTTATGGAGGACTACGGTTGCTGCGGAGCCGCTATAGATATCTTCCAGTATTTTTACATATGGCTCATCTACACCCTGATTCCGTAATGCCTCCATGACTGCTGAGGTTTCGACTGAATCAAACGCTTTCTCGTAATCAATGAAAGCTATATATAAGGGTTGGTTATATTCTGCACATTTCTCTATCACTTGATTGATAGTGTGAATATGGTCTATTGTTGAGTAGCCTTTACGGAATCCTGCCTGGTCCTTTGGTTGACAGAAGTCTAAGGTGTTCCTGATTCTATTTGCAATTACCTTAGTAAATACTTTGTAGGCAACGGACAGTAAGCTGATCGGTCTATAATTTTTCAAGTCTTTGGCGTCCCCTTTCTTATGGATTAGGATTATGTTAGCGTTCTTCCAAGATTCCGGTACGCTCGAGGTCATGAGGCATTGCGTATACAGGGTGGCCAGTTTCTCTAGAACAATCTGTTCACCATCCTTCAACAAATCTTGCTGTTACCTGATCCTCCCCAGCTGCCTTCCCCCTTTGCATATCTCCTAAGGCTTTCTTTACTTCTTCCGGCGTTACCTTCGGGATTTCGAATTCCTCTAGACTATTTTCTCTTCCATTATCGTCGTGGATGCCACTGGTACTGTATAAATCTCTATAGAACTCCTCAGCCACTTGAACTATCTCATCCATATTAGTAATGATATTGCCGGCTTTGTCTCTTAGCGCATACATCTCATTCTTGCCAATTCCTAGTTTCTTCTTCACTGTTTTTAGGCTTCCTCCGTTCCTGAGAGCATGTTCAATTCTATCCATATTATACTTCTTTATGTCAGCTGTCTTACGCTTGTTGATTAACTTGGAAAGTTCTGCCAGTTCTATTCTAGCTGTAGGGTTAGATGCTTTCATACATTGGCGTTTCTTGATCAGATCTTTCGTCTCCTGCGATAGTTTGCTGGTATCCTGCCTAACGGAGTCACCACCGACTTCCATTGCACACTCCTTAATGATGCCCACAAGATTGTCGTTTATTGCTTCAACACTAAGGTCCTCTTCCTGAGTTAAAGCTGAATACCTGTTCTGTAGCTTGATCTGGAATTCCTCTATTTTCCCTCTTACCGCTAACTCATTGATCGGCTTCTTATGTACCAGTTTCTTCCGTTCCCTCCTCAGGTCTAGGCTAATTCGAGTTCTTACCATCCTGTGGTCACTGCAGCGCACCTTGCCGAGCACGTCGACATCTTGTATGATGCCAGGGTTAGCGCAGAGTATAAAGTCTATTTCATTTCTAGTCTCGCCGTTCGGGCTCCTCCACGTCCACTTTCGGCTATCCCGCTTGCGGAAGAAGGTATTCATTATGCTCATATTATTCTGTTCCGCAAACTCTACTAATAACTCTCCCCTGCTATTCCTAGTGCCTATGCCATATTCACCCACTGCCTTGTCTCCAGCCTGCTTCTTGCCTACCTTGGCATTAAAGTCGCCCATTAGTATAGTGTATTTAGTTTTCACTCTGCCCATCGCCGATTCCACGTCTTCGTAGAAGCTTTCGACTTCCTGGTCATCATGACTGGATGTAGGGGCGTAGACCTGTACAATCTTCATTTTGTACCTCTTATTAAGTTTCACAACAAGAACTGCCACCCTCTCGTTAATGCTATAGAATTCCTGTATGTTACCAGCTATATTCTTATTAACCAGGAATCCGACTCCTAGTTCTCTTCTCTCCGCTAAGCCCCGGTAGCACAGGACGTGCCCGCTATTTAGCACTGTATATGCTTCTTTTGGCCTCCTAACTTCACTGAGCCCTATTATATCCCATTTACTGCCCTCTAATTCCTCCAATAGCACTGCTAGACTCGCCTCGCTAGATAACGTTCTAGCGTTAAACGTTGCCAGGTTCATATTCCAATGGCGGCCTGTCCGGAGCCAGTGATTCTTAACACCCTCTGCTGCGCCGCAGGTCTGACCGCCGCCGTGGTCAGTTGAGGGCCGGGGTTTGATTGTTGTGGTCATAGGAGGTTGTGGCCAAGTACTGCACCAGGGTGGCCAATCCTGCTCTGGTGAGGGAGTGCGTCACCGGTTCTGGTCACCGGGATCAGGCCACACTCCAGGCCTGTTTGTGCAATTTTATCAACACGCGGATTTTTTTTTAAAATCCGGTGGAAAATTGCCGGCACCGGGATTCGAACCACGGACCTCTTGCACGTGAGGCGGGTGTTCTACCTCTACGCCACCGCTGCGACTGATTACGTGATTACGCTTACGAAATAGATTTATGTACGCCGGCCAATCCCGAAATTGGCACTGAAACAGGAACCCCTCGCCAACTTTATGTACGTTAGCCTGGCGAAAATATGCGAAGGTTGTCCGTGAAGATCACTTGCGAAGGGCCACTAAAAAGTAAGAAATTATTGTCCAGCAATTAACATCTTGCGTATGCCCACCATCAGGCTATTTTAAATGCGTAGGCACATCTATGCCTACTGAACGAGGAAGCCCGCCTATCCGCCCGTCCGTTCATCCGTACGTCCGTCACGTGAGGCGATTACTTTAAAGATAGGGCCCACAGCAGCGAGCTAATTGACCTTCGCGCTTGTATTTTTGTCTCTGCTTTTTCGCTTTGTTTCCCTGCATTTCTGGGAGCTGCCGCTCACTCCTTGCGGCAATGGGCAGCCGCCAGGTCGGATAACGTCCAGGAAACGTGGAAGTGCGTCAAGCGATACAGACAGCGAGGCCACTGAGTTACGCTCGGACAGCCACGACTCATCGGACGATCACTTCTGGGTCGTGATAAGCAGATCAGCGAAAAGAAGACTACTGCAGGCATCTTCGTCGCCAAGTGCTTGTACCATGAAGAGCGCATCGCAGCGCTGGCCGCACACCGTGCTCTTCATGCCCGTGGACCCGGCGACAAATTTGCCGCTCCTGAACCCACTCCCTTCGTTGCTCGGGAGAACCGCACCAAATGAGATTAAAGACGTGAGAATAAACTCGCGAGAAAATGTCGTCACACTTGATGTGTGACATCGCAGCGTCGTACAAAGCCTACGTAACATAACTGATATCGACAATTTAAAGGTGCGATGGTACAGGCGGCGATGGTACTGCGGGCCTCATTTATGACGTCGACGTTGCCACCCCGAATGACGAGCTGCTAGTACTGGTCAAACCAACGACAGAAGGAACTTTTATTACGAGGATTTTCAGATTAGGAAAGACACGCTGCGTGAAGATATTGTTTGAAGGAGAGAGCCTTTCTTCCCACGTGAAAGCAGGACATGTGCACCAATCAGTAAGGCCATTCGTACTGAAGCCGCCCCCCCCCCCTCCCAGTGTTTCGAGTGTTGCAAGATTGACCACGTAAAACGTGCTCGTCACCACCAGCCATGACTCTGGCAGTTGTTATAGGTACAAAAATGGATATCGCAACAACTAGCTCCATACGTACCAAACACTCAGGAGAAGGGCAAGAGGCTGCAAAGAAGCCGTAATTAATTACACCAAGGGACTGATATCATCTCAAGTATATTGCATTCTGACTGAAACATATCGTACGCTCAGAAGAACTGTTCGACTGACCTGGACGCCATGCCATGCAGGGGTGATTGGCAACAACCCGGCGCACGACACCGCCCGAGCAAGTATCAACCGGGAGAGTCACTTGCGTCACCCACCGCTCTCCAAACAACAAATCCCCGAAAAGACCCGAACAGAACTGCGCCCCCCCGAACCAGAACCACATCAAGAATGAACAGTTTCCCAATGCGATCAAATGGGAGACCGGATGACCAGTTACGGAGCTATCTTCGAATACTATCGAAATGCTCACTACAAATACCTTCTTCCTGACAAATCATTAAACAAACGTCAAGAAACCACGTGGAGGCTTCTAGAGATAAGCACCTTCCCCACACCCCTAGTCACGCACTGAACACACCCAGAAACCCAGACATTTATCACATTATATTGGCATGTCCATCATCCGGAAACAATACCAGACACAGCGTAAACCACAATATACTAAAATAAAGACACATCAGCAGTGGGAGGCTATACTGCTCGGTGAATGCCCAGGCTAGCTTTGGGCTGTCCGGCTGGCGGAGGACGCCGCCACGGTTCAAGGCCTGGACTGCATCTGACGGAAAGCGGAGCATTACGGGACTAGTTCCCTGGCCCCTTCGTTCCCCTTTCGAACACAGCAGAGGCTTTTAAATAAAGATGTTTTATCTCTCCCTCTCTCTACCATTTCGCATAGAAACAACTCGAAATCCTATCAAATCATCATCACCATCATCATTTTTTTTCCTAAACGTGGATTGTCTAGGGGTGCGACCTAGAGACTTCGCTCGAGAAAAAAAAAAAGGATACCGAAATTTCTCCCTGTGTAAGAAGTTTTGACCAAGAAAGTTTCGACCAACAAGAACGAGCGCTCCTACTTCCACACGACGTTCGGACATTGAAAAAAAAAAAAGAAAGAAGATGCTAAGGTGAAAGATGGTAGCAACGCCACCCACGAGGTTCCAGACGAGCTCCTCCTGACGTCATAAATATTGACAGCATTTAGGCAGGTTAGTAAGTTGGAACTATTGGTAAGATAGAACTACATTGCATTCAAAAGAAAGCAGGTACTGGACACAGAAAGATTAAAAAGCTTTTTCCGCTGTCAAAGAGGGCCTGAATTCGGGAAAATACATGACACTCGCGACGTTATACCGACTTTCCAGCCCCGATGGCTAGACACGAGATTCAAAAATAAATTTATGAGCTAAGAACGAAGCTTTTTCAGCCAAATGAGTGAACACAGGGTTTAGAAGGAATACTTTACCAGCCTAAACTAAATAAGTGTCGATCTTTATTGTGCTGTCTAGAAAGACGCCAAAGGAACTAAATGTTGCCAATGTCCTGCCTGAGTAGAAAGGAAAACTGGGCTATTTGGTACACGTTTCACAGCTTGCAAAAATTACTGCGACATACACAACACACAGTTCCTCTTTCTCCGTGCTGCGCAATTCGCGCTGTTTCTTTTTTTTTTGTGTAAGATCCTGCCTCAGATTTCTTCCTGGCGGCTTGGCCCTACTGACGTCAGTGTCTTCCCGTGATGCAGTTTGATGCAGGCACCATCAGTCACAAGGAACTCCACGTGAGATCGAACACGGCGACAACCTGAAATAAATCGATCGTTCATTGACTGATCACGCTGCCATCAATTTTTTTTTTGCACACCAGGGAAGGAAGAACAACGCAAAAGGGGGTCCTACCCAAGGTACGTGTATTGAAGGGAGCGTGGTCAGTGTCACGTGGATCTCCTTTTATCGCCAAATCTATCTTATCTACGAGAAAAGCGTCAGCAACGACGCCGCCCTCGAAGCTGGCGGTCTTGTTCTTTTGACGCGAATCAGCTGAGAGGAGGTATAGAAGGCACGCGAGAGGACCAAGCGGAAATGATACGCAGTCGGGGAGGAGAGGTAGTTGACTGGACAGCGCAGTGGCACGGCCGCTGTACGAAAGGTGTTCGTTGCTCTTTTGCGTGCACCGCAAAACAAACCACGTATACAGTTCGGCGGTGTGACTTCTGTTCCTCATTTCGAGGAGAGCGATGCCTCGCGTAAACGATGGCATATTCTTCAGGCACCACTGACAACTCTGTGAATAAAACGAAATACAGCCATGAGATGTTCATAGGAACACGCTGGACGGACCCAGAAGCTTCGTTCGGTCATGCGTCATTGACATGCAAGATCGCGCAGTCCTTCACGATATTGGCGAACCATTTTTCTAAACAAAGCGTTATTGTGCATGCTAAGCTGAAGAATAAGCATGAATGTTATTATTAGAATATGTTGTCTTTAAACTAAATACCTACTTGCAAAAACCTCTTTTCTATTGCTATGCCACCTAAATGACTTGTACGATGTTGTTTCGAGGTGATTGTCGGTTAGGGACCCCCCAAGAGCTGCCTTCCAACAACCAGACTGCTGGCGCACGCGCTGTTGCACTTGTTGGGGAAGCTCGCCATTAAGGCAGTAAGAAGCGACGGAAGGTAAAAAATTAGGCTACACCGGTCCCTTTCAAACGGTGTCTTCGGATACGCCGCTTCAATTCCGTATCCAGCTTCAGGATATGCAGCCTCAATAGACTGTATCCCAAGATTATTTTATCAGGTTTTATATAATCTCAGCTTCGGAAACGTTTCCTAAACGGAAAGGTTTCCGGTATCAGGCAGGGACAAGCACGAGTGCATAAGAAACGCAGTGTAGCGCTTGAAGTACAAGCCCTACACAGCGGAAGCCAGTACTAATGAGCGGAGTAGGAAATCCTAACGCAGTGAAATAGATTAAAAACAAGCGTGAGATGGCTAATCCACTGTCGCGGAAATATTACAATTCATCAGAAGCCAACGCTTTGTCTCATTCTAGTGAGAAGTTGCAGCGCGAGTAATGGCATATTATGCGACTATCTGAAGTGCGCTCAAGGTGACCTGACTTTCTCGCAGCAATGGGTACACAATGTAGTCATTTATGGATGAGCAGTTTCTTACTTCTGCGATGGAATGTCGAAGTGGGCGAGAGGTACTATGGCAACGGGAAAACTAGCTGCTCAAAAATTCCCGCAAGCATCTGAAATGAGTATAAATCATTGCTTTCCCAGCGCGCTTGCTCAAATGGCAAGTGCGAGCAATTTGCAAAATAAGCCGACTGGCATTCTTGTCATGCTCACTCTCCACGACTGCGCATCACTGCGCAAAGCTAAATAACGATACGAAGAAGCACCGAATAGCCAGAGGGGACGCGACCTTCGACGATCGGGGATACGTGCGTCCGGGCAGAGCAAGGAGAAGGTCGCTCTCGCCAGAAATGGCGGCTGACTAACAGGTGACCACGTGCCGAGGTTTAAGCTCGCTTCATTCGGTCTTTCCTGCAAGTTACCAAGGGTGACCTTCAGAAAGAACGGGTGGGGGGGTCGTTCGGGGGCTAGGTCGGACGTCGGCTCGAACATACTTTCACCTCTGAAATCCAAGTTTCCTCCATCAGTTCCCCTGCAGCGCCGATGAAGATCAGACCAGATCATATCTTCTCACCCGTTTAGCCCCGAACGACCGCTCGAATCTGAATCGATTTCTACGAAGCCTTGGCAGGGATAAGTTCTTGTATTTTGCGTTCACTTGTACTCATTTTAATTGCCGCGTGAGGCGACCGGAGTCAACGCACGTCTGATGTGTACAAAAGGCCTTCAGGCTTTGCGATTTGGTTTAGTGCATTCTCAAGCACGGATGCTGTTCCACTTTTCGGTAAAGGCGTCTCTTAAAATGTGTGCTAGCATTGTTTCGGTGTAAGATTATTACAGTCCTCAGGAAATAGTATACTACCACGAAAGAGTACCGTCGTAAGGCAGCGCGTCTCATGCTCTGATAAAGAAAGAAATGGTTATCGTTCCAGTCACGGTGCGATCTTTAATTGTGCTTTCCGTATCTCAACTGCGTTTTCAGAGTTCCGATACTACGTAGCCATGGTTTGTAGATGAGGGGAGACTCGGGGTGAGGTAACAATTGATATTTTGTCTGCATTTTCGATTGCACGGCTGCAATAACCCCTTTCATTCGGTACTCATCACTTGTGGAGCCCCAATTTCTTAATCCTTTCCGCGGGCTGTTTTTCCAAAACTGCCTGATTTCATACTGCCTCCGTTGTTTCATATTAGGATCGTTTATTAAGAGAGTTACTGATCTCATGTGCACCGCGATGTATCATGCTCTACGCCTTCTTCGCGACACCAGTTTTGAGTGGCCCATCCCTTCCTGGGTTGCCATGACTTCTCAATTGAAACTATCTTAGATTCGCCACTCGAAGCACGAGTGAAGCTCGTGAAGGACGCTGTTTGGCGACGTTTAACCGGAACTTCCTGCCTCCTGTTCACGACGCAAAGGCGCTGGAGAGGCCAACAAATGGACTCTTGTGTCGGTCATTGGTGTGACTATTGTTTGAACATTTACAGTGATGCAGTGTGGATAATAATAATAATAATAATAATAATAATAATAATAATAATAATAATAATAATAATAATAATAATAATAATAATAATAATAATAATAATAATATCCTTTATTTCACTCATGAAGCGAGGGAGTGCGGGAAAAAAAGCTGACAAGTCAGCTTGACTAGTTCCCAGCTCCCGGAGTACAAAATACAAGAAACAGAAAATTTTTGGCATAGCAACATAAAAACCACAACTAAACCACAACAGTGAGAATAACTGACTCTATACATAAAAAGTTTTTAAACTGGGTGAAACATCAACGTGACAGAAAAAAACGTACAAACATGAAAAAGTGCAAGTAAGAAGTGCTACACAATGAAGGAAATGACGAAAAAAAAAAGGTACACGTTGTGTAGTACGAACAGCACATTGTTACTTTGCAGTGCGTGTAGCGTACATGCGCAGAGATGAAAAACCACATGAAATTCTGTCATGAGAAAGGAGTTGTGCCACAGAAAAACAATATCTGTTCCTTCTTTGACGCTGTTTCGGGAGTGAATCCGTTGTTATGGCTGAAATTTAACCAATGCGGTAGCGTTCTGTTTACCCTTTGTTGTCCGTATCCGGTCCTGCTCGTTTTGATTAGACATGGCTGTGTGCTTCAACTCTCATAAGGTGTAGTCCTTTTAGAGAGCGATGCCAACCGTAGTAGGGAATAGCTGTTATTTTTTACTTCAAGCTTATAACGGAAACACAAGCAATGCAGATATAGCTCGTCTATCTTCATTATACCGTACTTCAAGAACAGAGTGTGGGAAGGGTGACTCATGGGACCGTTTTCAATATTTCTTAACATTTCTTTCTGCAATATCATGATTCTTTGCAAATTACCTTTTGTTTTATTCCCTCAAACTAATTGGCAATATTTCATATGTGAGTAGAATAGCGCATTGTACAATAGAAGCTTATCTTTTGGCGGTAGAATATATCTGTTGGCGTGCGTCAGACCAACGATGTGAGACAGTTTTGACACAACGTGGTCAATATGAATGTCCGAGGTCATATTTTCACTAAAATAGACTCCAATGCACTTACTATTTCTATCTTTCAGTTGTGAAGCAGAATGCCTGAGGTAATGTTAATCTACTTGTTTTTTGCACGGTATATGACAGCCTTCGTTTTACTAAAGTTTGTTTTCAATTTGTTAAGTTGCGCCCATGTATCTAATTCCGCAAGCGTTCTGTTCGCTCTCATATTTAGCTCATCCATACTTCCTGCAGAGAATAACAGTGTGACATTATCAGCGTAAATGACAATTTCCCCCAACGGATCGACATTAACAATGTCATTCAAACACAAGTTAAACAGAAATGGCCCCAGAATACCCCCTTGAGGTACGCTTGCAGAAATGGGCAATATATTAGAAGAGTAGCCATTTAAATACCGTACTGCTTGCGCTCACTAAGGTAGGACGTCAGAAGCGATAGAACCGTTACCTGGAATCCGTACGTTTCAAGTTTTTCTTTAGCAGGATGGAGGGATTTAAATAATGGAAAGCTTTCGTAAAATCCACGTATATTCCAAGGGCTACTTATTTATTTTCGAGCAATTGCAGGATAATTTTTTTTTCTTCTAGCAGTGCCATTTCTGTTGATGGATACTTCCGGAAGCCATACTGCGAGCCGTGAATGATATTGCATTGTTCGCTAAAATTTGTTATTCTAGTAAGAACCATTTTTTCGAATCCTTTTAAGGAAACTGGCTGTATGGACTTGGGTCTAAAATTTCTAAAATCATTCTTACTTCCTTCATCGTGCAATACACTCACTTTGGCGAGTTGCATTTACTCCGGAAATGTTCCTTGAGGTAAGCAAAGGTTATTATGTGAGCTATGTGTTAAAGGAAAAGTAATGTATGTGAACGTTTGTTTCTGAAGATTCATGTTTTCACTGTTAAGGAAAAGCCAATTTAGCCCAACAGCAATGGCAGAACGTAGCGGCGTCATTCTTCTTTCCTGCGTCCTACCGGTTGCCATCGTTTACCCTGCGCCCTGGAATCTATTTCTTGAGCGGATGAAAGGTTCTTCAACGCTCCGCTGCTCGTGACGCTAGTGCTATACAGCGTGAAAGCAGGACACACGACATGGCAACAACCGACCAGCACACGCGTTCCCCGACGGCGTCCCCCTGGTGTCTTCTTCAACTGCCTGCCGCATTCATTACCATTCGAACCTACGCAAAACGGCCTTCGTGGTCCTGTGCTCGATCAGAAGAAGGAACAGTGGAAAGTACTACGACAACGTAATTGCCGCTTGGTTTCATTGGCCGGGAAAAGATGTCGCGCAGCCCGTAAAGCGTCTCAATCCGTCAAAGGACGGATTGAGATGAATTGCTGGCACATTATATACTAACAGGTCGACCTCAGTGATAACGTTCCCAACATTAGGCCTTAGGAGGGTAGCGCTTGCGGTATGTATAGCACGTGTAAGACACTTTTCGTTGCCTATTGTGGAGGCTGTTCACCCGCGCAGCGATCCACTTGCGAAAACTAGCTATAGCCTATAGACAGCGTCGACACCTTCATCGCAAGCGTTATTGTTTGAAAATGTTCCTTCCCCTTTTATCCCCCCTTAGGGAGGTGCTGCCTCACCGAGTAAAAAAAAAAACAAATTGAGCCACTGGGTGCGGATCATTGCATGCCATTGGATATGTGCCCGGATACACAACTTGCTGCTGACTGCAGTCTTGCTGAACAAACAATTTGGGCCACCGAGTGCCTGTCACTGAGTACGTGCTTATTGCTGGCCAATTTCCCATTCCAAACATCCATCATGGGACATTGAAATACATCACAAACTTGCTCAACTTTCCACTATCACGGAGCTGACTTTCAGATTACCATCATTCCAATGATGAGCACGCAACAAACAAATGTATCTCTCTTTTAGCATGATGGAAGAAAGAAAAGGCCGTTTGTCAATGTGATGCAAGGGGTATAGAAACCCTACATATATTTACGCATGTCTCATAGTTCTCTGCGCATATGTCACAACAACATGCTTCTTCGACAGACATCCTATATCGTCTTCATTCTTCTGAGAAGACCGTCACAGGTGACGACGAGGCTGTGCTCGTGTCATCAGCTGCGGCTGCTACAGCTGATACCTCGTTAGCCCAAACAAGATTTGGGTTGTTTAGATTCGATCATTTTGATAGGCCGGCGGATTTTCGATACCAGTTTAGACTATCTTAATTAGAGGTTTAAGGGGTGGCACATAAAGGTCGGTAAATGAGGCCCAACCTTCCATCATGTATCAGCCAGACCAATGCTGACAGTTGTTGCGTACTCCAGTGTAGCGTACCGTACTGCTGCCGAGAAGTAGCGGCGCCTGCCTATCGAAGCTCGACCGACATTACTTATTGGGTAGCGTGGCGATGTCGGCGGGCTGCAGGCATCCGGTAGATCATGGCCACCAAGCAGGGGCGAGACTATTTGCTAGTGCGAAACTTGCACTGTTTATTCAAAGGTAGTTGAAAGAAAATAAGAAAAGCATGAAGTATGAAGTATCAAGTATGAAGTATCTCAAAAGTACATTTCGGAGCCCCTTAAATAGGCTCTCTACAAGTGTGGGCGGGATCTTGCTTCCGTCGATGCTTCCGTCGAGGCACCGAGAGAGGGCTCCTCCTCCTGCAATACCGAGCACGGGCAGGAGAAGTCGATCCTCTTTTCGACGAATCCGGGGAGAAGGTCGGGTGAATGACCTCTCCGGCGCCATGGGGTCCGGCCAAGAGAGGGTAAGGGGATGACGTATCACCCACGGTGCCACGATCATGAGAGGGGAAGGGGATGACGTAGCACCCACGGTGCCACGACCATGAGAGGGGAAGGGGATGACGTATCACCCACGGTGCCACGACCATGAGAGGGGAAGGGGACGACATAGCACCCACGGTGCCACGACCATGTAGAGGGTAAGGGGATGACGTATCGCCCTTGGCGCCCGGCCATCCCTAACAGCATCTCCTGCGGGGGAGGAAGATCCCGACGTGTAGGGGCCAGCAGCCGCTGTACGAGGGATCGGCGTTTCGGTATCAGGATTCCCCGTAGAGGTCACGAACCCTTCGTTCGTAGCAGGTAGATTCCGGGGAGTGGTCATCCGTCCTCGTGGCGCTCTTGTGACTTTTCTCCTTGGTCCGGTCCGGTGAAATTGGTCTTTGCAAGCAGGTCTCGCAACTTTTCGTCTCCTTCGTAGGCAAGCAATCACCCCAGAACAGTGCCGGACCCACAACCACAAAGCAGCGAGCACAAGGCCACTCTCCCGCAAGACACACCCGGCTTTTAACAAAAAAGAAAACCCGCTACACCTTTCCCATTTCCTACGCGCGTCCTCCCCCCCTCAACACTAAAACCAGCCATTTCTTGAAAGCGTTAGGACGTGGTCATTAAAATCAGCTAACAATCGGCTTCACTTCGGAAAAACATATGAATGAGCGAAAAAAAATGCCATGGAAACCCGGATGAGCATGAGGCTTTCGATACTCTAGGGGCAACGACTTAAACCGTCGGCATTGCCGTTAAGCTTACCCTTCTTGTAGCGAATATCGAAGGTGTACTGTTGAAGAGCCAAGCTCCAGCGCAAAAGACGACCGTTTTTCGTAGACATGGACTGCAGCCATGTGAGGGGACAGTGGTCAGTCTCGATGGTGAATCTTGAGCCAGCGATATAGCAAGCTAGCTTCTGAACCACCCAAACTACGCAGGCGCATTCCTTTTCTAATGCACTGTATGCTTCCTCACGAACTGAAAGCTTTCTACTGGCGTACAGTACAGGATGTTCGTTCTCGTCATCTTTCTTTTGACAGAGCACCACCCTCATACCCCTGTCACTGGCATCACACTGAAGAATGAATGGCTTAGAGTAGTCGGGCGCGTTCAACACTGGCTGACTCGTTAGTGCGTTCTTCAGCATACTAAAAGCCGTTTCTTTTGCGTCATCCCACTTTACCGTTTGTGGTTCTGTTTTTCTGAGAGCATCCGTTAAAGGACTCGCAATCTCGGAATACCGCGGAATATATCTTTGGTAATAACCCGCGAAGCCAAGGAATGATCTGATGTCCCGCGTGGTGCGTGGTTGCGGGAAGTTGTCTATCGCGATCAGTTTAACCTCGGAAGGCCGACGATGGCCTTGCCCTATTACATGACCTAGATAAGCTACCTCCGCGCGCCCTAATTGGCATTTGGGAGCCTTAACAGTTAAGTTGGCCTGTCGTAGCCGACACAACACGGTTCGCAGGTGTTGCATATGGTCCGCCCATGATGAAGAAAAGATAGCTATGTCATCGAGATAGGGAAATGCAAAGTCCTCCATTCCTCGTAGCACCTGGTCCATAAGGCTAGAGAAGCAATATGGCGCATTCTTCAATCCAAAACTCAGGACTTTCGGACGAAAGGTTCCCATCGGGGAAATAAACGCTGCAAGCCTGCTTGCCCTCTCGGTCAACGGAACCTGCCAATACCCTCTGACTAAATCGAGCGTAGAAATGAAATTAGCACTGCTCACTTTTTCAAGCCTTTCCTCGATATGCGGTATTGGATAAGTCTGGTCCTTCGTGATTAAATTGATCCTGCGGTAGTCGATACATGGCCGCGGCTCTTTTCCTGGGACCTCAACCAAGATAAGAGGTGAGGTATAATCACTCTCTCCTGGCTCGATTACACCTAGCTTTAACATCTTGTTTATATCAGCGGTCATGACTTCACGTTGACGAGGCGAAACGCGATAAGCTTTCGAACGAACAGGGTCCGACGAGGTTAACTCGATATCGTGAACGATCGCAGTCGTCCTGCCCGGTGTGTCTGAAAATACGTCTTTAAATTCAAACACGAGTTCCCTCAGTTCGGCCCTTTGATTGGGATTCAACTCGGCCTGTTCTACTAACTTATCAATGGTCTCGTCAATGTCTTTTGTCTCCGTCACTGCTGTTAACTCTGGAAAGTCGACAGGTATTTCCTCAGGTTGGTTATTCAAAGAGGGTTTCACGATCATTCGCTTTTCCCCCACTTCAAAGCGTCGCGTGCGAGCCGTCCTGTCATAGTAATGCTCAGCATTGTTTTGTGCTTTACGCATTTCCTGCTCGGCAATCAGTGTGGCAGAGCTTACGTTTAACAACTTTCTCCTACATTCTGCCTCTCGCGACATGTCAGGCTCCGTTGCTTTCCTGGTTTTTTCATTAGCTGGCGTACTTTCCGCCTCATCCCCTATAGGGCTATCCTGTTCAGTACTAGTTGACCAATCAGCTGTCAAACCGGTTTCTTTCACCACTGGACTTTCATCCACTGCTTTAGCCGCGAGCTCCTTTGCCTTGGAACAAGTTAGGGCTTGCACTGTTCCCTCACGAAACCAGATTCCCTTGCGTCGTAGCAAATCCTCTCATTTGTTAGACAACAAATACGGATACTGCTGCGGAAGATGTGCCGAGACGGCGGCTTCAGTGTCCAGTACTCCGAAAGGGCCTTCAATACGAATTTTGGCCACCGGGAGACAAACACTGGAGGCCTCTACGGCTTGCCTTATCGAAGCACATTCCCACGTGAACTGGCCTGCCTCTACGTACGACGGATGCACTACGTCCATGTGGCTGCCGAGTCGCGATGCACTCTACACGGTTTGCCGTTTACCACGAGGTCTCGAATGTACGGTTCGAGCAAGTTCAGATTCTCTGCGTTACTACTTAGTGACATCAACACTAGTTTGGGATTTCTGCATCCCACGGAGATATGCCCCGTTTGCCGGCAGTTGTAGCAAACTACTCGTTTCTTGGCCTCGAAAGCTTTTTTCTTTTGCTTTTCTGCTCTCTGTTCGGGTGACTCCTTTTCTCCTTCGCTGTCCTCGTCACTACTTTTCCCTGAATCTCATCTTTCCTTTGTTTTATACCGACTCGACTTTGACCATCGCTTTGGCTTGTCGGGTCTGTATTTAGGAGCGTCGTTGCCTTCGTCCGCACGGCGAGTTACGTACTCCTCAGCGAGATCGGCCGCTCTCGTAACAGTGTCTACGCCCAGCCTATCCTGAACCCAATACTTGATGTTTACTGGGCTGCCGGCGGTAGAACTGTTCGAAGGCAACGCACTGCATTATCTTTTCGGCATCGCCGAGTGCACCCTCTTCTCTGAGCCATTCCTTCTGGTTTACCTCCAAGGTGTATGCAAAATCTGAATATGACTCACTTTTGGTCTTCTCGACTTCCCTGAACTTTCGCCTGAATGCTTCAGCTGATAATCTATACTTTTTAAGCAGATTTGCTTTGACTTCATCGAAGTCCTCTGCTTCTTCTTTCCCCATGCGGGCGATAATATCAGCTACCTCACGTGGCAGTAACGTAAGCAAGCGTTGTGGCCACATTTTTCTCGCCAATTTTGCCTTCTCACAAGTGCGCTCAAACTGTACCAGAAAAAGACCTATGTCCCCTCCTACTGCGTAGGGTGCCATCAAGTCTGTCATTCTGCGTTCATTTTCGCGTGCCTCTGTGCTAGGTCTTTCAGAATTTTGTGCTTTCAAGAGCTCAATCTCTAGGCGCTTCATTTCGAGGTCGCGCTCTTCTTTGGCCTCACGTGCGGCTCGCTCTTCTTTGGACTCACGTGCTGCCCGCTCGCGCTCTTCTTTTGCCTCACGTGCAGCCCGTTCGCGCTCCTCTTTTTCCTCTAGGCGCTTACGCTCTTCTTTTTCCTCTAGGCGCTTACGCTCTTCCTCTCTTTCTTTAATGCCCTCTAGGGATTCCGTCAGTTCCTCATGGTCTGCCCCGGTCACTTCGATCGCCTCAATGATCTCCGGCTTTCTCTTTGATTCTGCAATTTGGAGGCCCAACTCTTTGGCCAAGCTCAACAATTCCGGCTTATTTAGTGCCTTCAAGTTCATGGCTGCCCTTAGTGCTGCTAAACCTTCACTCTATACAACCTTGACGTACTCAAACTTCCGTCAACGGTTTAAAGAAAAATTACTGCTATGTACTTTCCAAAAAATACGTAGAAGCCAAGTGATACCTCAGTGAAGAAAAGCCGTGCACTCACCATATGCAGTCCTGATCCAGACACCTTCCTTCCGAACGTTGTTGCCAGGACGAAGAGGCTACGATCTTGTAGTTGTCGTCCAAGTTGGGGTCTCCAGGATTCCGTATCCCACCGCTGCCACCAGTTTGTTGCGTACTCCAGGGTAGCGTACCGTACTGCTTCCGAGAAGTAGCGGCGCCTGCCTATCGAAGCTCGACCGACATTACTTATTGGGTAGCGTGGCCTTGTCGGCGGGCTGCAGGCATCCGGTAGATCATGGCGACGAAGCAGGGGCGAGACGATTTGCTAGTGCGAAACTTGCACTGTTTATTCAAAGGTAGTTGAAAGAAAATAAGAAAAGCATGAAGTATCAAGTATCAAGTATGAAGTATCTCAAAAGTACATTTCGGAGCCCCTTAAATAGGCTCTCTACAAGTGTGGGCGGGATCTTGCTTCCGTCGATGACACGTGACAGGCACCGAGAGAGGGCCCCTCCTCCTGCAATACTGAGCACGGGCAGGAGAAGTCGATCCTCTTTTCGACGAATCCGGGGAGAAGGTCGGGTGAATGACCTCTCCGGCGCCGTGGGGTCCGGCCAAGAGAGGGTAAGGGGATGACGTATCACCCACGGTGCCACGACCATGAGAGGGGAAGGGGATGACGTAGCACCCACGGTGCCACGACCATGAGAGGGGAAGGGGATGACGTATCACCAACGGTGCCACGACCATGAGAGGGGAAGGGGATGACGTAGCACCCACGGTGCCACGACCATGTAGAGGGTAAGGGGATGACGTATGGCCCTTGGCGTCCGGCCATCCCTAACACAGTCCGCATCTGTTGATTATATTCTGCAGTGCATCGTGCCTACACTTGGAATGATGATGATAATGGGCAGTTTTTAGGCAGGCTGTGTCGAACGCAGCTGCAAAAGTTGAGCAGAGCCACATGAGTTGTTCTGTGACGGCCGGCGGCCCGCAGTTCCATATCTTGTGCCTCACCCACCATGCTGATCTACACACTTTCGTGGATCAGTTGCGGTGTTGCAAGGACGCATATAAGCATCGTGGATACTAGTGAGTGAGCGTATTTAACGCAAAGTGAGGGAAAAAAGAAATGGTCTGAGCATGGCAGGACTTGAAGGTGGAACAACCCGTTGAACTTTCAAGGGGTCCTCATTTCGCAGGCAGTTCTGGCACTTGAAACCAATTAGAGGTCTGCCTTCCTTTCCAGCAGGTGAAAACCGAGGCCTGCTTATTTGCGGCACTGTTTTATGCAAATATCCAGTGAGTGCTTGATCGGATAGTCAAGATCATTATTTGACAACATTTCATCGCGCAAGAAACTACTGACACAGTGAGAGAATTCAAAATGGGCTCCTAAAATTTACGCCGTTAATTACTAGAATTCTGAATATGGAAGGCAAGTACACGAGGAAAGAAACAATTTTCTCGCTTTAAAGCCTTGCACCAGCGCAGAATTTCTCAACTGAAGAGAGAGAAGCAGAAAGAAAAATATACAAGCTCAGCCTTGTTCTACTCCCTTCGGAAAGGAAACGATTGACATCATAGGAATAAGTTTCATTACTTAATTTGAAGCAAAATTTCATTTAATTGCTGCAGAGTTACGAAACAGTTAGGAAAGGCAAGGCGGTTAACCAGAAACAGATCTCCGGTTGGCTACCCTGCACGCTCGTTGCGGAAAAGGGGGATAAATGAGAAGGTATGGGGTAAATGAAGGAGAGACAGAAAAAGAAGAAACAAACAAAGCTAAGCAAGAAGTACTAAGGGCATTTACCGAAACAGTGAGTGAATTGACCTTCGTGCTGCCTGTCGCTTCAAGGCAAACTAAGTGGTGAGAACACAGGGCACACGAAGGTTTTAGCCCCCGGCGCACACTATCGCCATAGTAGATCTCTTTCAAGATAGGGCCCGCGCGGCCACCCCATACGCAGCCGCCGCCGAAGTAAAATGCCCCCTCCCTCCTCTCCCCTCGCTGCGTTGCGCGCGACGGAAGACGGCGCGCTTCCTCCCCCTTTCCTCCCTTGACGGCACGAAATTACGCCTCCATCGTCGGCTCACCTTCGCACGCTTTCACTCGTACATACAGCATACGACGCGTGGCAACGGTGTTATCGCTCTTGGACTCTTTACAGAAGATCACGACGACGGCAGAAATGCGCCTGGAGTGTCCATATAATTGCTTTAAGAATAAACAGAACATCCATGCTTTAAACACCTTCTATTAAAGCCTGCGTGATATCTGTGTTGGTGGATTGTCTCTTCAGACGGAGGTCGCTCGTCGAGCTTGCTAAGCACGGAAATAAATGAACGTTTCTTTGCCCGAAACTGTGTACATTAATTGGCATAAAATGTGGCTGATGGTTTCATCTTCACCAAAGTGGCCACACACTTTGGTGTCAGCCTTTCCTAGGCGAAAAGCGTAGGTTTTGATTAACGCCACGTCCAGCCACAGTTTGCATAAGAAGGTCACGTCTCCGGACAGTTTGATGGTATTAATTAAAGATCCAGGGAATGTAGTCTTGTATTTCCAAGTTGAACCCGCGCCAATCAGATGTTGTGCGTTGGCGTGCAAATATGCGATGCCTTCTTTTAACATCTGTCCTTGAAAGCGGGATTGATAATGATTGGGCTTCTCCGTGAGCTAATCGAGCCGCTTCGTCCGTGCGTTCATTAACGATATGCCACAGTGACTCGGTAGACACTGAATTATTACGCGCTGTGCCTTCTGGGTTGAGCGGTGTAACCCTTCTGCAATATCAAATATCAAGTGTTCATGGGTGGCCCGACGTATAGCTCACAATAAACTCGGCACTGCCACCTTCGAGTCAGAGAAAATTTACCATTTGCGTGGAAGCTTGTCATCAATGAAGCGCAACTTGGCACGAAGGGCGGCAAGTTCTGCAGCTAGCACAAATGGTTTCCAGGAGGACGCACTGACACGGACAGAAGAGGACGACGACACACGCTGGTCGTCGTTCCTCCGGCCTGTGTGTTCGTCCCTTTCTGGTATGCTAGAAACCTGTTCTGCTATGTGCAACCCACGAGCTTAGGCAAACCCTATTCTGAATATCTGCGGCTGTCGATGTTGTCCAGTGAGAAGTCCTTTAAATTGATGAGGCGCCCTTAGACAAGATCTCGACGTCCCGTCTTGGGAGAACTGAGCCCGGGTCGCCAAAAACCTGCCAGACAATTCAATAATGTTATTACCAACCAATGGGAATGGCTTTCGTTTGGCTAACAACAACTGTGGTTGAGCTGTTCGATCGGACCGCGCCGTTGGTGTATATGTCCGTGTACTCGCGGTATCTTCCATATAAGAGGAGCATGGTAAGCTGTTTGAGAGCTGGCACTGACAAATTTGCTTTCTTGTAGACTCCAGGTATAATCAGCTGCACTAGGGGTTGAATGAGACACCAGGGTGGCGTCAAAGTTGTCACTGCAGGCGTCAAGCCAGATGGCAGCGTCTCATTCTGAGCTCATACCTCTTTGCAGAACGAGGTACGTAGACTATTAGTGGGTAGAGCAGTTAAATAACGACAACGTGTCCAAACAAGATTTCTTTTGTGTGTCCTGAGTGCTCCAAATGTAATGTGCGTCGTGAGGAGGCAATCTCGAGAGATCGCGATAGTTACTGCCGCTGATACACATCGAGAAAGGCATCGACCAATATGGAAAACTTGAACCTGAATACCTTGGATCATACTTGGGCTTGTAATTTTTGGGTTGGTCAGGGCGGACAATCTATATAGCAAGCAGCCTAGAAAAAAGAAGAGCTCTATGTAACTACAACACAGCACTCCCAGAAATGTCCCATCCTTTCCGGCAAAGAACCTGAGAAGATGACGGATACCTGTTAGCCGCTTCTTCATGTACGACAACTGTGTGCTCTACGAGAAGTCGTTATCAAAAAGTAGACTTAAAAACTCATGTGTCCTCCCATAGCGTGTAGTACGCCCACTGATTATGCCACGGACTTACACGTTAGCGCCATAAGTGCGCATTTCTCAGAAGAGATTTCGAGGCTTGATGGCGAAACTAGTTTGTCGTTGGAGTCGCAGCCTTCTGGAGTGTGGCACACACCTGAGGCCCTGTTATATCGAAGGCTCATATTCACATGTCATCCGCATACATTGATAATTCAACTGTCCGTTGAAGGGGATAAAGAAGAAGACGAGTTAAATCAAACGTAGAGCTGAGTAGAGCGCTTTGCAAGACGCCGAGGCAGGTGTAATGCCCTGTAGTAGGGCCCATCCTCGGTACTAACAAAAAAAGATCTCAGGAAGAGATAACTGGATATCCAGCTAAACATTCAACCATCCCGTCTACGACTTCCAGAACGTTGAGGATTGCTTCATATCTGGCGTTGTCCTAGGCCCCTTTGACGTTGAGGAATCAAGCAGTGCAGAAGCGCTCACTGCCGTTTTGTGCTCTGCGTATGTTACCAAGTCCATGCATTGTCAGTTGATGCACGGCCACGCCGGAAACCTGCCATGGTGTCAGAGTATACATTGTGGTACTGAGGGTACCACTCTAACCTACAAGGATCATCCTCTCCGTCATCTTGCCCACACAGCTGGCCAGTGCTATCGGATGAAATGACGAGTGTTCCAAAGAGAACTTGCCAGGCTTCAGAATTGGAATTAGGTGACTACTCTTACAGCCTAGGGGAACCACGCCATCTCACCATGATTCATTGAATATATCAAGTAAGATACTTTGTGCCTGTTCACAGACATAGCGCTGGGCTCTGTATGAAATTCCACCAGGTCCTGGTGATTTATGTATGCACGAAGCAAGTGCCGCCTTGAGTTCTTGGGAGCAAAATGGCAGGTCCATGCGGAATACGGTGGCAGAGGGCTGATAGAAGCTTAGATTGGTGGGAACTGTCACTTGGCTGGCCTTTCTCACACAGAAATATTCTTCCACAGCAATATATGATCGCTGTTAGAAGAGGGCTAGATCCTTGAATGGAGACTGCTGAACGGGTGGCATTCGGAGGCCTCGTATGGTTCTCAATATTAAGGCAGAGTCTTGCGGGGGTCTAGCGAATCGCAGAAGGATTTCTAACACCGTGACTCTAGCTTGTCTAATCGGCGTTGTATCTGCTTTTGTAAGCGTCTGGATGTCCTTACGTCTTCGATTGACTTCCTACGCCTGTGCCTTCTTTCAGCATGAGGTCGGATTGCTCGAAGATGCTCCAAATCAAAATGCAATTCCGTGAACTTAGAGCAGCTCGTTAGTGCACGCGTGGTGTCGCGCACTGTAGCCTTGTCATCTTGATTGCTTCTTCCAGGTTCATTGAGGTGTTTTGTAGGCACAAATCTTTCAAGACAATCTAGAATATAAACCATTCAACTGTTTAATCGTGCCACACGAACTTCGATATGTCAGTCCTCTGATCTTGACATACGTAGGGATATGGCCACTCCCCTGTGTTTCAGTATCCATGAACTATCCCACACGCCTAACCAGATTTCATGATACGAAAGCCAAGTCAAGGCAACTGTTGTATCTTGAATCACGTAAGAACGTAGGACTGTTGTCATTCAAGAACCGAAGCTCGTTACCATAGGTAAACAATATCAAACTTCTGCCTCTTGCGTTGATTTTTGAACTTCCCCAGTGAATGACGCGCGTTGAAGTCCCCGGTGATATCCCACAGACCAGAAGAGGATGAGCGTATGAGTTGTAGTTTCGCGCAGTTAAAGAGACTGCATAGAGATAAGTAAGTCCCCTGGATAGTTATAGTAAGTTTATTGTTCTTTATTGCCAGGCATATGTATTGATTATTGTCATCAAGCGGCGCAGGCTGAAGAGTGTAAGTGAACAAACACCTTACTACCAGTATTGCTATTTTAACAGAACGTTTATGACGTAAATGCTTCGTAACCTGATATCCTGATTTAGTAGGGTAGAAAGATGGGCGAGTTGGGAAAGATGCATAGTTATTAAGCAGCGCGAAAGCAACGGAAGACACAGACTTAGAAGGACACATGACGAGCGCTAACAAGCGAAATCTGTTGAACGAAACGCTTGAAAAAGAAAGCAAGAATAAACCAACTGCCTGTGCGCGCAGGAAATCTAAGGCACGTGGAAATAGTTACCCAGCAAGTGCGTTTCACAATGCAGCAAAACGACAGATGGCTCAAATATATAATCATAGTGCAGCTTTTCTATATGGAAGGCTTCCGCAAGTTCACGAGCCCTTCTATCTTTGCGCTTGATTATAATGTCAGTTTTGCGGAAGAAAGGTTTGCACCCAAATTTCAGTTGCTAGACAGCGCTCGTCCTGTGTCCTGCTTACTCGGTGCCTTGCGCTATTTTCGAGCTAATTAATTAGTATGCATCCCGATTTAGTTCGACAGGTTCGGCTCGCAGATGACAATAATACGGTACCTGCTGGCGTACACAAACAGACGGAAATACGCCATGCGTGATGTGAGTCTCCGGTCTTTCTGCTGAAATATTGTTGATATTTGGACCTCCCCCTGGAAATGTATAGTTCCTGGTGAGCCATGGTTGTACTTAGATTCTGCTAGTGCCAGACTTAGTGTGTCCGCTACTTGCAGTGCAGTTCTGGTTGACGTTGCGTGCATGTTGTTCAGCGACACACGGATGGCATCCATTAAAGATCGCTGTAAGGATATAACTTGCCGAGCCGTATGTCGCACCTCATTTGAAGGAGCATCTTACGATACTCGTAGTGGAACGCGCTGCAGCTCTTGTATAGGTCGTGTACGTGGAAGCGAAAACCATTTACTGTACATAGAAATTTCCCAGCTTTCTACCACTCACATTTGGCGTTTGCTTCGCTTGGAACTGCAGGTGGTGGTGTCTCTCGAAGAGGACAAGCACTTTTTCGAAGCTGCATTATTTCTGCGTAAGGACCGTCGACGGCGACGTCGTCTTCGTCGGTCGATTAACAGCGGCCTCCTTGTGAGCTGAGTTGTCACCAACCATTTCTTTAGGGACAAAAAACTATTTCTTAATTTTTGGACAGTCTTTAGAAGAGCCACTGCGGGAACCTTAATGGCTGGGGCACTTCAAAACCGTTGCATGACAACTGCCTTTTGGGTGAGCCTCGGCGCACCGGAAACAGACTGCAGTGTTCTTGCTTGCGTCCTTCACAGGGTCGATCTTCTGACAGTTACATATTGCAGCGATTTAGGAATAAGCTGTCTAACCTGGTGCTGGTAGTGGCCAAACTCCATGTAGGAGGGAAGGGAACCACCTTTGGAGCCCTATTCCCACACAGCCTGCGTTACCCAGACGACCGACGCGTGCAATGACGGTGGTATTACTGGCTATTATTGACGCCTTCTATAGTGGAACTGCCTGGTGGTATGGCGGATCAGGCCTTGATGTTACCAAGCTGCGTTATATGCTTCAAATTGCTTGGTGCACTGCTATTCATAACACCAATAATCAGAATATTCTTCCAAGTGTTGGGTTTCACATCCTTGATCTCGTTCGGTGCTGAGTTTTCAAGAAAGTAAGACAGAGTTAGCTTGTTCAGGACGCGTACATTATCAGTGGCGTTTTCCGGAATAATTAGTGTGGTATGAGGCTAGCGTTGAGGTGCAGTCTTGACGGTTGACGTATTTGACGCCGAAGGTGTGTCGACGATTCTTCATTCGGACTTGTGGGGCAGCCCAGTTTCAGAACCTTCTTCCGAGGACTCATTATTTGATGCGGAGTGCAACTGGTTGCCTTCACTGTCATTTCACATGCTTCATCGCATCTTTTGGAGAAATGGCACGCTACCAACAACCTGGAAGACAAGTTACCTTGTTCCACTGCTGAAGCCTGGCAAGTCGCCGTTGGAGCTCTCATCATATCGCCCGATCACTTTGGCGAGCTTTGTGGGCAAAGTAATGGAGAGGATGGTCCTAGGACGCCTGGAGTGGTACTTGGAGTACCATAAAACCTACCCAGATGCCATGGCGGGCTTCCGACGCGGTCGATCATCGATCGATAACGTCGTCGACCTGGTGACCTACATTCAACATGAGAGATGCCGTAAGCATCTCTGCGCATCCTTATTCCTCGACGTTAAAGGGGCGTATGACAACGTTACGCAGGAAGCCATCCTCTCTGCTCTCGCAGAGGTAGGAGTGGGTGGTCGGATGTTTCAATGGATACGGAGCTATCTATCCATGCGATCCTTCTTTGTAAGCACCGAGGAAGGCCATACTTCTCTACATTATAGCTACCGCGGCGTCCCCCAGGGCGGTGTACTTAGCCCCGTGTTATTTAATCTAACACTAATTGCTCTCCTTGAGCACGTTCCAACCACAGTCAGGCTATCAATGTACGCGGATGACATCTGCATATGGACATCTGCAGTAACACGCCTACAGTTGCGAGCGAGAATTCAGAGAGCCGCCACACAAACTGCTATCTACCTCCGTAATCGAGGCCTGGAAATTTCCTCCGAGAAATGCGCACTAGTGCCATTTACGCGCAAACCCATGGCAAACTACAGTGTAATGATAAATGGCCAAATAATACGACGGGTCCGATCGTACAAGTTTCTAGGTGTCATATTCGACAGGGACTTGTCATGGAGCCCACACATATCATACGTGAAAAAACGGTTGACAGGCATCTGCCACCTGTTCAAGTTTTTCCCTGGCAAGACCTGGGGAATGTCGCCTAGTGCCATGTTACAACTGTACAGGGTGCTTTTTCTAGGATTTCTGCGATACAGCTTGCCAGCAATAAACAACACAGGCAAAACGAATCTACGCACAATACAAAGTCTTCAGGGTCAAGTGCTCCGGATCTGTCTAGGCCTGCCTCAGAGTGCTTCAACAGTGGCTACGATAGCAATCGCTAGAGACCACCTTGTCAAGACCCACATTAAATCTGAAGTACTCAGGACCCATATAAGGCATCTAGCCAGGACTCCTCGTCACCATTTAGCCTCTCTACCAGCGGACAGGCCACACACATCTTTCAGCCAAATGATAACTGCATATGATGAATCATTGCCAGCTTGTTTCACTCCGGCTGCGAGACCTTCGATCCCTCCATGGTGCCTCGCTGAGCCAAAAATCAACCTCGCAATACCTGGTATCTCGAAAAAAGCTGATCTGTCGTCACCAGCCCTTAGACAGCTCACGCTACTATATTTGTACGAGAACTACGCATATTTACACTGATGGATCTGTCCTTCCAAGCAGCTCCGCGGCGGCAATCGTCATATCAGCGAAAGCTACAACAATCAAATTTAAGACGACTCACGCGACAACATCGACGGCAGCAGAGCTCGCAGCGCTCTTTACTGCCCTTCATCCCATTGGTGATGAACCGCCACACAAATAGACAATATTCTGCGATTCGAAGGCGGCACTGCAGTCTCTGCTATCACCTTTACGACACGGACCGCACGAACAACTAATATTCCATATTACAGAGACGTTACACCAAATAAGTTATGCAGGCCATGAAATAACCTTCCAGTGGCTTCCAAGTCACTGCGGGATTATCGGCAATGAACGGGCGGATCACGCTGCCCGCTCAGCCGATACTGAGGAGCGGCACGTCCCAATTCCTCTTCCTGGAACTGGCGCGGCAAGGAAGCTCCGCCTACTTGCTCGGCAGTGCACCGCGTCGCAATGGAATGAGCCACATTTAAGAAATACGCGACTGTACTCACTCGATCCCACACTAAGTCTTTGAGCGCCATCACAGCTTCGCCGTAGAGACGCCACGCTTTTATATCGACTTTGGTTGGGCGTTGCCTTTACTAAAGCCTATGCCTTCCGCATAGGGATGACCGACACCCCAACCTGTGACCACTGCGGCCATAAAGAATCAATTGGCCATATTTTGTCCGCCTGCCCGCAGTACAGTCCACAGAGGGCATGCCTTAGCCACGAACTTGACCAACTGGACGACCAACCGCTATCCGAAAAAAGAATTCTACAACATCGAAAGGACCTACCTTCACAGAAGAAGGCCGTGCAAGCGCTTTTGCGCTTCTTGCGATCTACCGGCCTGTGTGAACGACTTTAACTGGAACGCCTTTTGTGTGTGTGTCTCCATGTGTGCGCGTTCCCTTTTTTATTTTTTTTTAATTTTTTAAAATATATTTTTTTAATTTTTTGGACGACGAAGTGTTTCTATCATAGAACGCTTGTACCTTTGTCTCGCTTTGTTTATTTCCAAAATCTGGGAGCTGCCGCTCCCGTGTTGTGGCTATGGACGAAGAAGCCCTCGAAGACCTTCCTGGAGCCAAGCCATCACGTGCGGTCGCGTCCAGGAAACGCGGAAATGCGTCAAGTGACACGGACAGCGAGGCAACCGAGTTGTACTCGGACAGCGTCGACTCGTCGGACGACGGTTTCACGCGTGTCATGAGCCGAACCACAAAAAGAAGACTACTGCGGAGGTCATCGTCGCCAAGTGTCTCTACCGTGAAGACAACATCACAGCGCTGGCCGCACACTATGCTCTTCATGCCTGTGGACCCAGTGTCAAATCTGCGACTCCTAAACAGGCAAGTCCTTTCTGCGTTTCTTGAGGGAGTCGCGCCAAATGAGATAAAGGACGTGAGAATAAACGCACGGAAGAATGTCCTTGCAGTAGATGTTCTACACCGTAGTGCACTGCAAAACCTGCGGCACGTAACGGAGATCGACAAAGTACAGGTGCGATCCCTGATACCTACTGGCTGCAATGGGACTATCGGCGTCATTTATGATGTTGATATTTCTATACCAACCGACGACTTACCAATATTAATAAAGCCAACTACAGAAGGCACTCTTATCACGCACATCACAAGACTTGGCAACACCCGTTGCCTGAAGCTGTGGTTTGATGGAGACAGCCTTCCCTCACATGTCAAAGTTGGCCACGTCCGCCATCCAGTCCGCCCATACATACCGAAGCCCCTGCAATGCTACAAATGCTGCAAGATAGGACACGTAAAAGGTGTCTGTAGGAATAACCTCGTGTGCCCACGGTGTGCCGAATCCCATTCAGCAGATGCCTGCCGCGCAACTGTGTTAAAGTGCCCTAACTGCCATGGTACTCATGAGGCCTCATCCAATGATTGCCCGCGGGTGAGGAACGAGCGAGCAGTACTCAAACGTATGGTACGGGACCATTCAACACACAAAGAGGCTGCCGCTACTCTCAGGCGACGACGACATCGACCCCGAAGAGCAGCACGAAGAGTTACGTCTACTGAAAGATATACGCCATCTTCCGGCAAAGCGGCTACCGTATCAACGCCGACTTCCACAAAAACAGATACTGCGAAAACGAAGACTGCGGCAACACGCTCACCTCCTGAAGAGTGGCCTACACTTCCAAGAGCACAACCTGCCTCGGAGTCACACCAAAGTGCGCCGCCCACAATGACCTCACGAACCGCGGATGGGACGACGACTGAGGATCGCCAAGTCATAGTGATGCTGAAGTCACTTATGGACGCCATGCGCATTCTACTGAGCAGCATGAAAACCCCGTCGGCACAGAGCGCACTGCAGGTGCTGGACACCTTGAGTCCGGTGCTTGCGGCTCTAGGGTAAAACCATGGCACGAGAGATGCCGTCGTTTCAAGAGGAGGTCAAGCATGCATCTGTCTTGCAGTGGAACGCCAGAGGGCTTAAGTCACGCATGTCCGACTTTAGACAGTTTGTCTTTACGCACCAGTTCCCCATTATCGTGATTTGCGAGCCCAACCTGTCAGCTCCCATCAGACTGTCCGGGTATGAGTGCTTTATGTCCTCTACCTACGGAGAGTGCAGCAAGGTTGTTGTGTTTATACGCCGTGACTTGACTTATGTACATCACCCAGTGCCTCCTGACGAAGCAAATCAATACGTTTGCTTAACAGTGAAGAAGAAAAAGCTCACGTTTACAATTCTTGGAGCCTATATATCTCCAGCAAGCCGTCTAGATTGTGAGCGCCTACGGGGAATTTTGACATCGACTCCAGAGCCGTGGGTGCTCACTGGTGACTTTAACGCCCACCATTATCTATGGGGAAGCTCCAAAGTTAACTCTAGAGGCAGAACGTTGGTGTCCTTTGCTTCTGAACGGGAATTTTGCTTGTCGAATGATGGTAGCCCCACTTATCTGCGTGGATCAGCGTATAGCAGCTGCTTGGACCTAACCTTCGTGTCACGGTCGCTTTCGAGAAGAGTGCACTGGTTTTCCGATTTAGAAACACGGGGTAGCGACGACATCCCAACCTATTTGAAGATCGAAGGTTTGACTAGTTCCAAGTCTTCCAGAACCGTCCAGTGCACCGATTGGCCTAAATACAAAATAATAATGGAAGACTGTTGTCGTGACGGCACCTCTTATAACCTACAGGGCGTGATAAAGGATTCCATACAAACAACCACGCATCTGCTTTCGAGGAGTTCTTCCCGCACCGATTTCGACATTGAACTAGCAAAACTTCGCGCCATTCGCCGTCGTGCGGAGCGAAGATATAGACGCACGAAGTCAAATCATGATTTGAGATTGGCTAGACGAACACAAAAGAAAATACAGCGTCACATGAACAAGCTGGCTTCGCGACAATGGGCATCCTTTTGCGAGTCCCTGGATCCGCGAAAACCTTTGTCGCTTATATGGAGGACTGTTCGTGGCCTTCGCACAACCTCTGGTCAGCGCCACCCGTTTAAATCTCTGGCACTTTATCTACAATGTAGAGATATTGACGTCGCTGAATCTTTCTGCAGAAAGATTGCTGGCGAGGCAAATTCCGATGGAACGGGTACGGGAACGCTCGACGACCCACTGTTCTCACGCGATCCCCGCATGGAATGCCCTTTTTCTATGGAAGAACTGGAAGCTGCGCTGGCTTTGTGCAGGCGTTCTTCAGCGCCAGGACCTGACGGCATTACATACCGTGCCCTGTGTAACCTAGGAGACCAAGCTCGGAAAGCACTCTTGCTCCTATACAACGACTCCTGGCAGACGGGTACGGTTCCGGAAGAGTGGAAGTCAACTCGCCTCATTCCACTTCTCAAAGCTGGCAAGTCGCCTTTGGACATTTCCTCATACCGTCCGATCGCACTTGCCAGCTGTGTCGGAAAAACTATGGAAAGAATGGTTTTAACACGTCTGGAATGGTACTTAGAGTACTATGAAATCTATCCACAAGCTATGGCCGGATTCAGATGGGGCCGTTCGTCAACAGACAGCGTTGTTGACTTGATAACATTTGTGCAACACCAAAAGGCCTGTAAGCGACTATCTGCTGCTCTGTTTCTAGACGTTAAAGGAGCTTATGATAATGTCACCCATGAAGCCATCCTTAGCACGTTGGAAGCCGTCGGACTTGGTGGTAAGATGTATATGTGGGTGTGCAACTACTTACAGAGGAGACCATTCTACATGCACACAGAAAATGGCCCGACGTCCGAGCATTACGGTAGCCGAGGAGTCCCTCAAGGAGGAGTGCTTAGCCCGACTCTTTTCAATCTCACCCTCAGTGGATTAGTTTACAACCTGCCAAGCACCGTACGACTTTCCATCTATGCGGACGACATCTGCATTTGGGCATCAGGTGTGACACGACTTCAGCTTCGTGCTCGGCTTCAGAAGGCAGCCACAATGACATCTTGCTACCTTCGTCAGCAAGGACTTGAAATTTCATGCGGAAAGTGCGCAATGGTGGCATTCACGAGGAAGCCAATGTCTGGTTACGGCGTATCTATTAACGGAAAACTTATACCATACAGCAGAAGCCACAGGTTCTTGGGAGTCGTAATTGACAGAGACCTGTCTTGGACTCCGCACGTCAATTACGTGAAAAAGCGGCTGACTGCTATCTGTCACCTGTTCAGGTTCCTTGCAGGAAAAAGTTGGGGAGCATCTATACACGCTATGTTACAGTTGTACATGGCGTTGTTCGTTGGATTCCTGCGATACAGCCTGCCTGCAATATCCAACACCTGCAAGACTAACCTGCGTACGATTCAGCGTATTCAAGCCCAAGCCCTTAAGATATGTCTTGGCTTACCACGCAGTGCATCAACGGCTGAAACCATTGCCCTAGCGCAGGATTACCCGATCACGACGCACATTGCCGTTGAGACAATGCCTATGCATCTCAGGCATTATGCTAGGACCCCTTCCCACCACTTGGCGAGCCTCACTGCTGCAAGGCCCTGCTCGACATTTAGCGGTATTGTCAGTGCACATCGTGCGTCGTTTACCTCAGGGTACGCACCTGCGGCCAAGCCAGCGTTTCCTCCGTGGTGTTTGAGCCGTCCACAAGTTGAGATAACGATTCCAGGACTACAGAAGAAGACAGATCTACCGGCCCCTGCTCTAAAACAGCTGAGCTTACTTCTTCTGCATGAAAAGTACAGCAACCACGTGCACATCTATACCGACGGATCGACTACGTCGTGCAGTTCTGGTGGTGCCGTGGTTATACCAACGCGAGGAATGACACTGCGGTTCAGGACATCGCATGTCACGACCTCAACGGCGGCAGAACTAACAGCCCTGCGTCGAGCACTGGAATTCATTGATTCGGAAAGACCCAGAAAATGGGCTGTGTTCTGTGATTCAAAACCGGCATTACAGTGCACGCAGTCAGTTCTCCGACACGGATGTCATGACCAATTGACATACGAAGTCGTGAAACTTCACCACGATGTCCAACAAAAAGGCCACGAAGTCGTTTTTCAGTGGGTACCTGGCCACTGTGGAATCAGTGGCAATGAGTCCGCCGATAACGCTGCTCGCACAGCTCATCAAGAAGAGCACAGCATTCCGATTCCGCTTTCGAGGACTGACGCTGCAAGGCAGCTTCCACACCTGGCACGTAGCCTCACAGTGACCGACTGGAACTCGCAAAACTTACGACTTACACGACTACATCGACTAAACCCCTCCCTGCAGCTCCGACCTCCACCCGGACTGCCTCGACGTGAAGCTACGCTTCTCTGTCGCCTTTGGTTAGGAGTGGCCTTCACAAAGGCATACTCTACATTAATTGGGGTGACTGACAGTGCAGCATGCGAGGTCTGTGGCACCGAAGAAAACATCGACCACCTGCTGTGCCACTGTCCAAGATATGCTCTAGAGCGACAAGAACTTGCCAAAGCTTTCCAAAAACTGGACAATCGGCCGCTTTCTGTGCAGGTGCTGCTGGAACACCGCCCCCATCGCCCATCGGCCCATAAAGCGGTGAAGGCACTTTTGTGTTTCTTAAGGACGACGGGTTTGTGCGACCACCTGTGACTATTAAGGCAATTTCTGTAAAACCGCACGCGTCAGCGAACTTGCCACAATTTCATTCTTTCCTTCCCTCCTCTCTCTCCCTGTGATCTTTGCTTTCCCCTTTCCCATTTCCCCGGTGTAGGGTAGCCAACCGGACGTTATTCTGGTTAACCTCCCTGCCTTCTTCTTTTCTCTTTCCTCCTCCTCCTTTTAAATTTTTTTCGTTTTCCTCTCTGCCATCTTTCTAACCCCTATCCCCCATCCCCAGTGTAGGGTAGCAAACCGGAGACTCATATCTGGTTAACCTCCCTGCCTTTCCTCTTCATTGTCTCTCTCTCTCTCTCTCCTCGCATCTTCGAAGCAGTCCCCGATGACGGACCAAAGCCAGTCGTAGCCTTGGGAGGCTGCAGATTCATCGCTGCGATGTAAGGAGCGGTAGCTCCCAAGACTGCAGTGAAAAATTCAGTAAAATAGTGAAACTAGCAGTAGCGGATGCCCTAAAGAATCAATTCATTCAATAATGATTAACGCCTCGTTTGGCTTACGGGCTCAACGAAATCCAATCTTTCTTTTTGCCCGTTACGATGGGTTCAAATAATGATTTTTTTTTTCTGTAGGAAGTAGAAGCCTGGATTTCACTGTCTTGTGGCAGTTCGTTCCTTCTTATTGAATCAGTATTTAGTCGCAACATGTAGGTACTTTTCACATACTGAAGCTTTACCTACACTGTTATCATTTATTCTTCGCTTCTGTTCTGCTGCCTATGGCAATTTACTTTCATTGTTTGCTCACTTCTGCTTTGATGTCCTTTCGCCGATTTTACTGAACATTAATAATTTTTCTCTTTTACACTCCTGATGTAGCGTTAAGATAGAGCTGCACTATATATAAATTTTAAAGTTGGAACGTTACGAAACGTGCACTAACCATCACGTACTTGAAAAAAAATATATTTGAAATTAAAACAGCCCGAGACCAAGTGTTGTCTATTTATGCGTCAACGTCAACGTGACAGAGAAAATGAATTGGTAAACATCTTAAACAATTTTTCATCTCTCAGGACGCCATAGTGATCATCAGTTCACTCAATCTCTTAACCGCCTTGTCGCGTCAGTTGGCAATAGCCAAACTGGCATAGCAACGAAGCAGCCTCACGCTTGCATTGTTGCACACTGTTCTAAATATAGCGAGTGATGTCAAATACAGACAGACGTTTCAATAAAGAAACTAAGGGGACTTGCATAGCTTTAAGTCAAATAGAGCACCTTTATGGTGTGTGCGATGACGAGAAGCCTAATTTCGATTTACCATCACCCCAAGAAGCCGATAATGAAAATGGTGTAGCAAAACAACGAATAATTTTAGGCTAAAGAAAAATGAAAAAAAGTGATCGGCCTGCACCATTCTTCAAAAAAGACGTAATCTAATATAGAAAAACGTCGAAAGAGTGAACTGGCGTTAACCTTGTTAATTTGATAGACAAACGAAAGTAATATACAGCTACCACGTGGACTAAGGGGATGCAGGAGCGGAGGAGATCAGCGAGGTGCCCGAAATTAAAAAAGAAATGGAAGTGCCAGAAATCTGACAGGAGAGATTGCAAATAGAGATTTCCTGTTATCAGGCGTTCCGTTCTCAAGGAACTTGCCGTATCACTGCATCACATGTGTAGTGAGTGGTAGTTTCTTAGCGACACCTAAGCATGACAACTTATGTGGCTGATACGGGTCTTCCAGTGGTACAGAGTGATCCAGCCCTGCTATCTATAGGCCGAATGAGTGGCGCGTTCGACGCGTTCCAAATAAGGAACCGGGGACGGCCTCCGCGGGCTGCCCTGTTATCGCGCTGGCATGCCAACAGGCACCTTTTCTTTTGATATCGTATAGAGAGCCCTTCATCTCTAACGCCTGTATAACGAACAGATTCTTAGAAGCCACAAACTTTATTTTGTAGCAATCCACTTGAAAAGGGTGCGACGCTAGGCTAGTTCGCACTGCATCTTGCGCACTGCACTTTGCGTATCGCAGCGCTCGTGCTGCCTGTGTCTCTGTCGCCTATGTCGCCGTTTCCTATGCTGCTCCTACCACAAGACACACTTCAATTTTGATTATACCCGCCGTGGTTGCTCAGTGGCTATGGTGTTGGGCTGCTGAGCACGAGGTCGCGGGATCGAATCCCGGCCACGGCGGCCGCATTTCGGTGGGGGCGAAATGCGAAAACACCCGTGTGCTTAGATTTAAGTGCACGTTAAAGAACCCCAGGTGGTCAAAATTTCCGGAGTCCTCCACTACGGCGTGCCTCATAATCAGAAAGTGGTTTTGGCACGTAAAACCCCAAATATTATTAATTTTGATTATACATGTTTCATCGCGTGGCATGCGTGATCCTGGCATTAAAAGCGGCATGCACGGCTTTATTCTATACATTGACAAAAGTCGAAGAGAATATAAAAAGAAATTTATCGTTAAAAAGTGATCGTTAGCTGATTAACAAACCAGGTGCTTTAGACGTGGCATCTTGTTGGTGTATATAAGCGATTACAGGCAATTAAGCTATCTGGAACGGTCGTCAGTGAAATAACGTTTCATGTGGCACCAGCAGTGTGATAGCATCACGCAAGGCTCTAAGAACTCCGAAGTTTGGACCACTTAATTTCTCTATAGCACTCTCCCGTAGTTTTCTTAGCAGGGAAATAAAAAAACGGCGCTTTTTAAACATTGTAAATGCTAGCATCAGGGGCCAGTACCGTCTGACGGACACCATGTCATCACTTCGTGACTAAGAAAGACGTGTAACAATCAAGGAATGGCTCAGTACTGAAGACCGGAACTTTGGGCTGCTACTTCCACATTGTCGCTCAAGTTAGGGCTACGCTGTGCTCGGGAACGGTTTGGCGTTGTCATGGAGGTCACGGCGCCCAGCTGATATTGTGGTTACATATGTAGGAAGCGCGCCTGCAGGACCCAGTGCAAGAAGCATTGCGAACGATTGAACTTGCATGTCGCTCTTCAACGCAGCAGAAACCATATTTAAGTAGATCCAGGCATTGTTGACGTGGATCCAGGACGGCAGCTAGTTGCAAATATGGAAGAAGCCTGCGGTGTAAAGTAATTGCTTGTGTGTTGACAGCAACATCGTGACTGATTGCGACATTTTTCAGTCTACTTGCCTTTCCCCGCCAATCACAAAGATGGCGAAATTACAGAGATCATATGCGACGAAGGCGATTCCGGCTAATTCCTCCCAAAAGGTCATTAATGTCGCATTTCACCACCTTTGCGTTCTCGAGAAATTCACGCTCCACTGCTTCGAGCTCTGCACAGACACTCAGTATAGTGACATTTGCTCAGCCTCCAGAAATTGAGGGCGTGTGACGAAGCTACTACTTGGTCACACGGTTCGAGCTCTGCACAGACATTCAGAATAGTGACATTTGCTCAGATTCCAGAAATTGAGGGCGTGTGACGAAGCTACTGCAAGTTGGTGGCTCTACTTGCTGGATCCCTGCCGTGGAAACTTAGCTATGTGTGTGGTCAGGGTGGTGCATAAAATTGAGCAATAACGCAAAAAGGTTTAGAGCGCTTGACCTTGGGTACTTGGACGTCCTTGGTGACACAAACGCAGCCTGTCCCGTTTTAACAATGTCCGCTGCACCAGCGAGCATGTTTTAAGCCGGCAAGGCGCTGTACCATCGCGGGAATTCATCTCAGGCCACGCTCATTAGTTTTTTTCGAGTGATGGAAAGTGTGGTTGCTATATTACAGAGCCACGAAGGGCACAGTGTCATTGATGTGAACTAATAAAGGCGAGAAACACTACTACTACTGACCGGAGGCTCGTAATCGCTGCTTCTAACAATATTAACCCGAAGACACTCATGTGCAAAACCACCGAATACGCTAGCAATTACCGCTGGTCTGTGCTATCTAAAGCTAATCCGGAAAAAGCACAAAGGCACTTCTTTACTCTGTCAGATAGTGTTGCTTGCAAGCCGCGAGCAGATGCTGCTTAAGTATGACGGGGTTAAGTTTTGGAGAGGAAGTGGCGGAGTGGCGTATCACTTGAAGAGGACTCTGTGAGCATTTGTGAGACGCTAGCCGATGCTTCTGAACATTGGCGTTCCTGCATTTTTTTTCTCGGAGTGATGGTTATTTATTTAGCTAGACATACAGCTCTAGGGAATTGGGGCACAATATACTGAAATGTTTCTCTTAAAAGCGTCCAAAAATGCGAAGTCAAGAAAGTTAGACCATCCGCGTTTAGCTCAGTGAAAAATGAAAACCAGTTCCAAAAATTTACTCAATCAGCCACTTATTAACTGTACCGCCTGCTTTATAACAGCAAAACTGCATTGTGTCTTTTTCCGGTTGAAAACAGTGAAAGGTACCTCACGACTACGAACAGCAACCGTCAAACAGCGAGATAGTTCGAACGTGGGGTGATCAAACTATCAGCGTCACGGGTTCGAGAGCTCATGAAAACAAGGGCTCATTGAGCTCTTGCACTGACGACGCGTCAGATGCTTTCTCAACCTCAAGTGCTCGGCGCTAGAGTGTTTTATTTTGATGCGACATACTTCACGCGTGAAAGGCGCCCGACCTTCGATTGCGAGTTTACGAGAGCACGTATAATTATCGAGCGTTGTTTTCGCGTGCGCCCCTTTGCTGGAGTGCGCAGGCGCATACTGCGAGCCAATGCGATTCACGCAGATATGCAACCTGCGTGTATTTGCGAAGCTTGTGTGCGTCCGAGACACTTTGAACGCGTTATAACGCGCGTTGCCTTGAGTTCTCTCTTAAAGCTAACGCGTAAAATGGTTCAAGCATATTCCTGCCGTCAGCTTTCGTGAAAACTGACGCTAATTTTATCTATAGACCATTGTGCCATCGCAGACGTTGAAAAGCATTGGCGAAGCTCGCTGCGAGTTCGCATGACTATCGAGGACGCCGCGTCAACAGGTCAACTTACCACCCTGATATTGCACCTTACTCTTTGTTTTTTGTTAAGTTGTTTTAATCAAAAGGAACACGAGGGGCTGGTTACTTACTCCCCGTACCAAGGAGGTGTAACAAGCCATGGAGTTTCGGGTACGTAGCATACCAGTTGGTAATAAAAAAAGGATGGTAAACGGTTATGCCTCTGAGCCATCTTCGGATTTAAGGAGAACGTGTCTCATGAGTCGGAACTGTCGTATAAACGAATTTCGTTTTACCGCACTGCGAGTGAGCGGCCACTCACTTGCATTGCTTGAAAAAAAAATAAAGAAAAAACGTTCGACGCTTGTCGCCTTGGGGAGAACTGCTACAACGTTAGAGTAATGCAGGTGCTGTAAGACCCGCTTTAACGAAAATGTGCTCGAATAAAAATTGCTACATTTCACATGCAAGCTGGACTTCAAAGAGGAGGCTTCGATCGAACTGCTTCAAATTGCTCGATCGATGGGTTTGGTAGCCAGGCTGCTCGGTCAGCGAAAGTTTCGAGCGGAAGGTTGTCAAAGCCGGTAATTGCTTTTGTGACCTTGAACATGGAAACGGCATTGCTGCTGACTTTCGCAAGCACCTAGTATTTAGGAGCTTTCTCGGAAAGACATTAAATCGAGCGGATGGGCTGGCACTGCGCAACAGTGTTCTTTTTCTCTCGCAAATATTTTCTTTTCATTTCTTGAGAAATCACAAGAGGCAGGGCGGTTCTGGAACGTGTGCTAGCTGCTCCTTTTGAGCAGCTGCTTCGAAAGCTGCCTGAGCGTGTCGACGTGGTCGTTATTTCTCCTACTAGAACGAGAAATAACCGAAGCAAGAACATTTTTAAGTGCCTCCCACTTGCGAACGCCTTGAGAGATCTCGAGCCGTTACCCCAAAAGTAGAGAAATAAATTGTCGCCATATCTGGATTCTTGCACATATTTCCAGATCGCGCATGGCTCTTCGAAGCAGCAGCTGCATGCACCATACCGGTCTCATTGAGAAATATAGAAGCTTACAGCCGAGCCAGACTGAAACGCCATGGCTGCTTTCGTACCGGCTGTTTAAACGCGCTGTGAGAGAGCCGGTACTTGCAGGCGCTCGCTCGCAAAACACGGTGGACTGATAAATTATATTCGACGGCGTTTTCGCCATCGGACCACCCAGCCTTGATTTTCAGACTCATTTTTCATACTGCGACGCTGTGCACATAGCTGCTCGGCAGAGGCGTGACGGCCTCGAGCGCGGTGTTTGCGATGTCCATTTTTTCCTCGTACGTGTGCACTCGTGCCTTTCTCGCACCAATTCCACTTCGACTTACCTGCGTGTGTACGTCTAGCTGGTCGCATCCAAAGTGTTCTTTAGCAGCACGCTCGAGGTGTGCTTATGAGCGTATCGTCACAGCAGTTGCAGCACCTGAGACAACAGCAACATGACGAGACAGCGATATTTTTTTTTGCCAATATAGGCCACGAACCGTTCTTTCCGAAATAAAATTACTGTCGATGATTCATTCATTCATTCATTGTTTGTATCGAACATCGCTTTTCTCGTGGGTGCAGAGCTTCGTCTCGGTAAAAGTGAAGCCCGATTGCTCTGGTTTATGGCGCCGCAGTTGTGTCTCACTATAAAGACTTGGCCAAACATAGGGTCCAATCACAAGGAACGATTTGCTGACGGATCTTTGGCGTCGGCGGGTTTCCATGCGTTGCGAACCACTTCGGACGTTGGTGCTTTGGTTTGACAAGGACACACTTCGGCGTCGAGCGAGCGTCGTCTCCAGCGTCTCATTATTCTTGACGACGCCATCTGATGCCGGCCACCGCCGACCGCAAAAATAGCTCGAAAATGTGTTCCTTGCGGCTGTGATAGGACGCTATGACCACCTCGACCTGCCCTCTCTTCTTTTTTCTATGTGTCCCCCTTCCTCTTCCCCAAGGCGCTGAGCCGCGCTCCCTGAAGGGTTGCAGAAAAGAGCGCCTCTTCCTGTTCACAATCTCTCTCTCTGGTTGGGGCTTAAGAGGAAGCTTTAGCTCAAGTGCTCCTGTCTAAATACATGTAAAAGGAGAATTCGTTTTTCTCGGCAACCACTGCACCAAATTTGACGAGGTTTGTTGCATTTAAAAGACAAACTTAATATCTAGTGACTGTTGGTTTTGAATTTTTGAGTTAGATCGTCAATTTTTTATTAAAAATTGGCAAAAATCGAAAATTTTCAAAAATCGAAACTATCAAGTTTACAACTCTGTAACTTAACCACTAAAAACGATAATACAATTCTGTGAATTGCATCTAATAGTATATCTAAAGCGGACAAAATTGATATGTTACACATGAATATAAAAAATTTAATCATAGAGAAATACAACTTTTGCAAAACCGTCCTAACCAACGTAACAAATTCACGTAAGATGTAAAATGACATATTGAATTTGTCCGCTTTGAATGATCTAATGGATGCCGCTTACAGAACCGCGATATTGGTTCTTGATGCAGAGCTATGAATTTATAAACTTCGTGCTTCTATTTTTTTCAAACGGTCAAATATTTGAAAATTGTTTTAAGAAACTTCAAGCTCTAAATCGAAATTCCGCTTCCAACAGTCACTAGAATTTAACTTTCTCTTTCAAATGCGACAAATTTCATCAAAATCGGTGCAAGGGTTATCTCATAAAAACGCTTTTGCGTTTTACATGTATTTGAATAGGCCGCGTCGGAGTTGGGCCCGAGCTAAAGCTTCCTCTTAAGGCGCTTACATTAGCTTGCGTCGCTATGTGGCTCAACAACTACATATCGCAATAATAATAAAAAAAGAAAACGTTGGGGAAGTGGGTTTCCGTTCCTAATTGAAGTCGAGAGCAGAAGGAAGGGTTTAGGACAAGATAGAAAACAGGACGAGTGATCACTCAAAACCGAAGTTTATTAAGGAAATAGGTGATGTAGATTGACGTCAGGACGAGACCTGGCATATAACAAAGGCTACGACACTCAATCTAACCGAGTCACCTAGTACTAGATTGCCCCGAACATGCACCAGGACACGCGTGAACACATTGCAGTCGATGCACGGACAGATATCGCACCTCTTTCTCCGCTAGCGTGAATGATTTCGGGAGATGTACACATCACTGCGTGTGATAGGCCTCTATCGCACGCCTTGTGGCTTCCTGGCTAGATAGGCTTTTTACGAAACTGCTGAATGTGACACGTGTGGCCGCGAGGCCCATGTGGGCAAGAAGTCGCGAGGCTTGTGATATAGGCCTCACGCGCAGACGCACGCACGCATAGGCATGCACCTGTTCTAATCGACACACGCGCCGTAGTCTTCTTATCACGTCTGCGGCAGTCGTAGCAACGCATCCCTCTGCCAGGAACTGACATACGCGTACCTTACCGCGAACAAAGAGCCGAGATCCTCAATATGTGTACGTTCCACTTGACGTGCCGTCACCGTTTCTTGGTTTCTCGGTCCAAGGTTGCGCTCATTCCGCAGCACGTGCTCTCTACGCCGCTGTTATCTCTACCCTGGCGTGAGCATCCCTCCCGGCACTCGGATATGGTTGATTCTGTATGCGTCATCTGCGGTGAGACATCCGATAGTGGCGAAGGCCCTGCTATTTCGCGCCTTCCGCTTGATTCCACCGCTCAATAGTTTCATGTCAGAGGTCAGCAGAGCGACATCTAGTAATCAAGATGCGCTGGGTCGACGACGCTGTGTTTTACACCTGAGATGCGCTTTCGTCCGTAGAACTTGTGGAAAGTCAATGGGCAAATTCTACAATAAACCAGCCTGGGTCCACTGAGCTCGTGGTGGGTAGCGGCAGATGTGTTGAGGGTGCATGGTGAAATTCTACTGGCCCGAACGGGAGCGCAACAATGAGGGCCACTGTTCCTTTCGTTTGGGAGAAGCTTAGAATGCTGGGCGTAAATTAATTGTGTAGTTTGGCCCGTCTGTTGTGTACACCATCTTGAGCCATAGTGTGACTAGTACCATCTTTCCTCTAAACAAGGCGTCCCGCTATTTGTGTTTTTTTTGTTTGTTCTGCGGACCACGTATTGAAGAAAAACACCAAACCTAAACATACTACCAGTCTTCTGTATTCAGTGTAATAATCTTACTGCCATGTCCTGCTGAATGCAAAAATGGAGCTCGCATTCAAAAATTCGATGACCCGCAGCGGTGGCCTAGTGGCTATGCTGTCGCACAATTGAAAAGTGTGATGAGGTCATGACGAAGTTTAATGAAAGGAATTTCGAGCGAAAAGTGGCACAATCGTAAAGATATTCAAACTGCCACCATCAAACAAAGGCCATCATGCGCACCATAAAAAAACGCTAGAGAACATGAACATGTGTCAGGCATGGGTTGAGCGGGATTGGAAGCAGCCATCATACCTGAAAGGAAAAAAAAAATGATTCGCCACGTTCGCACAGTGGCTATAGCATTCTGTTGCTCAGCGTGAGGTTGCAGGCTCGATTCCCAGCTACGGCGGCTGCGTTTATGTAGGGGCGGAAAGCGATAACGCGCGTGTACAGTGCTGTAAAAATGAAATCGCAGTTATCAACTACGGCGAATTGCATGGCCAGTACGTTAAAACAGATCAATAGTCAAATAAGAAGCATAGACCTACTTTACTATGCCACTGTGGTATGTGTTAAAAGCAAAGCACAAATACCCTTAGTGTGAAAAGTTCGCGGTCTCACAAGATTAACACTCCCCTGCCCCAGTGTTCGCGAGTCGTTCCTCGGTTGGATACGAAACTTTCGCTTCAACCCACCTAATTAGGCGTACGTGCAGGTAGCGGAGATACCCTGTTTGCCTATTACGCAGCGTTGTGGAGGCTCTGTTCCATCTACGAACTCTGTCGCTAGTGATTCACCAATGGCTTCATCATTATAGCACGTTCCATACGTGCAACGCCTTGATGCTCTCATAATAGCGTTTCAAAATCAAAACTAATAAAAAAGTCAAGGTCAGTACTGCCGGCTAACAAATACTATATCAGCGGGATTCTTAAGCTCTCTACCGAGCAAGAATTACAACGATTCTCATTTACCCCTCGCACTCGAATGAGACACACTACCGTTATCATTGTTATGCGTTATCGATTCTTTGGAGCGCCTTAATTACTGTCGTCACACTTTCAGAATGATACTAGGTCTCTGAATGCTCGCGTACACTTTTTGTTGTTTTGTACTTATATTATCAACCTTCCAGCCCGGGCCCACTTTGGCCGGCAGTATTTTGTAAGTAAACTAATGAAAAAGAACATGTCTGCGATTTTCTGCTGCTATAGCAGTGGCAAAGATCAGCACCCGCCTTTATAGAACCATTCTTTGTAGAAGCCACCGCTGATTTTCCTTTACCTCAGTGATGGTCCCGGCATGCACGCCGATCGCAACTAGAGGGGACTTCAGCCTGGACGGCTGCCAGCGAGGAAATGGTCTCTCGCAAAACGAGTTCTCTGAATGTGGCTCCCAGATTGTCGCGAAAACTGGTGGCATTAAATCGAGATTACAGGCGCATAAATGCCCCCTAATACGATGATGAACGCTGATGTTTCGAAAGGCACGGCGTTCAGAAAAAGACTACTGTGCAACTAGTTAGAACAGACTAAAAAAACAATATGGGGTTTTACGTGCCAAAACGACCTGATTATGAGGCATGCTGTGTAGTGGGGACCACGGAATAATTTGGGCCATCTGGGATTCTTTTACGTGAACCTAAATCTAAGTACACGGGTGTTTTTGCATTTCACCCCCATCAAAATGCGGCCGCCGTGGCCGGGATTCCATCCCGCGACCTCGTGCTTAGCACTCAAACACCGCAACCACAAAGCAACCACGCCTGGTAAGAATAGATACAAAGCCAACAAAAAGTCAGCTGCTAAATCTCACTAAGGTCAAGGTTTTATCCCTAACCAAAACGGGCACGATCCCATGACGTCCCTCCTTGCTTAGTGACATGGATATTTTACGTGCGAGCGCAACTGACACCCCCGAGTGCATTATGAACCAGCGAAAAAGTTGCTGAATGAATGATGTGGGCCAAATTGGGGGTAAGCCATTTCATTGACAATTACTCCTGTTCTAGGTGCACAGAACCCGTCGTGGTTGCTCAGCGGCTATGGTATTGGGCTGCTGAGCACGAGGTCGTGGGAACGAATCCCGGCCACGGCGGCCGCATTTCGATGGAGGCTAAATGCGAATACAGCCGCGTACTTAGATTTAGGTGCACCTTAAAGTACCCCAGGCGGTAAAAATTTCCGGAGTCCTGCACTACGGCGTACCTCATAATCAGAAAGTGGTTTTGGCACGTAAAACCCAACAATTTAATTTTTTTAGGTGCACAGAGGAGAGCAGCCTTGTCTAGAACACACCGATAGGGCTCCGCCGAGCAAGGTAGTGGCGTATAAAGATAGGCACTCGGTTCCAGATAGGTGTACACCACGCGCGCGCGGCAAAAAGAGTCAGGTGTCCGCTCATTGGTTTCTTGTTCCAGTTCCCGCCTTGTGTGTTCGCTTCCTGCCGCCAGGGCCGCGCTGCATGTCTATGTGGCGTTAATACGGCGTTGGCACGGCGGCTAGTGCAGCGCCATGTTTTACACGTCCAACCAGATGGACAGGCAAGCAAGTGCGAGTGATAGCGAGTGATCACGCGTTTTTGTATACGCACCGTGCTAACCGGCCTGTCTGTTCGCCTGCCTTTGCGCTGCGTGCTAGCAACGACGGATGACATGTTGTATATATAAAGAACGGCGAATTTGCCAGCTCCGCAGAGACGCGCGGTCACCCGCCAACACTCGCGCTTACTTGCCTGGCCGCCTCGTGACACGCGTAAAACGGTGCAGCATGACGCTGCATGCACTGGCCGCCGTGGCAACGCCATATTAAAGCCACATAGGCACGTAGCGCAGCCCTTGCGGCGGGAAGCGAATGCCGAAGCTGGTAAATGGAACAAGGAAACGATGAGCAGGCACCCGGCTCTCTCTATCGTGCATGCGCAGTGCGCACCTATCTCGAACCTATCGGCTAACCTTAGACGGCGCTGCCTTGCTCCGCAGAGCCCTGGTGGCGTGGTCTAGACAAGGCTGCTCACCTCTGTACTTTTAATTACGTACAGGGGTACAATTCCGCGACTTTCTTTTTTTATTCAGGGCTAAAACATTGAATGACAGGTGCTTGCAAGGAACCTTTATGCATTCACTATTCAAATACACGTCAGTAATAGCTCTCATATATGCAGGTTCTGTCATGTACTACGGATATTTTTTTTTATTGCTGATTATTTTTTGAAACACGACAAGCAACCGACACTATCAGAAGGGTGCAAGAGCAGCTGTCGGAGCAAAACATCGCATTAACAAATGCACGAATGAATGAACGAAAGAATATGTGAAATAAAGAATGGATCAATATAGCACTTAATGAAAATAATAGGGGCTCATAGACACCACGCATATCTTGCAGGCTATGCTCGGTTACCTCAATTGAGACAAGGAGCGTCTTTCGATGGCTCTCGTGTAGCCCACTTCAGAGTACTTATCATTTGTGGACAGCAGCGTCCTGCTTCGATGGTGGGCTTACCACAGATAACTTCCGTTGTTTTCCACAGCCATTCTTATTCCGTATCTACGTAGGATGCGTTTGCTTTTATTGACTCGACAATCAGCGATGTGGCGATCTGCGGCGCCTGTTCGATACATGAATGGTCGTCGACGGTTCCCCATTCAGAGCCCTAAAATATATTTCTGCTCTCCGGGGAAAGTCAATGGCTGTAGCTCGTCCTTTGTGCTTCTGACGTCCTTTGTTGTGCAGTTACACCATCTCAAGGTCATGCAGTAGAACAGTGCTCCCACCTCATGATAAGTGTCAATAAACTCGACAGGCTAATGTCCTCTACCGTTTCTAGAGCGTTAGTTCCAGCACAATGGGTGATGAAGGGTGATTAATGGCTAAATGCAATGGTGAGGTCTGTAGAAAAAATAGGCGACATGCTATTTTCCTTCTTTTTATCTGACATTCCTTCACCCAACAAAGCTGCACACGGCGAGGCGAGATCATTTAGGAGGAAACCTTCATCTCGGCAGGTTGATTCCTAGCTTCTTGTTGAAACCCACATGAAAGGTGGAGATGCTGTCTTAGGGCAAACCTGTGAAGCTCTCTCGTCGGAATTTTCGACGTTTACGATAGAAAGAAACCAAATTATACTTACAAATCAATGTGAAATTTTCTAAGCAGACAGTCGTCCTTCAAAATGGTGCATTAATTGCAAAATTTCAAGGTATTTAACATGATATTTTTCCCTTGAATATCCTGGCTTTCAACTCAGTAACACTACAACTCAAGGAACAAAGTTATTGATGTGCAATTCTGGCAGCTGCAGCCAACTGAGGATAGACATTCTGTGAGTAAAATGTTGAGAAACATTTCAGGTTGTCTGAATGTATGAATTCAATGCCTTCCGCGAAAAGCTGACAGCAACTGACATACGTGCGCCGGCGCGCTTCTTATCTACGCTGTGTTCAAGGTTAGGCGCACATGTCGCCACCGGTTTTTCGTAGCCTGGACTGTGCGTAAATTGTGGTGCCCGATCTTATTCTGAGATGTAACGATACCACAGATCTTAGTCATATGCTCTGGCGTTGCTCCGTGTTAGCAGCGACGAAGACAACACCGAAGAGCGGTGGGACGCAGCTCTACACAGTCTCTCATTAGAAGGACAACTGTCCAACGGACATGCGAAGTGGCCGAAAGGCTAGGCCTCATTATGCAAAATAGAAGTGAGGCGTGCAGACACGACACAAGAGTAGAGAAGTGGACAACACTCTTGTGTCCTGTCTGCACGCCTCATTCCTATTTTGCATAATGAATCCTTACCAACTAGCTCAGCTTTCTGTCGTTCTAAGGCTCGGCCTCTCAGTCCCAACGGGGAGCGGCCCGCTTCGGGCTAGGAAACTAGCGCTACCTAATGGACCTCAATAAAGATTTTTCCATCCATCCATAGTGCATACGAGGAGCTTAATGCTTTAATATTCTGATCTTCATTTATTCGGGGCTTTTTGTTTCTCATATTTATTTATTTAGTGCCATTTGGGTGTAGCGAGAGGTACGGGGATCGATACCCCGCACCTCCACCAAAATGTTGCAGGACGAAAGCAGGCCCACGAGTGTAAAATAATGTATATTTACAACTGATGTATATGGCGTTCAGGCAACTGCCAGACTTCGTCTTCCTCTAGTCCAATTCAACTTCTTTCTTCCCTTCACCGTAACAATATTGTTCATTCTGAGATAGTCAGCTCCGCCTATTTTTACAGGTTTACGTGCTCAAAAAAAAAAAAAAACACTGCAGATGTATAATAAGTGTGAACTGAAGGCCTTCAAGTTGACGCTGAGCATTGTTATTGTTGGCGTTTTCCCAGGAATCCCGTTTGGCGAGTGGAAGGGAAGTTACACTTCAGGCATTTCGTCTCACAAGAAACATGTACAAGCAGAGGGCGTATGTACTTGAATTGAGTTTCAGGCTGCCAGATTCTGGCTTATCTTGTGTGCCGATAGGATCAAGGACGAACTTGACGTCCTGTCAAAACGCAATGCGAATAACGCATGCCTCTTGCTCACGCATTGTTTCGTTATCACCTTGCACACAAGAACCGCTGATGCATGCAAAAGAAGGAAAGCTTGTCCTACAGGAGTTTGGGTCGTGACTTTCCGGCGCCTTGCTTATCGCTTTTTTATCGCCTTTTGCGTTATTTCGGCCAGCTCGCGAGCGCTGCTCGCTTACAAAGCGTGCGTTCGAGGTATCAGGCGAGAGCACTACTCCTCCATCAGGCCCAGGGAACATCCTGACAAAACCAAAAGTGCTTGCGATAGATATAAAGCTGTCGAAAGGTCGTCACGACGGATTTTGACAATGGGATTGAGAGTCAGCATGCGAACAATGGGCTGAGGTATATATAGGGTGTTCCTGGTAAATTGAGCCAAATAGTAAAGATATCCAAATGCCAAGTAGCTGAACAGACCCAAGGTAATGTTGTTTGCCGTCGTTTGGAGATTCTCCGATGATTTTTTGCATTCCGCCTAATTAAATAATGCCTTAATTTTTAATTAATTAATACAATTCTCAAATAATGTACTTAGATGAAATGTGTCAATGAGAAAATTGTGGAGCAACATGAAGAACTACCGATGCCGATTTCTGTTTCCCATTACGTGCTACATGAAAGTGCTTATCCGAGCATGAAAGAAGTTCGCGGATATAGGCGAAGTGCCTCGAACGGCTAGTCACGCGGCAATTTTGCTTGTGTTCGCGGGATTCTCACTCTACGTTGATGGAACCTATAGGATGCATGCCTTTCGTGACGCAGCTAATTAAATGCTACAAAACTGTTGATCTTCAGCACCACGTTTCGCGGCCCGGAGATTACGTGCCTGAGTGGCGACATGGCAAGACGCCAAGACCCGCACAACGTGACCCACGTGACAAAAGCTACCAAAATTTGGACAGCCTCCTGAATCGGCTCACTTTACACGGCGAGACATCGACCGAGCGGACGCGCCACACCCTCTGGTGGAAGGAAACGGAAACGTCACTTTTAATAAAACATTCATGCACTTAAAAGCGTGCATTTCTCGCAGTGAGGTTATCGAGATGCCGTTTGTTGTTTCTTTGCGTAATTTCGCAGAGAACAGAGCCGGCAACGGGCACATGTGATGAGGCATCAGAGATGGCTTTATAGTAATCGGGCGCGTTATACGAGCGCTGTACCTGTGCGTGAGCGACTCGGCAGGACATCTGCAGCCGCACCCCGCAGTAGCCACGGTCAGCAAAATCCCGCACGTCCGCAAGGAAATCCTCGGTTTAAAAATGGTGAAGATTGGGGACAAGAACGACCAAGAGCAAGCACTCAACATTGCAAGCATTCAACCTAGAACACGCTCTAATAGGAGGTACGAAAGCTTCACCGGACCTTTCGAGTGGCGTAAATAATGAGAACAATAATTATGAGCAGTTCAGATCGACTTTGCGTCTTTAGTATTTGGGCTGGAAAGCGCGTACACGCGGCATCGAATGTTTGCCTGAGGATCGCAGTTTCATCGACTTAACGCTGTATAGCTCTGGGCATGGCCTAACAACAGAGACACAAACACACGCGCACACACGCGCACACGCACAAAAACAGACAAACAAACACACGCCGCACACACAAAGATTTATGTTAACTTTGAGTTCTTTGTTGCAGCCTTTCAGTTGGAGATTGGAGGTGGCTAATAACTTTCGCGAGTACCCACTCACTTTCGCGAATGGTGGTCATTTTCGTGGTTCTGCGCGTTCGGTAGACGTTAAAAGCAAAGGCAGCCGTCAATGTGGAGCTCGGTAGAAAATCGCTGAGTACACTGTGGCTGAGTATAAGAGCCTACATCGTCTAAGTGTTGAGAGAGAACATATAGAAGCATAAACTGCGCCTTGCTAAGTGTGCTTCTTTGGTCTGGGGCGCGAGCACTAAAGTCCCCATTAATAAAGTGGAGCACTACAAAATTGATCCGCCTGTGAGTATTTCTTATATTTACGATGTCAGCGTTAGCAAATTAAGGCGCTCTGTGTCATGACACAGCCTGAAACTTCGACGCACCTTTTCTACGTCTTAATTCTTAAATCAGATTGCCGCTGGGGAGGTGGTGATTGATTGGTATCGGCACCTTCAGCAACCCCCCCCCCCCTTCTCCCACGTACATATATAGAAGAAGGGACAACAGTAAAAAAGAAATACGAGAGTATTCATGCCGTACATCTACAGTTCAGGCGGGATTTTTCCCGCAGACAATTAGGGAGTCGAACGCCCTACGTGATGTTCTGTCCGCGCCTAGTGAAATGTTTGCTGCTGCGCTCTGGCAGCATTTATGAACAGCTCATCATGACTTGTAACTGCCTACGTTGATTGTTTGCATGCCTCTATAACCACATTATGCATTGTATATAGTAGATATTTCTGTGCCTACTCATGCGTCGTTCATGTGTTATTGTTCTTGTTTTTTTAAATTGTGAGTCTGCTTTGTGTTGTGCTTTTTCCAGGCCAAACACTGCCTATAACAATTCCCAAGGGCAAACATGAGTAAGTAAGTAAATAAATAAATAAATATATAATCGACACCTGCATCAAACTCCAAGCAGCGCGACAGGTCTCCCGCTTGTTAAAGTTACGCTGGTGTCTGGGCATTCTTGAGTTCGCTGGACCTAACTTACTTAAAGGGCCCCTCAATTGGCCGCATAACAAATTATGGTCATACGATGCAAGTTGTTACATGTCCTCTAGGGAGCGTTCTGCCGCAAAAATTTTTCAAGTCGGCTCATTAATAGCCGAAATAGAAATATTTCAGTGCCGCGAACCCATTAGTTCAGCAGACGGGCTCCACTGCCAAGCAAGATGCTCTCTCCACTCGCCCCGCCTAGCCTCCGATAGCGAAATTCCTTCCCTGCGTTCTCCCATACCGCACCTCGAGGATTCCGTGACGCGTACGTCACAGGTCCCGCCTTCATTCTTTTTCTTCGCTTTTTTATTCGGCGTTGGCAAGTTCCCCTGACAGCGTCGCGCGCGAGCTGTTGTCTCGTTCGCGCTGCGCTCGATTTTGCTCGCTGTGCACAAGAACACATGACTAGCGGTATAATTCCTCTTTTTCTAAATTCAGTGCTACGTTGAATACCGAGGCACAACAAGCGGATCCCAGAGCCCGATCACGCGCTCAAACGCGTTAGAAAATGGCATAGTTTCGGTACCTGCGCACGTGACTGCACGACCGTGGGAACAAGCCGACAAAGCGGAAATACATCTCTCTTGCTTCGATGCGAAGTAAAAAAACAACAAAAAAAAACCACTCAGACATTCCGTTTGTGTGTTTGATTATTTCTCTAAACTTCAATTTGTCAATTCAAACAACAGATCACACAAATAACAGATGGTGCCTTGAATATTTTCCAAGTCGCGTGTCACCACGATTTGACGCCACACTGCGGACGCCAGTCGAGGATACGGCCGAGGATGCAGTATTCATCGTCTCCACAGCTAGCGCCGGCGGCTGTGGAGGTGCGGGAGATGGGGAAGGAGGAGGAGGAGCGGGGGAGGGCAGATGCACTAGCGCGGCCTGCAGCTGGCGCGACAGCTCCTGTATTTGGTGCTGCTGGGCAGCGATAGTGGCCTCGAGGGCCGCGGTTTGGGGGTCCGACGTGTGAGGCTGCGGTTTCCAGCTTACCGGTGATGTGGTGGTGGTGGTGGCAGGGGCGGTGGACGCCTCGGACCTAGGCAGAGGCGGAAAGGAGACAGACTGGGCACCACGGGAGACAGAGTGGCGGCGGGGGCGGGAAGGCCGGGAGGTCTTGAGGATGGGCCCGGTGGGTGGCGCTGGTGGGGGAGGCTGGTGCTTAGAGGTGGCCGGCGGCGATGACAGGCCGTTCCGGTCGAACCGGAGCCCACACGGGCGCGAGCCCGTGATGTGGGCTCCCTCGCACTGGATGCAGCAGGGGACGCAGGTCGGGGGCTCGACTGGCTTGTGGGCCTGGCTGCAGCGGTGACAGAGGGCGGACTTGGGCTTGGTGCAGACATCCGCGCGGTGGCCAGGAGCCCAGCAGTTCGTGCAGGCCTCAGCTGTCGGGCGGAACGGGTAGCAGCGGTAGACTCCGCAGTTGAAGACGATGGTGGAGGGGAGAAGCGCCGACAAAGGTGATGAGGATGGATTTGGAGCGCCCCATCTGGCGTGAGTCAGCGATGGCGTAGGGGGTGTTCACGTTCATTGATGGGACGTCTTGGACGATCTCGTCCTGGCTTTGGGATTCCACTGCGTTATATATGATGCCGCGGAGGGCGTTGTCGGGTGCGGCCGTGTAGGCACGCAGGGGGTAAGAGATGGCACCCAGGCGGAGTTCCGAGACCCGGAGGTAGAGACGAGCCCGCGGCTCAGATGGGGTGCGGACAGTAAGGGAGTTGTTGTACGGATTTATCCGTACGCGGTGGGCGGTGCGTGCGGTGGCGTAGTCGATGGTGGCATGAGTGCAAATGATTTAGAGCAGGGCTCCGTCAGTGGTTGTGCGGAGGTCATGCCCTCCTCCCGGTCTGAAGACGATCTCGAAGTCCTCCGCTGGGAGGCGAGGTAAGGGCGCGTGACGACGGAGAGTGGTAGCGAGGGGGTCTTGGATGGTGGCGAGGCAGGCGGTGGTGCGCTCCGGGGCGCCCGCGCTCAGTGCGCGCGTTTTCTCTGAACGTGGTGGTTGTGTCATGTGCTCATCAGTTCCAGCGTGAACGTTTGGCAGTTCCAGGTAGCGTCTTCGTCGTGCGCTTTGGAGTTCCATCTCTGCGGCGCCTGTCCATCTTACGCCTATCAAGAGGTAAGTGACAGTTCCTGGCGTCAGTGTTTTCTATTAGCAGCCCTGCATCCTTTTCGACTAGCGTGTCGTCGTGTCTGCGCGTGATTAAATGCCGGGCACTGTACATCCCCATAGTTTGCGGTCACGGAAACATTAACCGACGATTGAGCATTCGTTTTGCTCCCGCAATACTGCGTTTGGTTGCGTCGTACTGTGTTTCTGCAAACTTCCGACCTTACTCCGCTTTTCCGTCCCTCAGAGGAGGGTAGCCAACAAGACGCATTTCTGGTTAACATTCCTGCATTCTCTCTTTATTTCCTCCGCCTCCTCCTTCCGAGCTTACTCTGTGCTGTATTGTTTCTGTAGAGCGCTGAGATCCACTAAAAAGAATTTCTGAATGCGAAATTTTAGACCCGCCAACTACGACCATTTAGCCATGCACAGGATGGGTCCGCGAGAGTTATCGTTGTACTTTCGTGAACAGTAACGAATAATAATAAAATGATTATAGCGTCGCTTGAGCTTCGTTCGCGTTTTATTTGCGTAACCGCGATTGCGATAGCAATTGTACAACTGCGTTAGGTTGGAATAACTGAACTTTTGTAAGCATTTGTATAGCGGCCGGAGTACTTGCTGCACGTTATGGCCGGCCGCGCTGCTAAATTTTACCGCGTCTGTCTTAAGGGCTGGTATGTTGCTCTTTCCAAACAGTGCTGTGCGCGTTTCTTGCAATAACGAAACTTTTGGACGACTTGTTAGACTTCTGCTTACTTACACGTGACCGGATGCTAGTATGGTGGTGACATCAAGGGCAACGTTCGGACTGGTGTTGCAGAAGTTGCGGGGCGCGGTAGTGCTGAACTTAGCGTCACAAGTTGGCGGCTGTACGTAATAATATTTATTCAGTCGTGTGTTTTACTAGTTCTAACAACGCGCCATTATTTCGCATTACTGGCGGCGCCTCCAGGACACCATTGTGGCAACGGGGACATCAAAGCTAGAACCCGGACTGGTCCGTGGGTTGGGGCTAGCCGAGGCCTACGCGTGCCAGGGTGTATAAGATCGGCTCTCCGCAATAGCGGACAGCCCCCTTGGCATGCTTGGGCCTCCGCGGCCCCAACACACGGGCTGCCCTGCTTCCAGCTTCAATCCCCCCGCTACCCCTTAGGTGCCCTGGAGATCCTGCGCCGCCGCGTGGAGGAAGACGACGAAGTGATCCTATTGCTGAGTGTTGTTCTCCGTCACCAGTATTTTGTGGTAATTCTCGCTTTGTTCCGGGGAACACTGTTCCCTGCTCGGCGGGAATGGAAGTGGAGCCACCCGCACTCCCACCTGATGTTGCGGCGCCGGCCTCGGCAGCCTCAAGGAAGCGGAACAGCCTCTCGAGCGACAACGAGGCTACCCTGATAGACTCGACCGAGAGCGACGACAGCTCCGACGACGACTACGTGACTGTCCTGAGTCAGAAAGCAAAGCGGCGGATGCTTAGGGCCTCTGTGGACACATCTACTATGAGGACTCCGCAGAGTTCGCCGAAGTACACCATCCTTTTCTTACCTGTGCTACCCTCCGACAACATGAGGTTCCTCAACAGACAAGTCGCATCGGTTGAACTCGAGAGACTGTTGCCAAATGGCATTGAGGAGGTACGAGTCAAACCTCGGAAGAATGTTGTCGCGGTAGACGTCGCCCATGCGTCGACGTTAGATTCTCTGCGAACTGTCACTGTTCTCGGTGGCATGAACGTCCGTACCATCATCCCGATGGGGAAAGAGGCTACTACAAGTGTCATATATGACATTGATGCGGCCATCTCAGGCGAGGATTTACCGCTTTTGATAAAGCCTGCCAATCATGGGACCCACATACTGCAGGAGGCTCGTCTCGGAACTTCCAAATGCGTAAAAATTGTCTTTAAAGGTGACTGCCTTCCATCGCATGTGAAGGTAGGTCATTTCGGACATGCTATCCGGCCCTTTGTTCCCAAGCCGCTTCAGTGCAGAAACTGCCAGAAATTCGGTCACGTGAGCGCCGTCTGTGGAAAGTCTGCTGTGCAGCACAACACTCTGCAGGCAACTGCCAGGCAAAAATTTATAAGTCTCCGAACTGTCAAGGGCCTCACAATGCCTCATCAAAGGAATGTCCTAGAGTTAAGCGAGAACTCTCCGTATTGAAGAAAATGGTGAGGGACCGGTCGACTCATCGTGAAGCAGCTGCTGATGTCAGGCGACGTCGTTCTCGTCGCAGACGCTCACAAGGAATTCTGCTCTCCGCACAAAGAATACGCGTGCCGCAAAGCCTCTTGCTGTTGAATCTGCTCCAACCCCAGTGCAGAATGTGTCCAAACCGCGTATAGATAACGGAGCAGCTGAAAAGAATGCCGTGGAGGAAGAATGGCCACCACTGGCAAGGATAAGCCCTGTGGAAAAACCCCAACAAGGAGAGGCACCACAATGCTCCACGCCACACCCAGATGAGCTGACAGAGCATGACCGCCGAATTGTAACAATGCTGAGGTCTTTGATAAATGTGATTCGCACGCTTGTGGGCAACTCGAATACGCCAACAGCTCGAAGCGCAGTGCAAGTGTTGAATGCCCTGAGCCCAGTGCTTGCAAATCTTGCGTAAGTACAATGGCTCTTCCACTGCCTTCACTCCGTGATGAAGTGCGTAGCACGACGATTTTCCAGTGGAATGCCAGAGGAATTAAATCACGGATTTCATGTTTCCGCCAATACGTTTTTACGAACCGATTTCCTGTAGTGGTAATATGTGAACCGAACGTGCCAAAAGCGCTAAGACTATCTGGATACGAAGCTTTTATGCAGTCGACGTGCGGGCAATCCAGCAAAGTAATTGTTTACATCCGTACAGAACTGACTTACATTCACCGCTCGGTGCAGCCTCATGATGGAAACCAATACGTGTGTCTCCGCATTACAAAGAATAAAGTGGCCTTCACCACCCTTATCGGCGCCTACATCTCCCTACGTAGTCGGTTCGACGGCGACCGATTGCGAGACATCTTCACGGCGACTACTGGACCCTGGATTATCACGGGAGACTTTAATGCTCATCACTTGGCTTGGGGGAGCTCCAGAATAGATTCCAGGGGCCAGAAACTTGTGGAATTTGCTTCCGACCATGAACTTAGCATTATGAACGATGGCAGTCCGACGTACTTGCGTGGTTCGAACTATAGCAGTTGCTTAGACTTGACCTTGGTGTCACGGCAACTTGGTCAAAATGTTCCATGGTTCTCTGACATCGAGACTCATGGCAGTGACGATATTCCCACCTACTTAAGTATCACTGGATTTGGAAGCTTCTCCTTTTGTACTTCCCGACAAGTATATATAAGGTGGTCAACGTATAAGACAAAGGTGGAAGAGGCATGCAAAAAAGGATTTACCGGCACCATTGAGAACCTTACTAAAAGTGTGCTGGAATTGTCTAAGTACACATTTACATCCGCTGAAAAACGTACGGATTTTGATGTGGAACTTAAGCGACTTCGAACGATTCGCAGAAGAGCCGAGAGGCGATACAAGCGCACGAAGTCAATTCATGACCTTAGAGTCGCTCGACGTATACAGAAGAAAATCCAACGTCGTATGGACAGGCTGGAGCACCAACGGTGGAAGACGTTCTGCGAATCACTTGACCGCCGCAAACCACTGTCTATCATATGGAGGACGGTGCGCGGCCTTGGCTCGTCTCCACAGCAACGACACCCATTCTCAGCCCTAGCCCTCCATCAAGGCCGCTCACAGGTCGATATAACCGAAGATTTCTGTGTGAAGATTGCGGGCAGTGTGGTCACCATCAATAGCGAAATTCTGGGTGAGGTTCCTGCTACACGCTTCCCAGAATTGAATGTGTCCTTGTCACTTGAGGAATTGGACGCTGCTTTGGCCACATGCAGACGCTCATCGTCGCCAGGACCAGATGGCATCACCTACGCTGCCTTATGCCACCTAGGCGAAGATGGCCGAAGCAGACTTCTGGAATGTTATAACCAGTCATGGAATGATGGCGTCGTTCCTGAGCGGTGGAAGTCCAGCCGCTTGATACCACTCCTGAAGCCGGGAAAGTCGCCACTTGACCTAGCGTCCTACCGACCCATTGCGCTGTCCAGCTGTGTTGGTAAGGTCATGGAAAGAATGATTCTCACACGCCTAGAGTGGTGTCTTGAGCGCCACAACGTATACCCCGAGGCCACGGCTGATTTTAGAAGTGGCCGTTCCTTTATTGACAACGTCATCGACCTCATCACGTCTGTACAACAAGAAAAACACCACAAGCCTATATCAGTTGCCTTATTCCTCGACGTGAAAAGCGCCTATGATAATGTAACCCATTAAGCCATCATAGATGCCCTGGAATATAATGGAATTGGTGGACGCATGTTTCGGTGGATTCGGAGCTATCTATTCCAAAGATCCTTCTTTGTGCACAGTGCAGGTGGCCGAACCACTGACCATTACACTTGCCGTGGCGTTCCTTAGGGTGGGTTTCTTAGCCCCACTTTGTTCAACCTTGCAATCCTTGGAGTTGCCGACGTTCTACCACATACAGTAAACTGTTCCATATATGCTGACGACATATGCATATGGGCCTCGGCAGTTACGCGTCTCCAGGTGCGTGCACGGCTCGAAAAAGCAGTGACCCTAACATCATTGTACCTGCGTGCTCAAGGCCTCAGCATTTCGACCGAGAAGTGTGCCTTAGTCGCTTTTACCCGCAAGCCCATGACCTGGTACCCCATTTCTATTGACCACCAACCAATTTCCTACGTAAAGACTCACCGATTCCTAGGCGTTATTATAGACAGAGACCTTTCATGGAGCCCTCACATATCATACTTGAAGAAGAGGCTGTATTCTATCTCCCATATACTAAGGTTCCTTGCCTGTAAAACGTGGGGCACATCCGTGGCATCTATGCTTCAGCTATACAGGACGCTCTTCCTAGGATACTTGCGATACAGCACACCAGTGCTGTCCAATGCTAACAAAACTAACATCCATGTCCTACAGAGCATTCAAGGCCAAGCCCTTCGAACATGTCTGGGGCTACCTCGAAATGCTTCAACTGTGGCAACAGTTGCCACCGCAGGAGACCACCCAATATTGACCTATACAGCTATCGACGCACTCCGGGTGCATGTTCGCCATATATCCAGAGTGCCTGACCACGATCTCGCTCGCTTGCCTGAGAAACGATCCAAGGCAGCGTTCTCCAGATCAACTGCGGCTAACCGGCACTCTTTGTCTTTGAGGCACTCACCCGCAACAAGAACGCCATCCCCTATGTGATGCTTGAAAAAGCCTCCTGTGTACCTTGCTGTTCCAGGAATGGTGAAGAAAGCTAGCCTGACCACCGTAGCTCTCAAGCAGATCACATTGGAACTTCTGCATTGTTCCTACGCTAACCGAATTAATGTTTACACGGATGGTTCCGTCTCGGAAAATTCTACGGGCGCCGTTGTTCTACCATCTCAATCGGTAGTCATCAAGTTTCAGACTTCACACGCAACGACATCTACAGGTTCCGAACTGGCCGCTCTCCGCGCTGCTGTCGAATATATTGAAAAAGAACCACCCAACAAATGGGCAATATTTTGCGGCTCGAAAGCAGCGCTCCAGAGCTTGCGAAGTTTATGACGTGGCAATTATGAACAGGTGGTGTCACAAATCAACGAAACATGCCATTGCGCTTCTGAACGAGGACATGATATCATATTTCAGTGGCTGCCGGGACATTTTGGCATCGTTGGTAATCACCTCGCCGATGACGCTGCCCGACGTGCCCAGGCTGGCTCACCGACACTCCTTATACCTTTATCGAGAGTTGACGCTGCAAGAGAGCTTCGTAGTCTCGCTCGTACCATCACGTTAAGTTACTGGTATACACCACAGAACTCTAAGTGTCTTTATACATCCTCGACCCATCACTGAAACTTAAATTACCAGCGAATCTTCCACGACGTGACGCAACACTGCTGTGTCGGCTGTGGGTAGGAGTAGCATTCACCAACTCCTACAGCTATCGTGTTGGAATGGCAGATTCACCAATGGGTGCGCTGAGTGCAAGTGTGAAGAGACCATCAGTCACCTTCTGTGCCACTGTTCTCGCTTCGATAATCAACGTGAGACTCTCCAGTGTGCCTTGAATAGACTGGATGACAGGCCATTTACGGAAGCGAAGATCTTGGGAGCCTGGCCTCACAGTTCAATAGCGCAGAAAGCAGTTCGAGCGCCTTTTCACTACCTGAAGGCAACAGACTTGAGTGCCCGACTATAGACATCCTACACCTAAGTTCTCTCTCTTTCACTCCCCATTCCCCTCCCCACGTGTAGGGTAGCAAACTGGACTCAGTCTGGTTAACCTCCCTGCCTTTCCTTCTTCCCTTCTCTCTCTCTCTCTCTGCGCCGCCGCCTCTATTATAATCTCAGGTGTTCTCCTGAAGCCTCCGTTTGCCGGTTACATGTGGCCTCCTGGAGCACAGTAAAAAATCCAATCTATCGTAGCGACGAAAGAAGCGGCCCGCGACTTATGCAACACCATGTCAGCACCTTGCCATATGAAGTAAAGTTTACCCTTCATCTGTACGTGACGATCGAAACGTTGGCGCTGACATAACTGCTCGTTGGCACGTGTCGTATATTTTGTTTTTACTACGTACCAGTTAAAGTTTTGCTCAGTTAACTCTTTATGTCACGCGCTCGTAATGGCAATCGTGTCGCTTACACTTCGTACTTGTTCTATTGGCGTTTTGTTTGGGCAACCGCGATTGCAAAAGTAATCGTGAAACTGCGTACGTTTGGAATAACATAACTTTTGAATGCGTTTGTATACCGCGATCGGAGAACTTGCTGCAGGTGATGACCGGTCGCGCTGCTGAATTTAACCGCACGTGTTTTAAGGGCTGGTATTTATTTTTGTCAAACAGTGTCGTGTACGTTGTAGGAATAACAAAACCTTTGGGCGGCTTGTTAGGTATCTGTTTATTTCCGAGTGAACGGGTGCATGCTACTATGGAGTTAAGGTCAACTTCACCTCTCAGCTCTGTAACGCTCGAACCATTGCGTTGATTAGCTCATTCGGACGTGGTCCGATTTTTTACGATAAAAGTTTGTCCGAGTTGACTCTGTCACGCGCTCGTATAGTGATCAACCGTGTCGCTTAAGTTTCATCTGCCAGTGGAGTTTTGTTCGCGCAACGATCGCGATGGCAATCGTAAAACTGCGTAAAGATGGATTAACTGAACTTTCATTTTATTTATTTATTTATTTATTTATTTATTTATTTATTTATTTATTTATTTATTTATTTATTTATTGATGCTCATCATCACACGTAGGGCATTACGGAGAGGAATGGGATTCTTACAATACATGGAAATTGCGGCTTTGAAGTATGATTCCAAGGACAGCTGGTCGCTGTCCTTGTTTGTACGCGTACTTGGGACCCGGAATACTGACGTAGGCATCTGTAATCACGATTGGAGCACTTGCTGCGCGTGATGTTAATTTGCCGGCCAAGCTGCTGAATTTTACCACGCTTGCCTTTGGGGCTGGTATATTCGCGTCAAAAAGTGCCATGCATGTTTGTCGGAATAACGAAACTTTCGGGCGATTTGTTAGACTGCTGCCTACTAGCATGCTGTCGGATGGACACTGTTGTGATGGTAAGATGAAGCTGACGTCTCAGCTTCCTGTAATGATCGAAATATTTACCCTACTTAAGATATTGCTCGTTCGCCCTTGATCGTATATTGTAGTAATGGGGAACGTTTCTCTTTGTCAACTCCTAAATTTGTGTCACGTGCCAGCTCCCACTGATTAACCGTGTCACTTAAGCGTCGTCTGCCATTTACGTTTTATTTGCATAACCACGATTGAGAGAGAAATCGTAAAACGACGTAAGGTTGAAATAACTAAACTTTTGTAGGTATTTCTATCACTTGCTGCATGTGTTGGTTGGCCGGCCGCACTGCCGAATTTCCACGACTTTCTTTTGCGCCGGTCTATTGCTCATGCCAAAGTGTGTTTGTGTAAATAGCAAAACTTTTGGGCGACTTATGAAACTGTTGCTTATGTGCAAGTTCTCAGGTACATGCTAGTATGATGGTGAGGTCAAGCTTACGTCTCAGCTATGTATAACGATCGAAATGCGCACGCTACCTCGTACATTTGCTCCTTCGCACGTTGTTGCATTTTTAGTAATGCAGAACATTTGTCTCTGTTCACTGCTAAGTAAATTTTCTGTCATGCGCCTTCGGTGATTTACCGTGTCGCTTAAGCTTCTTCTACCGTTGCAGTTTTCTTTGCGTAACCGCGATCGTAGTAGCAATCGTAAAACAGCGTAAGGTTGTGAAAACTTTTGTAGGCATTTGTACCACGATCGGAGCACTTGCTGCACGTGATAATTGGCTCGCCGCGCTGTTGAACTTTTCCACTCGTTTTTTTTCTTTTTTTCTTTTTTATACTGCTATGTTGTTCGTGCTAAACAATCCTGTGCATGTGCGTTTGTCGGAATAACGAAAATTTTGGGCGGCGACTGGTTAAACTGCTGCTTATTTACACGTTGTTTGATGCATGCTAGTATGATGGTGAGGTCATGCTTACGTGTCAGCTGTCTGTAAAGATCGAAACGGTTACACTATTTATTCGATTATTGCTCGTTCGCAAGTTCTATTTTTAATAATCAGGAACGTTTTTGAATATTAATTAACTTTGGCACGCGCCTTGGGCGAATCACCGTGTCGCTTAAGTTTCGTCTGCCGCTTGCCTTTTCTTTGCGTCATCGCGTAACGGCGTCACTATAGTTTACACTGGCGATAATACGTACAGCTGCTTAACTTGCCTATTATAGCCGTCTGGTAGTTTACTACCACAGTCACTACTTCGCCCTTCGGAAGAAACTGCGCTATTATTACTGTTATCACCTCATTCGGCAAAGCCACGCTGACGTACAGACATTAGGATACTTGCTTTTTTCTTTAGACAGATTTGAAATTACTACTTCCTTTCTGGTGACTGTCAGATGAGCTAGTTTGTATAAAGCCACAAGGAAGCAACCTTGCTGTCAGAACCAGTAGATTGCTGTTAAATATGCAGCTTGTTAACATGCAAATGGTGGATAGTAATTTGTGTACGTATTTCTGACACGTCTTTCTTGCGTGCTTTGCAGCCACGCTGTGTTCCTTCCATCAGCCTGATGTCACTTTGGGTCGGCATCATTCTTCATTGCTACTCATCGCTGAAGCATGCCCACAGAAATGTGTTTTCTTAGCTAGCTTTCTTAGCACCTCTTATCTGAACAGTGTATTTTCGGGTTTGCTACCGCTCAAACAATGCTGCGGCAAGAGTAGTAAATTGTGTAGCCGCCAACGTACCCATGGTCTCTTCTGTTCTGCATCTGCAGCCATTGATGAAAGGCTGCACCCAGCAAGTGGGAGCTTCCTTTGGGGCCGATGTATCTGTGAACTCTGGGATGACTTGTCTTTGTGACTTGAAAAGTACACAGAAATGCCCCACTAAATTTCTTAGTACCTGTGAACTGCAGCGCATTTGTGCTTTCGACTGTTGAAGGTTTGGTAAATCGTGTAAACATCAGGACACCTGTGATCTTTTCAGAAGTATTTCTCTCTGCAGCCATGAAAGAACAGCCACAGTCAGCCTCTGGTCACATCCTTGGAGGGTATGTTATCGATGGTTCCATCCGCTGTCTGTCACCGAACCTTGTGTAATCTGATTGCATGTAAGGGCGACGCGAATAGTGTAGAACGTTGTGGAAAACACGCTGGTCATAGGGATTACTCTGGAACATTCGACGACTGATGTATAAAAGCCAATGCCTTTGACCCGCTGATCAGATTTCCCGCGATCGCCGACTGTGTTCGCCGCTAACGTGGTGCTTTAAGTGTAACTTGCTTTTGAGGGAACAAGTTCGCCCAATAAAGATTTAGTTTCGCCATTTACAGTTTTGCTACTGTGTTCATCCCAGTCATTACCACGTGACAATATCTTGCACGCAAGTTATACATGCAAAGCTGGCTGCGGGGGCTGGTGCAAGCACGCCACGGCCGTAGCGATATTCGTAAATGAATACGAACAGACATCGTGCACGGATGTTCCAGGTGTATGGAGGAAGCCGTCATCGCGTCCCAACATCGATGTCAAAGAATCCAGCAAGGAACTCTTTTCCCGGACGAGAAGTTCGTTTTTTACATTCTGTGTGTGTGTGTTATGCGAATTTGCCGCTGAATAATGCGATCAATATTGCAGGTCGGTCTTCGCGAAAACCGATTCTGCAGATGTTGATCCCTGCAGCTCTTTCATCGAAGTTTCCGGGTATAAATTGTGCCATTAAGGAGCTCGAGGAGGGCGAGGACATGATGCAGGTGTCGGCGTCGGCACATTTAGCAGACGCGGACGACACCTCCGGCCGAGAGGTGTTACGAAAAATACTAGATAAGAAGGGCAGCCCACACAGTGTGCTAAGGGTCGCTTTGACCTCTCCTTTGATTCTGAAAAGGGAAGACCTCGTCTCAAAGATGTCTATCCTTGAAAAAAATTTCTACAGAAAATTCGTCAAAAAACATTGACCAAATAGTAGAGATTGCCAAAATCACCAAAGGCCAGGCTGCCGTGGGGAGATTTGACAATTTTGTTATTAACATAAACTTCTCATTTTGGATACATGTGTCTTGTTTTAACTGAGACATGTTGCCTTCCAGATGGCACACAGAGCGCCCCATCCACCGGGCAAGTTACAGTGCCCACAAGGTGAAGACGAGAGGAAATGATTTTGATCGTCTTGCCAAAGCACTAGCTGCACCGAAGTTCCTTTCTGCAGCTACAGCTTCATATGGTAAGAAGTAAAATAAGCTGTATGGGCACCATGATTACCCTACCTGCCATTCCTTCTTCAACTCTCTCTCAATATGTGCAGAACATGCACACATACAAAAGATAGCAAAGGCAACTCTGCACCAGTCTGCAAAACACAAGCATCTTATTATCAATCTTTTTATTGTACTGCAGGCAATTATGAATATTTTCTGCATGCAGGAAACAACACCGAAGAAACAGCAGGAGAGGAACTCGAGGTTTTTATGGGGCTTTGCACACAGAAAGTATCAAATCTGTATACTTTCCATCAATGTATGGAAACTGCATCATATGTTTTGTCTGGGCTGCAAACAACCATGGTTGTGCTGCAGCCGAGATGGCATTATAGATTCTGCCGACTCAATTCATTTAGTCGAGATGAAGTGTCCATTTTCACTACGGGACAGCCCACTTATTGATCCCGTGAATTAAATTAGCTTTGTCCTTCACATCCACTATGTTAATGGGCGTCTTACTCTAAAGAGCACTCATGCGTATTTTAAACTGGTTCAGCTCATGTACATATCAATGCTCAACCATCCTTTCGTTTTTTGTTTACTCGAGAAACCAGAGTACGATAGTTCATGTCAAGCATGATGACGGCTTCCTCGCTGAATATATTTCAAAGATGTAATATTTCTACTTTACATATTTTTGAAGTGCCTCGCTCGGTGTTGTCTCCCTGCTCTCAGCTAAAGGTGCAGCTCGGAAAGTAGACATACACAAACCTTGTCAAATGCTTCATTAGAGACAGGCGCTCATATTTATGTGCATGTATATCCCACAGAAAAGTTTTTTTTTGACACAGCTAGCGTAGAAGTGCTCATTTACTAGTTTTAAACTTGCTTTTGTTGCTGCTTCAGGAATGAGCCTAGTGAGTCGACAACAAAGCATTTCTGAAATAACAGCTCACAAGCACACTTGCTTCAGTGCTGAGCCAGCCACATTATTTCTTCAGATTGGGGCTATGTTCTCTTGATTTCTTATTTAGACACTGTCCTCTCTGAGATGAACACACTAGGCTGATTCTAAAATAAGCAAAAATGGCAAGTTTAAAACAAAGTGTGTGAGCACGACTTAACTACCTCTCTCAAAGGGACAACCTCTTTTAATGTGACATAGAGTCCACATGGCATCTTAACTTCCCGGTCAGTGTGATACAGATGCAAATAAATATGTACAGCTGTCTTTAAAAGCTCGCATTGAAGTTAGGGCTTGCGCATGTCCAATTTGTCGTCTCCATCCATCCCAGTGCTTAAACAATCATAAGTATGTTTACCGACAAGGCTACAGCCCAATGATCAGCTAGTTTTATGGTTTTTCTGATGAAATTATCAAGGGAAACAATGACCTGTTCTTTAAAGGTTTGTGTAAGGAAGGTGGTAACAGAAGTGGGTGTATTACGCGTTCCCTATTCAGGGCCAACTCATCGTCTTCAATATGTTCTCTGCCTGATTGAGCAGGTATTAGTCAGTTATGTGTATTCTCATGGCGTGTATTCCTAGAATGTGCATGAAGTTGATTTGCTTAGACATAGGTTGGTTATCGCAGCTGACTCATAAGTGGTCCCATGCAGTTTGGCAGGTGTACTACTAGTAGTGCACATATGAGAGTAGAGCATTTTAGACAGTGGTCTGGCGCAGCATCTTGAATTTTGTTGGTGTACTTGGTTTCGTATGTATCCAGGGGAGCCTGTGTTTGGCCATATTGTGATGTCAGGGATACTTGGAAGTGTTCTGTGCAGCTGGCACATTGCTAGACTGGAAAGTGGTGTTACTGACAGGACTATTATATGTTTGAATATTGGCATGAAGTGGTATATTCCAAATGTGGCCACGTGTAGGCCACGTGTAGTGGCTTATAAGCTTTTGTAGTATGGTGCGGCGAGAGGCACTGCGAAAAGCATGTTAGGAGTTAATGGCTAGGACAACTTTAAGCTGTGCTGGTCTGAGGTTCATTACGTTGGCCTGTACATGAGCTAAAGCACATTGCGTGGAAATTTCGGTAACTAAATAACTGTGTAGAATGTGTCATGTTAATATGTTTGTGATCTGTTGAGGGCTATTTTTATTAAGTTTTCCCACACATGAGTTTGCGAGGTGCGGCATAAGTTCTCAACGGAGTCTGTTTTGCACGGTTTCATGTTGGCGGTTTTCTGTTTAAGAGCTGTGTGCCGTGTATGCCAGGTTGCATTTGTTTGCTTTAGCAGGAATTGAAATCAGTCTCTGTGAGCTTGTATAATGGTTAGCTGTAATAGAGCTTGGCTATTATTTTAAAAGGTGTGAGTAAGTAGCTGTGAGTATTAGTTTAATAAGTGTAAGGATAGATGCTATGTCACGTTTTATAGGCTCTGTGCGTTGAGCTAGTCAGTCTTTATTGATCAAGAATGTGTGTTCGACAGCGTTAAAGACTAATGTGCCTTTTTAAATACACTTGTAGACCCATAACATTTTTGGTGCTGAAATTCCACATAGTTATGGACATGAAATATTCTATGTGTTGGCATTGCTTGACTTAGTGCTTTGAGAAAGTCATTGTTTTGGTTAAGTGGGCTGCTTATGTTAGCAATCTAGAGGCGATGTTGAATGCGGTATTGTCTGGTGCCAGTGACCACAGGTAGTGCTTCTGGAAGGGTATGTGGAACAGTGGAGTGTATTACTCCTACGCACTCTTTGGATCATTTTGCTGCTGAGATTTCAGATCATATTATGATCGCAAGGTTTTCGTCTCGACATATCTAGACGGTGGTGTGGTACTCTATGCCGCTACATTTTTCACTAAGGCTTGCTTTTTTGCATGTGATCTGAAGAAAAAGTGATCAAGGAATAACTATGTGTTGGCTTCTTGATTAAATGGTTCAGTTGGTCTGGAACAAGCGTGGTGTTTGTTTCCATGATGCAAGAAGAAATTCGCATAAATTTCAAGTTTCGGTCGCAGCAATTCAGTGACATGTTTTCTTGCCACGATGGTTGCAAGCAGGCATAATGCAGTACATCTGTGCAGTTGCGATAAACAGTCACAAAATTGCCTTTCTTTATGTGAGGCCAATAAACAGTTGTTTTATTAGAGACTGCTATTTACACATTGCAATGATATATACTCTGATATTTTTTTAGTTCTAATTGCAAGCTAATACCAGTGATACTTTTAGTTCGAGCTGAAAAATAATTACAAAAGACCACAGCTGTCAATAGGCATCTCCAGAGAACAGAGGCATGTAATCAAAGTTGACTTAAAATAAAGAAATACCTGCCAACCTTTGAACGTTAGAATTCTCAACAATGTTGCCAACATAGCACCAGGGAGAGTGGAGGCGCCACGTATCCCCATTTTTAAAAATGTTTGCTTGGATAAATGTTCTGTGAAAAACATCCACACTTCTTTCTTAATGATAATATATGAGTCAGCGGAGAGTGACAAATGGCGCATTAATTTTAGATCACAGAAACTAAGCTATTTTGTTGGTGCTGATTCTGTCTGTATAAACTGGTGTAAAACAGTTATTCTTTCACCATCAAGAGCATGGTCATAGAATGATGAGTGAAACATTTCAGCGAACAGAATTCATCATCTCCTGACTCACCTCTTGAATACTTACTAAAATTAAAGGTACATATGTCTAAATACCAGTACAACAAAGTTCTTTTGATTGGCGATTTTAATCTGCCTGGAATAGACTGGGAACGTTTTGATACCTTTTCAACCAATACCTATCATGCATATACTGTGTTTGACATAATGCTCGCGCATAATTTGGTACAATTAGTTCATGAACCAACGCATCATCAATGCGTCTCTAAATCTGTTTTAGATTTGGTGTTTATTCCTCGTGATTTCGGTACATCCACCGTTGTAATTGATCAAGGGCTGTCTGATCACTGCCTTGTCTCAGTTTCTATTCCCTTGGTGCCGCTTTCGCAGACTGCAAACCCGTCCTTTCATTATGTGAAAGACTATACACGTGCCCGTGATGCACACATTATCGACCACCTAGAAACTTGTCTAACAGATTTTGTTAATACGGATTTGTGCAGTTTGTAGGACCAATTTAAACGCATATGCTTCTACTGCATTGAAAACTTTATACCGTTTAAACGTAAGAAGGTGCACAAACATACACCATGGATGACGAGAAGCATCATTCACCTCAAGCGTAAAGCAAAAAGAGTAAAGAAAAAGCATGCTGATCCCCAACTTATATCCGACACTCTAAATAAACTTGCACGTGCGGTGCTTACTTCGAAAGACTACTACTTCAATACGTCACTCCCAAACTTCATAAAAAATGATCCAAAGAAGTTTTGGAACTATATCAGCGAAAAAAAGAAACCCATATCACAGGTTCTTGTCGATGGTTCATCGGTATCTGATCAGACCGCCATTGCTCAACACTTCAATGACTATTTCCATAGTGTATTTTCTGCCGATACTGATTCTCTGCCCACCAGAAACATGGACCATGCTGTAAATGTAAACTTCATTTCTTATCCTGGCGTCCTTGCTATGTTGCTTGACTCTAAGACTAAAACTTCTTGTGGTCCCGACAATATACCGAACATATTTCTTCGTCGCTTTGCCGAGTCTGTTGCTAAATACTTAGTTATTATTTTCGTGTCTCTCTGCTATCAGCAGAATTGCCAGATGACTGGAAGTCAGCCCGAGTTGTGCCTATATTCAGGAAAGGCGACCGTCTATTAGTAAAAAATTATCGCCGATCTCCTTAACATCTTCGTGTTGTAAACTTATCGAACACATAATAGCTCACAAATTAGACGAATTCTTAGAAGAAAACTCAGTTTTATCAAATCATCAACATGGATTTCGAAAAGGATTTTCTACCACAACACAATTGGTTACTATAGTTCACACCACCCGCCGTGGTTGCTCAGTGGCTATGGTGTTCGGCTGCTGAACACGAGGTCTCGGGATCGAATCCCGGCCACGGCGGCCGCATTTCGTTGGGAGCGAAATGCGAAAACACCCGTGTGCTTAGATTTAGGTGCACGTTAAAGAACCCCAGGTGGTTAAAATTTCCGGAGTCCTCGACTACGGCGTGCCTCATAATCAGAAAGTGGTTTTGGCACGTAAAACCCCAAATATTATTGTAGTTCACAACTTTGCAGCTTGTCTAGACACGAACAGTCAAATTGATGTAATATTCCTAGATTACAGCAAAGCATTCGATACAGTCCCACGCGATAAACTAATTACTAAGCTTCGGATGATTGGCACACCAGAATTATTCATTTCTTGGATTTCAGCCTATCTATACAACCGCAACCAATACGTTCAGGTGGGAGAACAAGTCTCTGGATGCCTCCCGGTAACTTCTGGCGTTCCGCAGGGGAGCGTACTTGGCCCTCTACTTCTTTTACTATATATTAATGATATTGTCAATGTCGTTAACACTCCAGTTCAGATTCGTCTATTTGCTGATGACTGTGTTTTGTTTAGAGAAGTTACCTGCAGTACTGACCAATATGACCTTAACTCTAACTTAGACAGCGTGTTGAAATGGTGTGAGCAATGGGGAATGCTTTTTAATGCAACTAAGTGTGTCTATCTCCCCATAACGCGCAAAAAATTCCCCTTAGACTACACTTACAATTTAGCTGCATCACCTTTACTGAAAGTAACATGCTATAAATATTTAGGGTTAACATTAACGAGTGACTTATCATGGAACTTGCACATAAATAGCATCTGCTCTGCCGCTTTCCGAAAACTATGCCTTCTGCGCCGCAAACTCAAGTCTGCTCCGTCTAGTGCTAAACTACTCCCTTACTATTCCTTAATTGGGCCAAAACTTGAGTATGCCTCCATAGTTTGGGACCCTCACACAAAAGTTAACATTAAGAACCTAGAAAGAATTCAAAGAAAAGCAGTACGATTTATTTACAGTAAATTTAAGGCTACTGACTCCCCCACTGCATTACTAACCGATAACGGTATTGAACTACTACAAATTCGAAGAAAGAAAAGTCGGCTAGAGTTTCTTTCAAACTTAATTAATTATAGGATTGCCTTAGACACCGCAAAATACGTATCCCCCTTGACAAGCAGACCCACTCGGCACCACTACCCTCATTCTCTAACACCTATTTTCGCAAGGACTGACACTTTCCGGTACTCTTTTTTTCCACAAACAATACATGACTGGAATAAACTAACTGAAGCATACTCCCAGTGCCCGTGAACAGTATATAATTTCTGTAAATCTTGTTATTTCGTGTATTATTATAGTTGTATTGTAATCAAGTTAAAATTTTTCTTAATCGTCTACCTTACGACCAAACAATTTGTGTGAAAAACGTGTTACACACTTGTTCCATCTTGTTCTTCTGTGTATATCATCTTTGTTCTTTGCTCACCCTGCTTGGACTTCTTGTCCGCAGTATTGTATAAATAAATAAATAAATAAATAAATAAATAAATAAATAAATAAATAAACAAATAAATAAATAAATAAATAAAACTTGACATAACCTTAGAAAAATTTGTCAAACTTTGTTTTGGTAGGCTTGACAGATACGTAAAGGTCAATAATAGCTATGAGATGCTGTACTTAACCACAATTGCAATGTAAAAACAGCAATCAAGTACGTTGGACACAACACAGATAACACTCAATGCAGATACGCTGGTTACAGATGCCAAAAAGATAATCAATCATCACAGTGAACTTCACCAACATGAGGTTAAAGTTTCACAAATGGGCACACATTTTGTTGCTTTATACTTCAAACGTGAATTCGGGGTTTATGGAAAAAATTTCTTGGGCCAATACTGAAGGATAAGCAGCGTCTTTGTTGGGTTACCGCAGGAACAGAGGACAGGCAAAAAACGACTAGCTTTCTCTTAAAAGCATGGTCCATGGAGCAAATTCGTTAAAATCTCCAGCCGCAGTGGTATCTCGCAGATGATGTAGAGAAAATGCAATATATACCTCCGTTTCAGATCTGATGAGAAATATCTGTACGAGTTCCACACAAGGCCATTGGTAGTTTGCTAGTGATCTGCCTAGTGTTGCCTACAGGCCCCAAACCTCTTGCTTATACAGTTGGCTTATTTCTTTCCATTAAATACTCTATTCTTGACAAAATGAACATTTCCTTTAAATATTCTTGTGCCTTGTCTGTAAGCCCGAATGCAAAGACAAGAAATGTGAAATGAGCTTGGTGTTAGCACAACGGAGTAGTGCAAATGATGCAGCTTGCATTCACCGAGTTCCACTTTAGCCGAGTCATATCGAAAGGAACCTCAATATAAGTACTGTACAGAGCACCGTGTGCACTATGTCAATTCAGATTTTACTATTTTGCACACAACATAGATGAACATGTTGCAGCTGGTTTTTAAAACTATTCAAGTCTAAAGCATGATTACTGAAGCTCTGTTAGAGCTATGAGACACCATGGTAGAGGGCTTTGCATTAATTTTGATTGCCTGGGTTTTCTAATGTGCATAAAATTTACGTACACATGTCTTTTGCATTTCTGCCCCAGGCTACAGCTTGTTTCATCGCTAATACCAAGGTGAAAAGCCTCAAACTCAACACCGTTCCTATAAAAATTTGTACATGAAAACAGTGATAGGCCTGGGTCTCACAATTAAGTACTCCTTGCAATACACGCCTGAGATCACATGCAATGGTTCCCTACAGGATAAATGCTGTTAAGCGACTAATCCGGTCCTGAATTACCTGCAAATGCATATAATACAAGAGGGAAGATGAACCTTTCCACGCCACAGGGTATCAATTTGAAGCAGTAAAGTTTCGTGAAATTCGTTAATTTATCGTAGCATGTACATTAACATATAATATAGGTTGAAAGTGTGAAAAGGTTCGTTTCCTAATTCAGAATGAGTAGCACGATGCTCTACGTCATTTGTCTATGATTGTTCAAGCTTTTGTGTGTTATTGTGTTTGGAATTGGCGGTTGCAGATTCACCAGGATGCAACACATTCGCATGATATCGTTCATATAAAGAATGAGGTCATTAGGTACTATAAAATTAATAATAATAAGCATTTTTATGCGCTGGATAACTCTTCGAACATCGATGCGTACCTGAGCAATGTGGTAAGTTTGCTGGAGCTCATCATACGTAAATTGCATGTTTCCTTTAGAGAAAGGTGGCCAGACAACTATGCCGTGTCCTTCTACTGGTGCTTTTATGCCAGGAACACCTTTGTCGGCTAACACAACACCCCCTGGCTCAATTCTGTTGAGAAAGCCTGACTCTAGAGTTCTGTGCGTGTCTGAAGCTCGACCTGCATAAGCCTCTGATACAAAAGTCACTGCACCATTGGGAAAATTCCAATTAAGAACTTCAGTGTGCAGCATACCTTGTAGTGTGAAAAAAGAGCTCGACGCTGTTCTACAGTAGGTAGCTCTTCCGTTCTCACTTCAGTGCAATCTATAATAAAAGGACAGTTAGGGTAGTGTACCTTAAAGAATGCTGGCATAGTTGCCTTGACAGCAGATAGGGACGGTTCAGGAATGAAGATGAAAGAAGATTCCTCAAAAGGAAAAAAAAAGATGCGGCTAACACCTGTACGATGCAGGCCAAAACCCACAGCTATGCTCGAAAATGAAATGCCAAGTTTCATCTTCATTAGGAAGATCACCATCTTTTGAGGGATAGGGACTTGAACACACCTACCAACTACAGATGAAAATAAAGACATTAGCATGACAAACACACTTGCGCTGACTCCACAAAGTTCTGCGAATACATATTTCCTTTCGCAAAGAGAGCTGTATCCAAGGAAAATGCAGCTTAGCTCTTCTGGCCCAGTAGCAGTTGACCTTACCGCGGGTTCTGCTTGCAGGCTGCTGTCTTTAGTTTCAATATGAGACACTTGTGTCGATGCATCGCACTGCGACACCACAGAAAGAAACAAAGTACATGGCCCCTTGAATGAACTGTTCTCTGTCTGAGTCATCTAAAAAATTCAATATCAACTGACATTATTGTCCCATCTTATTATTGTGTTGCCATGAAAATGGTAAAACAGACCAAAAATATAGGCGTTGTAAGTTGTCTAGAACAGTATACAAGTCATGGACAAAAATCTCTGAACCTATCTGTAGCAGTAGCAACTAGTTAGGTGCAGGAAAATATATTTTGTAGAACTGAAAATAGCAACAGAACTTAATCAGCACAACAGTTAACGTTAGCCCATAAGACTTCAAGATGCGCCTGTTTGGAACACAATCTGACTGTGTAGTGTGTAAAAATACGACCGGCTTACCACGGACGCAAACTTGTTGCATTCTTCGGACGCGGATGTGTCCTGTGCCGTGTCAGGACTGAAGGAAACGGTGGCTTCCAAGTTCGACGTTTCATTGCGTTCTTCCAGTGCCGCAGTCTCGTGCTCCGAATTCAAGGACACGGCATTTTGACACGTTGGAGCAATGACTGGTCGCAGCGTGCTCTGTCGCTGAACCCTAGAACAAGACAGACAGCAAGAATGAGCGTTACTGCGTAAACAGGTGTCCGAATGCACCATCAGGGCAAAAATACGAAGTTTCACTTTCAAGGTTCCACCAAGTTTGTTTCAACTCTTGTACTCAGAAAACTTCTATAACGTAGCACTGCCCATGATTGATCTCTCCCGCTGCGATTTCGCCTTGTTGATGACGATTCTTATCACGCGTTGCGGGCGCCCGGGCGCCGGCCAAGCGCTCACATAGATTTGCAAGCAATGATTCCGAACTTCCGATGCTCATGTTACACTAATAAAAGTCTGCACGAAACTATCCTCTGCTTACCTGTCAAATCCTCCAAATTTTGTCTAGGGCAAAACGGCAAGGTGGAAAAATTGCTGGAATGTACACTGGGTGCTGAGCGGTGTTGCTTCTCTCATTTCCCACGAAGCGAACACGGCATATTCGCGTTTCATTCCTTTTCAGTTGCCACAGCTGTCCCTCTGAGGTGTTAGAGAGCAAGAAAATAATGTGCCTATATATATGAGGCGCACAGGGTGGCATTATAAAGGCAAAAGGCGCAGCCCATCAGAAACGGGACAAAAGAACACAGACGGTACACACGTTTGGCGCTGTGGTGTGTGTCGCCTGTGTTCTTTTGTCCTGTTTCTGATGCGCAACGCCTTTTGCCTCCATCGTGATATACCAAGAAGCCCAATGTGCAACATTATACTGGCATTAATCAATAGGAAGATTCGTTTACCTCGCTCGGCGGAGAGCTGCGATCCACTTCTGTCTTCTTTCAGTCTCGTACGATTTCCAAGGAAAGCGGTAGAATTTGATCGGCGGCAGTTTTCCAGCAGTGTTGCTGTAGCTGTGGTGACAGCCATAAACGCAGCAGTACGGCGATTTGTCTTTTCTATACTCGGTTTTCACGACCACGCGACGAGGCGCCACGCTTTCCTATGTTGTCAACGGGTCCACTTCCCATTCACCCCCAACCTATAATCGCCGTCACCTGCGAAGGGGCGCTGCGTGCGCGGCTTGAAGCAGCATAGCACGAGCCCTATTGCCAACTCCGCTCTCTCTTTCCTGTCCGTGTTGGAGTTTGTGCAGCTAAGCTGTCGTCGAAATTCATCCCACGAAGACAATGGCGCTTCATGGTGATGGCACCACGTCATCGCAGTGTCTTGGAATGCGAGGTACAGGTTGCGCAGCTTGCGCTCTTCGTTCCACCTGTTGCATTCGGCGACCCGCTCTAAATGGTCTAGCCAATCTTCCACGTCTTCAGTAGCACCTCCGTGGAATGCAATCGGAGCCTGCGGCAGGTTGATTATGAACTGCACGGGCATAATAGCCGCAGCAGAAGGCGGTGGGCTCAGGTTCATCGTCCGGATACGCTCGGGCAAAACACCATACTCATGTTGGAGCCCTTGCAGACGGCGGCTGGCACACTCTGAAACAAATGTACACCCCTTGGGCTGTATATTTGCCACACAACAATAATCGTCATCGGTCCAGCATGCGTTTCCTTCCTTGAAATCGCTGCGCTCGCTACTTTCCTGCCGAGAATGCTCTGTCATGCTGATAGCGGGAATGCCGTTTGTGACTTGGAAGTACCGGGCTCGCCACATTAAAGAAAGGAAATGCGGACAAGGCAGATGTCGTTGTGTGGCAAAAAGGTGACGTTTTGCTTAAGAGTGTACGTACGTGTACAGGGGTAATCCCTCCCGGACTACTCGTACGAGACGTGTCAAGAGTACGCTGCGTCTCCGGCAATGGTGGCATGTACCCATCCAGCACCTCCGCCAGTAGAATATCACGAGGATAACTAAGGCGGGCTCGCCGAAACAGAACAGCCTTCTCTAATGATGACCGACACCCAAAAAACCCGGCGCACCACTGAGCCCTTCGTAGTCTTCTCTCTGGCGATCGGTGCCTGTAGTGGGCAGCTGACTTCTGGCAATCGGGACTCGTAGTGAGCAGCTTACTTCACCTCAATATGTCACCACTCAAGCACAACAAGGATTTTGTAAATTCTAGTAACTGTCAACTCTGGTATTGTGCTGAAGCAAGTGTGTTGTAACTGCATTTGTACTTGTGACCTCTTCAGTTGTGTTGGTGTCTGTAACTGCTAAAGTGAGCATTTAGTAATTTTGTTGACCAATTCATCTCTAAAATCATCAGTATTTTTACTGTGTGTGACCGCTGAAGCAGGCCTGCAGAAGGCCTGAATGAAGTAGCTTCCTTAATGGCTGAGACACTTGGGAACTTTTCAGCAAATTGTGGGTTTATGTGCCTGCAAACGCTGAAGTATGTCAGCCTGCAGTATGCCTCCTACTAACTTTCTTTGTTTTCCACCCTTACAAAGTGATTTTAAAATGATTTTACTGACCGAGGTGAATGTGCAAGGTATTACCTCAACTGAAATAGTCTCATTACTACACAAAAATGTTTCCTCTGGTGACCCTCGCCAGAATGTGTCATAGATGCAGAGTGGACTTGCTCCATAAATGGGTGACCATACAGCAGCTCTTTGTGTCTACGACAGCTGAACTAGTATTTAGTAACTTCGTTAATGCCTAACGTAGTTGTGACATTTTCTGTATAACTTGCGTTAGTGTGTGTAACAACTGAAGACAAACCGCAGAAAGACTCTGTTAACTTCCTCATAGTAGCTGACATATCTGAACTTTTCAGCAAATTTTTTGTTCATGCGCCTGCTACCACGGAAGTGAACCCGCAGCAAGCCTCATGATAACATCCCTACTGGCCCCATTGTGAGGTAAATTTTCTTCCTGCACAAAGTGCATTTGTAAGCAGTTTTTGCACACTTTTACTAGTCATGGTGTGTCATAACCCCTAATGGCTGAGCTTGTATGATGAATTATTAAGCTTTATTTATTTGCACTGATGTGCTTTACTGAAAACTGCTGAGCACATTTGAGAGTTTAACTTTTGATCTTTTTGGAATTGTTGAAATAAATGCTATATTCTTAATGAGATTGTAAAATGATTCAGCAGCCAGCAGAACTTTGCTTCGTTTCTGTTAGCTTCGTTAGCAGGCTGTAGCTTCGTTCCTGTTAGCACAAAAAGTATAATTTGCATTTTCTGAGTGGTGGTAATTTAGGCTGTATGTTTTGATTTAATGCGTCTTTATCAAGTTCTTTATCAGGGAATTATGTGCCCAATGCTAAGCTGCACTGCAGCCTTCTTTAGCCTGCTTCGAGATGCGGTGGGCTGTATTACTAGCACGTCTCCTGACACTTCAGCTTTTGCATGATAAAAATGTTTGGTCGTTTTGTTGGGCCACTGGAATGGATCTTCAAGAGCCATGCAGTTCCTTGTCATCATTGCCCCACAAGCCAACGCAAAACCATGCCATGCTTACTTTGTCAATGGCATGTAAAATGCAGCAAGTCTGCTGCACTGCTAGAGCACATTCCGAGGAACGTCGCAATTTTGTTAACTGATAATCTATATGGATGCCCTATGGATATCGGAAATCCACAACGAAATGTCTCACAAGCGTCCTACATACTGACAAAAATGTCCTCAGGACGTACTCGGAATTAGGCAATAAGAATAATCAATATTTAAACATCTCTCGAACGTCCAAATATCCCATTGTGACGTTCGTGGGACGTTTCTACGAACGGCAATTCGCCTGCATGGGACGATCCCATGCACATCCAAAAACGATCCACAGGTTTTCACGTATGTCCTAGGGACGTTTGAATGTCCCCTTCCGGACACCATTTCTTATTCTTTTTATTTATACAATACTGCGGACTCACGGTCCAAGCAGGGTGGTCGATACACATACAAAAGAAATACAAAAGAAACAGCAACGGAAGAACGCAACAATAATACAGGCTCAGAAAGGTCACTTAGCCGTTTGATCACTTGCTTTGACAAGGCAGTTACATTCACTGATGGTTCTCGGGAAAGAAGAAAACTTAAATAGGTCTGTGCGAGCAAAATATGAGGCTAGGGTGTTCTCATTGTAGTGTCGGGTGGGCCTGCTAGTTAAGGGTGATGAATGTGTTGATGCATCTAGCGTTATTTTGTTTTCCAAGAGTTGGGGAATAAATTCTGATCTAAGTTTTTGCCTTCGTGCCTGTAACAGAAGAATACCATTTGGGTGCATTAAATCAGAAGGTTAGTCTAATGCTGAAAATTTATTAAATAAACCTTATGGCCTTTCTCTGAATACGATCAAGAAAATCAATGCTGCGCATAGTATGAGGATCCCATATAACAAGCATATTCCAGTCTTGGCCACACAGAAGCAGTACAGCAGGTCAGCTTAGCATTAGTGGGAGCAGTTTTAAATTTATGTTTAAGGACACAAAGCTTGCGGAAGGCGGAGGAACAAACATTATCACTATGAAGATCCCAAGATAGGTTTCAAGTAAGTGTTACCCCGAGATATATATAGTAACTTACTTCTTGTAATGGTGAAGACCCTAATATGTAGGTATACGACAACAGATTTTTTTGGCAAGTTAATGGAAGGCAGACACATTTGCTCGTGTTAAGGGTCATTCCCCATTTTACACACCATTGATGTATATTGACCAGACTAGTGTGAAAATTGTTGTAATTGTTAGTGGAACTAAGTTTTTTAACCAAAACACAACCATCGGCAAACAATCTTATTTCTACCAGGGCGAACAAAATCAACAATATCATTAATATACAACAGAAAGAGCAACGCGCCTAACACGCTGCCCTCGGGTGCACCGAATGTGAGCGGAAGACCGCCCGAGTGTTGACTCGCTACATCAACGAATTGTTTACGATTATTCAAGTAGGCTGAAATCCAAACAACAAGTATTTGTGGAATGCCTATTGTTTCAAGCTTGAAAATGAGTTTACTATGAGGAACATTATCGAATGCTTTGCAAAAAGCCAAGAAAAGCATATCTATCCTACCGTGTCCGTCGACGGTCAATGCCAGAGAATGAAATAATGTGACGAAGTGAGTTACGGTTGATAATCCTTTCCGAAATCTATGCTGATGTTTGGTCAATATGCAGAGTTCCTCGAGGAAGTTTGTTATACTAGTAGCTATGATGTGTTCAATAATTTTATAGCATTGCGAAGGTAGTGAAATAGGACGTCATTTCCTAGTGTCAGGCGGTCTCCCTTATTAAAGATGCTCACAATTAGGGCTGTCCTCCAATCACTGGGTGGTTGTAAAGTCAGCAAAGAAGTGCGAAAAATAAAAAAAAGCCAAAAATTTAGCAACAGGTAAAGTATATCGTTGTAGGAATACGTTTGCGATATGGTCAGAACCGCACGAAGTTTTGGTTTTCAAACTTAGTAACATAGACACCGCACCAGGATAAGAAATGAAGGGTGCATCTGTTTTTTGAACTGCTGTTCGACATCTGTAAGATATTGGTGGTCCAATGGGTAAAAGGAACATATTTTTGGGTGTCCAAATGTCTGGTCAATAGTCTATGACTCAACAAAGTACATTCGTGGCTAGCCAAAGTTTGTAGCACGTCCACATTAACTACGTACACCAAGCAAATAGCGAGCCACTGCCGGCTGTTCTTTAAATTTCTGCACTACAGTGTGCGCTTGACTAATACGAGATCATTCCGGCACTCGAAGTTGGACTTGCCCTGACAAGTGTGCCTCAGCGTCCTCCTTGGAAATGCCAACAGAAGCTTGCAAGCCTGCACGCCAAGTCAAATGCTTTACGCTGTTATCGCTGCGCGCTACTTCGGGGAGCGAAGCAAGTGAACACGTTCCATCACTGATTAAAATGCAGACACGGCCGAACTTCAAGGGCGCGTCGTTTGAAACAGACAACAACTTGAATCCGCAGTAATGCAAAACAGCTCTAAACGGGCCCGTCGTAATGGAAGATTAAATAGATCCCACGAACATTCCAGCGCAGGGCAGCGATGTTTGATTACCAGACGGGTTAAATAGCACAGGCACCGAAGTGCGGTTAAGAAAAGAAAGCAAAGCCTTTCCTGTAACTAGGCTGAACATGATGAGAGCCGCAGATTAGCTCAAGGTAGACTACTTAAGCAGGTCTTACTCGACACCATTCTGCAAAATAAAGAACATTGCTAGGAATAGAAGAGGTAGGCAGGTAATAATAATGTGAACCTGGGGTTTTACGTGCCAAAATTGTGACTTGAAGCACGCCGTATTAGGATACTCCAGATTAATTTTGACCACCAGGAGATCTTTAACGTGCTCCCAATGCACGGTACGCGGGTGTCTTTGCGTTCGCCTGCCGTCGAAACGCGGCCGCCGCAACCGGAATGTGTTCCGGCGACCTCGTGCTTAGCAGCGCAACGCGATTGCCGCTATGCCACCACGGCGGGCGGATGAGCGACGGAGACGTTAAGTTACCAACGTTTTAGCTTATCGACACGTCGTAACATGTTGACATCATTTATTACAGAGTGGCCAATGTAGTGGTCGATGAGCAATTTTTTATTCAGTAGAAGAGCCGGTTTCTACCGTTCGATACCGCTCTGACCTTCAGTAACGTGTTCATTTTTTTCCTGTTTGCGCATATTTCGCTCGGCACTAAATATGACCTAAAACTTCAAACGGGTGAACCACTGGTGGAGGCAACGTGAAGTGAAGAGCCAGAGCGGACCAAAAGACCATCATTTCTTGTCACAGCGACGCGCTTTGTAAAAACACTCCAGAACAGACGATTAGAATGGATTAGCGACCTTATCAAAAGGCCGAAGCCTAGGCGCAGCCTTTAGTTCTCTGTGAAGGTGGACATTTGTTTGAAACACAATCCTTTTTCGCGCTTGAAGCGACACTCACAAGACTTGTATGTTCGGCGGCCACGCACGAACAATGGTTTTCAGATAAGAAGTTGTTGCTTGCCAAGCACACTCTGAACAAGTTCAATATTACAAATGACAGTGTACACAAACACGCACTCTCTAACAATTCCATCTTGCATATGCTGGGATAAATTCATAGCGTTGCGATTTGCTTTCTAAAAACTTTTTCACGTATACAGAACGCGCAAATTGTGTCGCTACACGCTTGTATAACTTGCTATTGTTGTCATACTGTCATCGTGAACCGGAGACGTGAGGTTAGTCAAGCTTCCGTCGTGCAGATTTATTGCCCCGCCCTAACCACGTATGTACTACACCTGTATGTAAGTGGTGAATGAACTCAACTCGGCGACAAGAGGAAATGACACCTAGCTCATTGCCTGTGGAGGCGATACTAACAACTGAAACAGTTGTGCCACGGAAATCCCAGAAAGGAACGGGAGATAGTAATGACGAATAAGAGCGAATTCTTATCAAACGATGGTCGCTTAAAGAAACGAAACCCAGCCATATATAAAAGAAGAAAAAGTGAACGAGCATCATTAGCGTGCACGCCTTTTGGGACGCTAACTATATTACGTCGTGGATGCCAGCCGTAACCATGTTCAGTCACTTTCTTTCTTTCTTTCTTTCTTTCTTTCTTTCTTTCTTTCTTTCTTTCTTTCTTTCTTTCTTTCTTTCTTTCTTTCTTTCCCCAGACACAGTCTAAGAAGGGGCCGAGGCTAAAGGCGACAGAGCACCTGACAAGTGCCCCGGCCCCCTTGCACAATATACACACACAAAATAAAACAACGAAGTTCAGTCAGACAGGCGTGATAGGTTGAGACAGTGGGCAATATTAAAAGGGGACTAGCCATTGCTGGTCACTTCATGTATTTATCTCACGAAAAGAAACTCACCATGGTGCACCCTGATTTATTCCAGCTTTATATCGATAGCTTCTTTGCACCGTTTTCTGTTATTGACTGGCCCTTAGCAGAATGGGGCGCATTTCACTTGCTTAGGAAAGAAAATCGCGTTTTTTTTTTTCGCAATGTGTGACCCATAGTCCACGCAAGAAATATAAATATATACGCGTACCAAGCTTTCTCTTACGCAGCAAGTGTGCGCACGTTCACAGGGGAGCCCATATGCAAGGGCCTCATTGGGAGGATTAGGAGCTTGTTTTCATAAACATGCTTGCGAAAAGCGCCACGAGATCGTGCTCCAGGCGCCAGCGCTGTCGCCGCGTTAGTGTGAACAGGCGGTCGGCGGCACGCAATGAAATGTATATGGCAGCGCGTCGATGTGAGCGATTTGGCTCGATCTTTCGGTAATGAAACGCGCTGAGTGCAGTGAACTGATCATACATTGCCCACCAATGCAAGTCCTGCAGTAAGTGCTTAGAACGTATCTTTTTACTTGAAATAAGCGCACACTGTCATTCAATGAAGCTTGGCAACCAGCCAAAACAATCCGCGTTTCAGCGCTTCCTTGGGGCTTCTTATTCATGTTTTGCTTGCGTTCCGCTCTGCTAAAGTTACTGCGCAGCTAAATAATACCGCATTCGGTGCGAATCTTGCACTGGTTAAAAAGACGTCTACATCCCTGTACAACGACGGTAAAGTAGAAGTTAATGCCCACTGGACTATGCGTCGTCAATGTTTCGCCTGCCTCGTCCTCCACCATAGACGCCCGCAGAAGGCCAATATGATGCCAGTAAGGCCACCTTGAGTGCAGATCTCAATACGGCCTAGACCAATGCCCTCCTCACCATTCTAATGAAGCATGAAGCTTGTTTTTACGTTTCTATATGTGAAACGCTTAAATGTAGCCACACTCTAAGATATACTGCGCCGCTTAGCTGCGCTCACAAGGCACGCACTCGCACGTGCGCGGCGATTCGGAGGCCGCGTCGTCCGCTTCTTGTCCAAAGCCCTACGCGGCAAGTTGTGGCACGGCACGGCATCTAGTTTAAGTCGGCTGATCCGCCTGCGTGCGTGCAACAAATAGCTGGAGTATAGACGCGATACATTAACGCCGTCATACACTTACCCAAGAGGCACCCGTATGGTGGGTAGCAAAAGTCGCTGTCCCCGAAGTGTTTGCTGCACACGGTCGAGGAAGGCGTAGGGCGCTTTCCGATTCTGAGCTTGATCATTCACAAGTTCTTGAGTGGTGGAACGGCCATTTCACCTTTCGGCGCACGGCCTCGCGCAGGCAAAAAGCCCATTTGGCGCAGCTGGAAGTAATTTTGGCGCATGGTCCAACGCACGTGTGCTTGCCGTATACCCCGAAATATTAACTGATATAGTCGATATGTTGTGGAGACGAGTTTGTGCGAGGCTTACCTTCCAAGCGTGTTCAGGAAAGGACGCAACGTTCCTCCACACGCGACGCACAAAGGGCGCTACAGCCGGGTTCATCGATACGGCGCACAGAAGGCAACACAGACAGATCGTCAACGAACGCGTGCTTAGTAACCCAGGATGCAACACAGCGCGACAATCGCGGCTTGTGGGCAAAGACTCACCGCAAGACCGACCGAGTACGCGCGCCTGCACTGAACATGACATCATGCAACATACTCATGTAACGCCATGCACATTAGGATACTTTTCAATAAGGACCGAAAAAAAAAAAAGAACCAGCGTCACTGCGCATTCGAGAGACGCAAATACGGTTTTGCGTTTGCGTCGGCGATGCTATTTCACCGAAATAACGCAGCGACACAAACTCGACGCAAAAGTATTGTACCAAAGAACATGGCGGCACTGATCGATGTGGCGGCTCTCGCTGCTACCACATTCGCTAACGACATTTTCAACTATGCAACACGTGCGATTTCGATCGCAGCGGCTCTTTTGCAAAGCCCCACTATTAGCCATAAACACAGAAAAAGTTTACCTTTAATGCTAGAATGTGACATCCTCCTTCGGCAAACTCCGCGATACCATGCGGTTTCGAGGATTACCGAAATAAAGCGCCAGCAAGACGATGTAGCGGCACTAAATTGTACGTCCATCAGAGAAAAAACCCGAATGACGAACCAGATTCATCCGACGGGCCCATAGAGTTTCTCAGTATAGGATTACCAACGAAGGCGTCATATAAAACAACGGACGAAGGAAGGAGACACGGGACAACCACGTGTCTATCTTGCCTATGGTATCATTGCCGTGTCTATCTTGCCTATGGTGGCGTTGTACGCTGTAGCGTCCAACACCACCATAGGCAAGATAACCAACCGAACTGCTGCTTTGCTATGATTTACCACAACGATGGGTTACTAGTTTGCTGGGCTTGGGCAGCCAACGAAAACACCAGTGTCATACAGGCGCCGTGCGCAGCGCTGCCATCGGTGGCGCACAAGGCGGATGAGCCTACCTGAGGCCCCACGAGCCGTACACAACGAACACGGTGCGACGCTAGTGCTGCCGAACCACCGCGCCTGCAGCTCCTCGGTAAATCCGCGCTAGTGCTAACCATACCACGTTTAGGCGTTGGTGCTGCTAAGACTGACTGGCGCCGTTCTCGCCAACAACGGGTCCTCGAAAATGGACATCGTTATACTTGGGGAACTATATACCCGCGGATGGAGGAGCTCATTTCACGCACGTACACAATCGAAAAACACGTCATTTGTAGTCAGTGACGCCTCGAAGCTGCCATTAACCCATCCGCGCATGTAGTTTAGCTATCACATGTTATTCAGGTGTACTTAAACTCGCTCACATTGACTCAAAGTCCGCTTTCGCTGGAACTCTCAGACTAGCATCCAGTCAGACTCTCCTCCATAGACTATGATTCAGACGCAGTTGGACTCACCTTGAATAGCACCTTTCCCACTCAGTTCGATTCACTCACACGCACGCCTACTTGGACTCATCTCCGCTCGCACAGACTCCCACATTTGGGACTCAAGCTCGATTCACTCAGACTCACACCCAGTCGGAGTTACCGCAATCTCTCAGTCACTGATTCGCACCAAGTTGAACTTTGTCGATTCACTCACGATTCACACCTTACGGGCTCAGCTTAACTCGCTCGGACTCGAATACATGCCTTTTTGGGCTCAGCTCGACTCGCACACACTCACGCACAGCCAGGGATCGCTCGAGTTCACTCAAACTCGCACTCCCTGCAGGGTCGTAGGCTGAGTGAGTCGGCTGATGAGTCTGCCGACCTATGGACATCTCGCAACAAGCTGACAAAATATGACCGCATTTGGTGTGACAGATAATTTGTATTGCATTTTTACATGCTGATAAAACCGTACAGTATGGAAAAACTGACCCTACATTGCAACTATAGAGGAAAACCTCCCCAGCGTGATCGCACCTCTGCATTAATCCTTTCTGCTGAGCAAGTTTCTAGCTGTCACTCAATATAAACGCCCTGTTTCGGGGCACCCTGTAAAGCTACTAACTTTATTTAGGCGCGGAAAACATTTTTTTGACAGCCTCACCATGTCTGCAACCCAATAAAACTGGGTGCCCAATGTGGTACCAGACTTGTCTTCTTCGACGAACACAGCAGATCTACAAATAACTCTACGTATATGTGAGGCATGCAGTTCCTTTAATTGCTTCATTATTGTCCTTATGATAGTGCACCGGATAACAGAAAGCTTCCGCTTTTAATACAGAAGTTGCTTAGTTGCGTACAGTTTGGAACTGCGGTGCATTTCGATATGAAATATAATATAAGCCTAACATGGGGTGGGGGGGTTCTCATAAATCAGACTTGAGAATAATTTCTTTCGTTTACACCCGTAGAAAAAATCCGAACGACGCAGCTATCTTCTATTTCTTTGTTTTTTTTAATTAAACAAAACTCGCGTTTTAGGTCTGGCGATGTCATTATGGGGCACCCAGTACAGTTCTCGCCACATGGGGTTCTTTAACGTGCACCTAGACTGACGCACACGCGTGTTTTTTCCATTTCGTTCCCATCGAATTCCGCGACCTGGTTTGAACCCGTGAGCTCGAGTTTAGCAGCGCAACGCCATATTCACTATGTAGGCACTAATTAGGCTGCCGTGCCGCATTTTTTTTAGGGGGGGGGAGGAGGTGTTGTTAAGCATGGACTTGACAAATATTTCCCACGACTTACGGGCCAAATATTAGCACATATAATGACTACCTAAAATAGTTTTTTGGCGCAGGAGGTCCGACCGCAATAAAAGAACCCGTACCAATTACTCCGCATTGTGTTACGCGAGGAAGACGGAAAGATGATTGGAATGTTGCACTGCAGTTTTTTCCCCTTCTATATAAGAATACTCCCCGTAAATATGAGTACAGTGGCAGATATGTTTTATTTATTTGAAGCGGCAAACAAGAAGTTTATATGTTTTCCGTCTGCGGTTTCCCAAGACATACTGATGGAAAGCAGTACGCGCAAAAATAAACACGAGAGATACATGCTGCTTGAAGAACAAGAAAAATATTTGTTCTCCAAAGGGAACCGTACAATAACATAGCAGAATGAAAGCCGACACTCCAGCCGCAATGCAGGCGCAATCACCAAGCGTCATTAAATAAAAGTAAAAAGAAATAAAGAATAGAAAGAAAGCCATCAATGTACAAGGCATAAATACATTTCATATGCAATTATAAACACCGTTGGAGCGGTCTGAACGCATACAGCAACGTTTGAAATAATGCGAATGACCCTTCCGAGAAGTATCACCAGCAGTTTCCAACGGCGCGAACTCGATGCGGCCCAATCCACTTCGATCGCAGCGGCTCCACAGTATTTTACGACAAGCGCGACCGTGAATCGGTGGCGCCATCTAGTTAGGACATCTGAAAGCGCTCGCTGCTGCTCGGAACTTGCGCTTTTGATTTTCATGTGCTGCCCTCTGCCACACGCCGCTGGAAACGTTCTGGAAGGCTGCCAGCGCTTTCGCCAGTTGACTTTTGTACCTGCGCCTATGTTGATTTTGCGTAGGTTTTGCGTTTCGTCGATGGCGATTAAATATTAATGGCTTCTCTGCGGCAGCATGTCGTAGTTGGAAGCCATGTGGCACTCTTCAATTACTGGGTGAGCAGGCCTGAGTGCGCTGTTGGGCTAACAGTGCGGCCGATAATGGCAGGTTCGGTCTGCCGACACGGCGGCCTTGGTGTTTGTTGCCGCTGATTCGTGCACTTGCACCTGGCTTTTTGTTTTCCTCTTACACATTCTTCATTTCGCATATTCAATGTGTTCTTAAGCGCAGCCTTCGCGGTGAATTTCTTTTAATTAATTAATTGATTAGGTTAAAATGTTCAAATGGGATACTAGTGGTCCCAGTTCAAGTGGTTATTAGCCAATTCCCAGTAGGTGCGGTTCCAGTTGGTACTGTGAACAGCAGATACATAGGCCGGTTTGTGCCAGGCTGGCCGCAGGAGCGGCCGGCCAACCGGTCACAGGTTTCGATATACCAAGATGAATTAAAGAGAATGTCCAGCTAGCTATTTTTTATTTAGTTTATCTTACGAGGCGACGCTTGGACTTTAGCACGACGTGTATTTTTTTCTCACAGCAGACGATCCCATGTTCTGCGCTCTCTCTTCCACATTCATTTTCTTAACAGCGTCCCACTGATGGCTGTAAAAATTAAGAGCAAATGTTGAAACAAAATAAAAATGACCCAATGACAGCAGCCACAGCGGAACTCAGCGGAACATTGAATGGAAGCTACAATTATAACTGCTTGTGAATTAAACCGCTGGCACTGCTTCGGGAAGCCGTTAATACAACTTAGCAGCCGTTCAATCGTTCCTAAATATTTTTTTATCGATTTACCTTCAACAACAGCTAGCAGCTTGTCCAGCGTCCAGGCAAATATTCTTATTTTTTTTTTTTGCGCGGCGTCACCACGGTTGAGACGCTCTCATTTTCCAAGGACTCCTTTCCCCCCACAGCTTGAGCTGTATCTTTTAGCACAACCGTGGGTTTATTATTTCGCATTATCTTGTGTTCTGCATGGGCCGGCACAATTTCCTTGTAAAGTTGGCACTGCGAGAAGAAATACGTAATGTACTGCATACAAATTTATAAAGACGCAGCAGACCAAGAGGAAAGGGAAACTTAAAACGAGAAAGCACCAGATTTCTACCTAAGGCCAAAGATGTACGCATTATATTAAGTCAGAGGGAATTGTGGTAATGGCTTACAGACTAATTAAAGTCAGCAGCTGTTGGGGCATTGCTGCTGATTCGGCCTGCAAAATAAAGATCACTTGATTACGTTTTGTTTCTGTCGCGTCGCGCAATTTAGTGTAAAGAAGTATCTTTAGTCTTTATTTATGAAGTAATGGCCAGCGAATGCAGAGGAAGTGCAGCTGTTGCAGCCAGTGGCGTAGCAACAGGGGGGGCCGGGGGGCCGTGGGCCCCGGGTGCAAGGGGCCAGTAGGGGGGAGGGGGGTGTCATATACGTCGCAAGACACCCGAAAATTGTCGATATCCTCGCCTTCCTCGACTACACTCGGGGGGGGGGGGGTTGACAGAAGCGCTAAGGGCCCCGGGTGCCAGACGACCTAGCTACGCCACTGGTTGCAGCATTAATATACCAGATGGTGCAGGCTGAGCTCATCATTTATATTAAAATGCTCAAAAGTAGCGTTGTCAAATATTTTCGTTCTTGTTGTTCACGACTGAAAATACTGAACCCTATTAGACATGCTTATTAGGCAAGAGCAAGGCCAGGCATACTTGGAGGTGCAGACAACACTGGCTGCTGTGAATCATGGACAGGTGAGGCGGAATCTTCTATGGACCCAGGGGAACCTAAAGACAGAGCCAAACCTGATGCGGAAAGGCACGTGAGAGGATTGGTTCTTCAACCGGCCTTTGAATGTACCAGCCAGAGAAGGAGAAGAGACTCACCGCAAGCTGACTCCTCACCGACCAAGGTTTCTGCAGTAAAACCAAACGCAACAATAAAGCGTCAATTTTCAGACACGTTATCAGCGCGCTCAGCAGCAATATTTCTGAAGTTTGGCTACAGCTCTGTTCCATTAGCTAACAAGTTAAGAATGTATCTGCAGCTTGGGGATGAAATCGCCCATGAGAGCAACCGTTCCAAACAACGAGGCTTATGTGAATTTCAGCCTGAGAAAAAATGAATATATACTTGCGACTACACAGTTCATCTCTAGTGCTGAAAAATGTAGGATAGATTCCGCTTTTAGGTAAATATTACTACTCACTTATGTATCCTTGCGTGATTTATTCATCTTAATTAATTTTAATTCACCTTCATTCGCTTTACTTCACCTTAATTCATTTTATTCCACCTTAAGTCACTTTAATCTAACTTCACACCTCTACCTTAATCTTCCTTAATCCACCTTGCTCTAATATGTACAAACTCTTATCCACCTTAATCCACTTTAATTAGCGTTGATTATCTTTACTCCACCCTAATTCACTTCAGTCCACTTTAATCCACTTTAATACACCTTAATTCACTTTAATTAACCTTAATTCATTTTACTCCACCTTAAACCATCTTAATCCACTTTCATTCACTTTAATTCACCTTAATTCAATTTATTCCACCTTAATTCACTTTACTCCACCTTAAGTAACCTTGCACTAACCTTTCTATAACTTTAATTCACTTTACTTCAGTGTAATTCGCCTTAATTCATCTTAATTGCCATGAATTCACAGCAATTACTCATAATTACTACTAATTGCCGTTGTCATGCGCTAGCTCAATGTTTTTTGTTTTGACAAGAATTTCCACCCTGGTTGTGCAGATAATTCTGGGGATCCGGTGACTGATTTTGTGGCATTCAGAAAGGCCAGCTACTCCAAAACAATGCCTCCTCTACTTCCTTTTTAATGCGACAGCCTTACTTGACTCATTGTGCGACTCTGCCGTCATGAGAAAGCCGTGGTAGAAAAGCCATGGCAGAAAAAGGGCGCACAAATTGCGTCATTATGAAGGTGAAAGTTTATTTTTGTTTCTATTACAGAAACGGAAGAAGAGCAAAAGGCTACAAAGGCCTGATAAATGGCTCCCCCTCCTGTTGGCATTCAGCACTGTGGTGCATAATATGATATATAATGGTGACATCATATGAAATCAATGTTACATGTGCATTACGGAGGAAAACATATCAACCAAATATAATTGAACAGATTACTAGCGCGAAATAGAAAAGGAATCATCATCATCAGCCTGGTTACGCCCACTGCAGGGCAAAGGCCTCTCCCATACTTCTCCAACAACCCCGGTCATGTACTAATTGTGGCCATGCCGTCCCTGCAAACTTCTTAATCTCATCCGCCCACCTAACTTTCTGCCGCCCCGTGCTACGCTTCCCTTCCCTTGGGATCCAGTGCGTAACCCTTAATGACCATCGGTTATCTTCCCTCCTCCTTACATGTCCTGCCCATGCCCATTTCCTTTTTTTCATTTCAACTAAGATGTCATTAACTCGCGTTTGTTCCCTCGCCCAATCTGCTCTTTTCTTATCCCTTAACGTTACCCCTATCATTCTTCTTTCCATAGCTCGTTGTGTCGTCCTCAATTTGAGTAGAACCCTTTTCGTAAGCCTCCAGGTTTCTGCCCCGTAGGTGAGTACTCGTAAGCCACAGCTATTATATACTTTTCTCTTGAGGGATAACGGCAACCTGCTGTTCATGATTTGGGAATGCCTGCCAAACGCACTCCAGCCCATTCTTATTCTTCTGATTATTTCCGGCTCATGATCTGGATCCGCCGTCACTACCTGCCCTAAGTAGATGTATTCCCTTACGACTTCCAGTGCCTCGCTGCCTATTGTAAATTGCTGTTCTCTCCCGAGACTGTTAAGCATTACTTTAGTTTTCTGCATATTAATTTTTAGACCCACTCTTCTGCTTTGCCTCTCCAGGTCAGTGAGCATGCATTGCAATTGGTCCCCTGAGTTACTAAGCAAGGCAATATCATCAGTGAATCGCAAGTTACTAAGGTATTCGCCATTAACTTTTATCCCCAATTCTTCCCAATCCAGGTCTCTGAATACCTCCTGTAAACACGCTGTGAATAGCATTGGAGATATCGTATCTCCCTGCCTGACGCCTTTCTTTATTGGGATTTTGTTGCTTGCTTTATGGAGGACTACGGTGGCTGTGGAGCCGCTATAGATATCTTCCAGTATTTTTACATATGGCTCATCTACACCCTGATTCCGTAATGCCTCCATGACTGCTGAGGTTTTGACTGAATCAAACGCTTTCTCGTAATCAATGAAAGCTATATATAAGGGTTGGTTATATTCTGCACATTTCTCTATCACTTGATTGATAGTGTGAATATGGTCTATTGTTGAGTAGCCTTTACGGAATCCTGCCTGGTCCTTTGGTTGACAGAAGTCTAAGGTGTTCCTGATTCTATTTGCAATTACCTTAGTAAATACTTTGTAGGTAACGGACAGTAAGCAGATTGGTCTATAATTTTTCAAGTCTTTGGCGTCCCCTTTCTTATGGATTAGGATTATGTTAGCGTTCTTCCAAGATTCCGGTACGCGCGAGGTCATGAGGCATTGCGTATACAGGGTGGCCAGTTTCTCTAGAACAATCTGTCCACCATCCTTCAACAAATCTGCTGTTACCTGATCCTCCCCAGCTGCCTTCCCCCTTTGCATATCTCCTAAGGCTTTCTTTACTTCTTCCGGCGTTACCTTCGGGGTTTCGAATTCCTCTAGACTATTTTCTCTTCCATTATCGTCGTGGGTGCCACTGGTACTGTATAAATCTCTATAGAACTCCTCAGCCACTTGAACTATCTCATCCATATTAGTAATGATATTGCCGGCTTTGTCTCTTAACGCATACACCTGATTCTTGCCAATTCCTAGTTTCTTCTTCACTGTTTTTAGGCTTCCTCCGCTCCTGAGAGCATGTTCAATTCTATCCATATTATACTTCCTTATGTCAGCTGTCTTACGCTTGTTGATTAACTTCGAAAGTTCTGCCAGTTCTATTCTAGCTGTAGGGTTAGATGCTTTCATACATTGGCGTTTCTTGATCATATTTTTCGTCTCCTGCGATAGTTTGCTGGTATCCTGCCAAACGGAGTTACCACCGACTTCCATTGCACACTCCTTAATGATGCCCACAAGATTGTCGTTCATTGCTTCAACACTAAGGTCCTCTTCCTGAGTTAAAGCTGAATACCTGTTCTGTAGCTTGATCTGGAATTCCTCTATTTTCCCTCTTACCGCTAACTCATTGATCGGCTTCTTATGTACCAGTTTCTTCCGTTCCCTCCTCAGGTCTAGGCTAATTCGAGTTCTTACCATCCTGTGGTCACTGCAGCGCACCTTGCCGAGCACGTCCACATCTTGTATGATGCCAGGGTTAGCGCAGATTATGAAGTCTATTTCATTTCTAGTCTCGCCGTTCGGGCTCCTCCACGTCCACTTTCGGCTATCCCGCTTGCGGAAGAAGGTATTCATTATCCTCATATTATTCTTTTCCGCAAACTCTACTAATAACTCTCCCCTGCTATTCCTAGTGCCTATGCCATATTCCCCCACTGCCTTGTCTCCTGCCTGCTTCTTGCCTACCTTGGCATTAAAGTCGCCCATTAGTATAGTGTATTTAGTTTTCACTCTCCCCACCGCCGATTCCACGTCTTCATAGAAGCTTTCTACTTCCTGGTCATCATGACTGGATGTAGAGGCGTAGACCTGTACAATCTTCATTTTGTACCTCTTATTAAGTTTCACAACAAGACCTGCCACCCTCTCGTTAATGCTATAGAATTCCTGTATGTTACCAGCTATATTCTTATTAATCAGGAATCCGACTCCTAGTTCTCTTCTATCCGCTAAGCCCCGGTAGCACAGGACGTGCCCGCTATTTAGCACTGTATATGCTTCTTTCGGCCTCCTAACTTCACTGAGCCCTATTATATCCCATTTACTTCCCTCTAATTCCTCCAATAGCACTGCTAGACTCACCTCACTAGATAACGTTCTAGCGTTAAACGTTGCCAGGTTCATATTCCAATGGCGGCCTGTCCGGAGCCAGTGATTCTTAGCACCCTCTGCTGCGTCGCAGGTCTGACCGCCGCCGTGGTCAGTTGCTTCGCAGCTGCTGGGGACTGAGGGCCGGGGTTTGACTGTTGTGTTCATAGGAAAAGGAATACATACATTTAAAACAATAATAGAGATTGGCTATGAATCTCTAGATACAATTTCCGGAGTCAGGGAAGTAAGTAACACGGTAAGCACAAATTAGCTGTATTATCGACCCCCCCCCCTCCCCGAAAAAACAACAACATAACAATGTGTCACAACATAAAATGCAAAAATATACATTTTCATATATACATATACATATATTCAATATACATATACAAAAATTCTATTTCATGTGCTGAAATGGGCATTTTGTAGATTTCTTAGATAATTTGCTATAATCAGGTAAATTTAGGTGATTTAGTGATTTTCGGTAATTGAAAAACCTGGTGATTGTAATGCTGTCTGGCATAAATTGTTGGAGACTTTGTAGTTTCCCTATTTTCCTTGCATGGCAATGGTAAGAGTTTGATTTAGAAGATTTTGATGTATGCAGTTTGTAAGTTATTATATGTTGCAAAAATCTATAATAGTATATCTGGTTGGCTATCAGCATAGTGCGTTTAATGAATAAAGTATGCGTTCTCAAATCCTGAAGGCTACCCCTGTAGATTTCGAAATATCTAAAGACAGTTTTTTGTAAGACTATGAAATGTCGATAATATTGTGAATATGTTGTACCCCATACAAGTAAGCAATATGAAAGTCGTGAATAAAACATGGAGTAATAAAGTATCTTTTTAAGCCAAAGTGGAACCAAATCCCCGATTCTGTTTAAATATCCCCTGATATTGCTAAGTTCGGCCGACATTTTTTCCCCGTGTGCTTTCCAGGATATGTCACTTTGAAACCAGATACGCAATAACGTGGGAGCTTCTACTTTTTCTATATGTACGTATCGGAGCCATATTGTTAACTTCAAATTTGTCGGTTTGCTAATTGGGGCAAATATTGTATATTTCGTTTGATTGACACTTAATTGCAATTTGTGGCTGTGTAACCAGGAAAACAGAAGATTTAAGTACTTATTTATTGAAATCTACAATGTTTGCAATGACTTGTCTGCGAAAAACACGTTTGTGTCATCATCATACATGATAAACTTTGGGGATTTGGTTTGTGAGAAAATCATTGACGTATGCGTTAAATAACAAAAGTTTAAGTATAGAGCCTTGTAGGACACCTTGTAATATATTTAATTTCAAAGATTTGCAATTGTTAATTGATACGTATTGATACCTGTCTTGTAAATAGCTGCGAATTAAGTGTTATGCTGACCCTCTTACCCGGTAATCATAAAGCTTGGTCAACAAAATGGCATGGTTTACAGAATCGAAAGCTTTTCTTAGATGTAGAAAGAGACCAACGGTGTATAATCTTTGTTCAATGTTATTTGTTATTTCAAGTTTAATAGAAAGTAATGCATCTTCACAGGATATCTCCTTTCTAAACTCGTACTGCGCATGGGATATAATAGAGTATCTTCACATAAAATTTTCAAGTTGGCCATTTATGATTGTCTCAAAAATGTTAGACTTTACCGGTAATACAGCTATGCGTCGGTAAATATTAAAAGTGTAATCTGTGCCACCTTTGTGCACTGGACACACTCTAGCTATCTTGCTTGCTTCTATGAAAACGCCACATTCGAGCATACGATTAGCAATATGAGTTCGATGGCTGGAAATTATGTCCATTACATGTTTCACGGCAGTTGGCTAGGTATCATCGTATCAGGCAGCAGTGTTATTCTTGAGGTTACGTGTAATATCTGTCACTTCGTACTTCGTAGTTGGGGACAATAAAATGGAATTTATCGCAGCGCTTTTTTATAGGCATATGTGGAGGTGTGTACTCTCCGCTGCGAATGAACTAACGGTTTAGCAAAGTAGCAGCTTGCTCGTCGTTTAGGACATCTGAGTCGAAGATAAAAATATGGGCGCGGAAACATTGTTTCTTTGAGCCAGATTGATGATTGCCTGCGAAAAATCTTTTTTTTTTTGTCGTTTGATATAAGAGAGAATATATTGTAATAGTAATCTATTTTTGCATGTTCTGCATTAAGCTTGTTGAGGTAGTTTTTAAACTCGGCAAATTTCTGCAGATCACGTGTCTTAACAAAAGAATATATATGTTATTTTTACTGCAATGTTATTTAAATATATGCGCGTGATCCACGGTTTCCTAATCTTATCCTTGGAACTTGGTTTACTTCTAATCTTTATAGCAGAGGCCAGCTCATAGCAGAGCATAAAACGAGCACAACAAATGTTATATGCTTGATTTAGGTCGCTTTGCATTATTATCGGTTCCCAGTTTGTCGTCTCGATAAGAGAGCGGTAGAGCGCTGAAGAATTTGGACTGAAATCTCGATATGAACTCACACCCATTTTTATACTTTTATCTTTCGTCATCGGTAAGACACAAAGCGTAGGTAGATGATCCCTTAAGCCCAGTGACAGGAGGCCAGCAAAAACACGTGGGCAACGCGCGTTCGTGATGGCGACATCTAACAACATCGCACTTTCTGCCGTAGAGCGAGTGGCTCAATCGATAAGATTTTCACAGGCATAAGTATATATTACGTTTTAAGTTCTCGTGCATTAGTATCATTTCCTAAATGGTAATGTTCAAGTCACCCATTATAGTAAACTCAGAACTACTGTTATTTAAGTAATTTAGTAGTTCATCTATGAATTCGAAAAATGAATTCCTATTACCACAAGGAGGCCTATATACCATAGATACTTAAAACGATCTCAAACATATAGTAAGACATTGTACGTGCTCATTACTAATGGTCAGATTATAAATGACCCCATACTGCTGAAGTTTTCGAAGATCATAGCGACGCCACCCCCGCGCCCACTAGTTCGTGTTATGCCTTGGTATATGCACTCATCAAATTGGGGTGGATTTTCCGACTGCGTTAACATGCATGTCTCAGTAAAAAGCAACATATCGAATTTAGACTTCAAACTTCCAAGCAATTCATGTAGTTTATCGCCTTTGTTTTTAATATTTCGTATGTTTAATTGCATAATTCACATAATGTTATTAGCATTTAATTTAGAAACAGAAGAATTAAATGAATCATATTCATGATATGCACAAGAGCTATAGCCGGGGCTGTGTGGCAGTTTTGGTACGCGCACTGGTTGTCAAGAAAAAACGAGGCAATAATTCGACCATTTTGTCAACGTCGTCCAGACAGATTATACGAAGGAACAGTGATGCTTCATTTCGTCTAGCGAAAATTTTACCACCGGCTGTCCACACGAATTTCCAGTTAACAACTCTTTTAATCCTAACCAGCGCCCCGAGCAGTTGTCTGCCCTCCTACGTCAAGTGTTCATTGATGAATACGGGATGATAATTGCCAAATCCGAGCGTTTTACTGTAAACCCTTGCTTTCTTTGATTTAGCGATTCCTCTTTGCACGACAAAGAAAACGAACAATAATGTTGGAATCATTATGCCTAGCAGTGGGGACACTTTGGCAAACGTCTATATCATATTCGTCAATGTTTTCCTTTAGAAGTTCCGCAATTTCTGTTAACACTGACATTGGCTCACTGTCAAGAGGCATACCTTTGATTTCAAGATTGTTTGATCGCTGGTATTGGTTAGGATCTTCCAGCCTACGCGTAAGTTTAGCATTTTTGCAACTTCAGGTCGTTGTTTTGGTGCAGCACTTCAAGCAACTCCTCTCTGATCAATTTCAGTTCCTGTATACAATGCCTGAGTGCTTTCAGATAGTTCAAAGCTTCCTTGACTTCATGCAACTCAATGGTCTGCGCAGATCATCAACTAACCTCTTAGTCATTATGTGCAGCTATGTAGCCACTATGCGGGAAAAAAAATTGCGCACAACTTAGACAATTTGGACAGGGCAGTTCTCGTTCGGCAGCAGTGCACACGTTTAACACTAGAGAAACACGAATAGAAATTGGCAAATCCCACCTGCAAGAGCAGATATCTTTTAGTTGTGCGCTCCATGTGCACCAACACCGAACTGCAAACGTAGGTAGGTTCGCGGGCGCCTTTTTTAACCAGCTGTAGCGTCCACCGCCAGGAAGCGGATGATGCCGATTGCCTTGCTATCACCGTGGGTGTTGCAAAACAGCCTCGTCCGACGACAGCAGATCTGCCAGCTGTCTGGCTCTTGGAAACTTCTTCCTTGGCCTCCGCTCCGCTACGTGACCTGCCGTGGCCAGACGGATGCACGCCTGAACCATGTCCCTGATCTATGTTGCCGGAACCACTGTACCGTACCTTGTATGTTATCAGACACGAAGGAGACGTTCTCAAGAGGGTACAGAGGATGCCATTGATTGAGAGCATCAACAAAGTCTTTGTTCTTTCACCTTCATAGCGGCACGCTTCCGGTCAAGCCTTGCCTCCAGGAAAAGGGTATACTTGTTGCCTGGAATATAAACTACATAATTCGCAACAAACAAGGAACGATCCACTACATATTCTTGGACTGCTGGGATGCAATATTCTTATGGGACATCCGCACGCGAATGTTAAATGATTACCGGTCAATGCTTATGGGATTTGCTCCCTGCCGACAGCTAAAACGGGAGGCGTGCACTAAGATATGGTTATGCTGATGTGCATGCACAGCTTATGTTTGTTCGAAGAGCAGATGCCGATGAGCGACCTGCCATAGAGTATTTCATAGAAAATTTCGCGCATATAAGAGAAATCTGCAAGAACAAAGACGAACTAACTAGTATGGATTAAGATACTGGATGACTTGATGTCATTTTAGAAGTTGGTCTGCGCAACATTTTGACGAGACACACAGAAGAGAACAAAGACCACAGAGCGCTCATTGAGGCACTTTTAACTCCAACAGGCCAGCTAAGACTTACTGGCGTGCCTATTTAGCATTATCAGTATTGTGCTTGTATTGTGTGTCTTGTCCCCGAAAAAAATGGCAATAACAAAATTGACACTTACTTTTAGCATACGCCAGAGAGCGGGAAGGCGAAATCCGGCGCGCTCAAGAGACATCAATTACATTATTTGACATTCTCATTCGAATGCGTTGTTACTTTTTACTTGCTTTCTCCCAATAAATCTCGTGGATTGGAGTGTTTTAATTAAGGTTGCCTCAATTAACTGTGCCTTAATCAACTTCACTCTAATTAACACCAAAGGCTGCGGGTTCGACTACGACCAGGGGTCGTGGGTTCCAGTGAATTAATTAGCTCTATATTAATTAACCGCGCGGCATGCTTAGTTGGGTCGATGTGGCAGCGATGTGGAACAAGACGACGATGAACTCGCGAGCAGTGGCCCGATCGCTCCGCTTTTCTGTACTTAACGATGCGACATTAAACGTAGAGATATAATGGTGGATTGCACTGGTCGATCTGGAGCACGGTTTCTTGCTCCGTGGCATATAAATTGAATTCCACTTGTCGTCCTAGAGGAAGTTTGCGTTTTCCACTGGTCAATTGGGATCAACCGGCTCCACGACGGAGCGCTCCTTGTTGATCTGCCGAGCAGAGATGAATTTCTCCGGAACTCCGACGATGCTTTGGCGCTACTTCGGAATGGTTTGAGTGGCTTGGCTCTCTTGGGCTCTTTTTGAGGCGCTGATTGGTAACCCTATGCAGTTGTTTACCTTCTCGAAATGGTGTCATTTAACCATGCGGCAGTGATTTTTGCCTCGAGCGATTCTGACAGCAGCTCTAGTTCCTCGGAAACTAGCAGCAGCGACGACAAGGAGTTTTTTACTCTTTCCACCATCGGCTATTTTTGGCACAATTGCATTTTCTGCCTCAAGGGACATATGATGCTTTCGATATAATAAAAAATGTCAAACCTTTGCTAATGCTGCTGATTCGCGCTTGCTTGGTCTGGGCTCGATCGCTTCTGACGCCAACCTTGGCAGCAGCTTCCTCTCTGACCATGAGCATGTTCGGAATGGATAGGGTGGAAATGTTAAAATTTTTATGGGCTCAGAATTTCTCTAAATGAGCACCTGCCCTACATAGCGGTATATGCTAAACACCACCACCCGAAAATCTTAACACACACTTCTAAGTATGTATTGTAATAGCTTAAGGTTAGTAGCCTTATACATTTACTCCATTTAAAGTAATAAAATATGAAACCTTTGTTGCTGCATTAGCCCCGACAGAGCTGCTCGGGGAGTGCGCCTTCCACTATAATAAAACTAGTTAGCATAGGGTAAGCAGTGCGCTACTACCTCATCTAAGTGCGCTCGTGAAATAATTCGTAATAAAATGCCATACTTACTCTGAAAATGTTGTTTTGAAGGCGTTTCTCGAGGGCAAGAGCTCGTTCCCTGAGGAAACCCTTTTTCTCTTTGAATTCGGTGGCCCTCGCCATCCACATGTGCATCTTCCATTGCATTTAGCTCACTTAGAGTGCACGACGAATCCGCGTCACTTTCAGAGCTCCCCGACTCGCTAGTGACAGTGCGGGCTCGCTTGCGCCGTTCTCCATAATATGTGTTATTAGTTGCACTAGTAGCGCACATCGTTCTAAAATTTTCCAGCCGAACGTGAGCTCAGTTCTCTCTAGCGACTTGCAGGGTGGCGAATGCCTGCAACATTACTTTCAAGGGGACGCTGCGCCTGGTGCAAACTGGAATGTTCATCTTGAGTTTTGTTCAGTATGCTGCTATACATGGAAGCCCTTGCCGTCTCCCGGTTTTGTTCCTGTTTCTGTGGCATATGAACAATGGAAGCGAACACACATTGAATCTGTGAAATTAGATGCACAAAGTGCGTTGGTAAAATTAATGCGATCGCGTGTATACTTGTTTTAACGCATATTTCAGAGAAGTGCGTACTTCACTGCTGCACTCCTTGTTCGTGAAGCAGACACTAACATTTTTTTCCACATTTTCTTGTGCGCACCTCGACCCCTTCGTTCGAGCTAGTACTGTCGTGATCACGCCGAATCGCTGAGTTTTGAAGTTTTTAGGCTTCATTAGTTGATTTACTCCGCCTTCGTTTTCTAAACACTCCATAATAACAGTACTAAGGATTAAAAAAACAGACTTTCAATGGACTCCAAGCACATACCTGGTAGCATGAGAACTTGGGCGTTATAGTAGCCCGTGTCTCCTCGGTCCACTATGTCACGCCAAAATGCCAAATAACTGACGTGCTTGTCGAAGCCTAAATGGTTTTGGGGCTGAAGATTTTTTATGTCCGAGGCCGGGATAATGTGAATCTTTCTGTCAAAACCCCTCAGGTATCTCACAACGGCAAACGTTTTAGCAGCAAAAGCAGACAAAGCTCAAAGCATCGCATAACTCAGAGTAACAACTTGCCAATATTGGACCGGATTGAATTGGAGCGCTCGCCAAAGGAAAAGATATTATAGTTACTTAATATACGTAAGTGAGAAAGCAAATATCGCAGCAATAACAATATTTATGTGATATCATCATCATCATCATCACCATCATCATCATCATCCTGGTTACGCCCACTTCAGGGCAAAGGCCTCTCCCATACTTCTCCAACTACCCCGGTCATGTACTAATTGTGGCCATGTTGTCCCTGCAAACTTCTTAATCTCATCCGCCCACCTAACTTTCTGCCGCCCTCTGCTACGCTGCCCTTCCTTTGGAATCCATTCCGTAACTCATAATGACCATCGGTTATCTTCCCTCCTCATTACGTGTCCTGCCCATGCCCATTTCTTTTTCTTGATTTCAACTAAGATATCATAAACTCGCGTTTGTTTCCTCACCCAATCTGCTCTTTTCTTATCCCTTAACGTTACACATACCATTCTTCTTTCCATAGCTCGTTGCGTCGTCCTCAATTTAAGTAGAACCCTTTTCCTAAGCCTCCAGGTTTCTGCCCCGTACGCGAGTACTGGTAAGACACAGCTGTTATAAACTTTTCTCTTGAGAGATAATGGTAACCTGCTGTTCATGATCTGAGAATGCCTGCCAAACGCACCCCAGCCCATTGTTATTCTTCTGATTATTTCAGTCTCATGATCCGGATCCGCGGTCACTACCTGCCATAAGTAGATGTATTCCCTTACCACTTCCAGTGCCTCATTACCCATTGTAAACTGCTGTTCTCTTCCGTGACTGTTAAGCATTACTTTAGTTTTCTGCAGAATAATTTTTAGACCCACCCTTTATGTTTATGTTTTAGACACACCATTTCGACCCACCCTTTATGTATTAGACCCATTTATGTGACAATGAAAGTAAAAAAAAAACGATAGATGAAACATTTTTAAGCGATATTTTGTTTTCTTTGCGCAACTACTATCCAACATATTCAGCCCGATCCAGTCATCCAGATCTCGCCGTAGTGTGGGCCATTACCGGCTCCATTTTTAGCAACCATGGCTCCTCAAAAGCAGTACATAGGATCCATAAACAATGCTCCTGACCTTCCGAGATACAGAAGAACGTATCTTCAAAGGCGTACTATGTCACAGTGTGCTTAGCATCAAGCCCTGTCGGAAGACAACGATGGCAACGGTGATGCGGTGTCGACACCAGGTGTGCCGCATAGTGACATAGACCTTTAGCAAATGATGCAAGACGATAGCTGTCAACCTGAGAACGACTCCAAACACTCTGAGGCGCAACTGTCCGTCGAAACTGATAGGGAAGTACCCCCAATACAGGCGGACGACGTCGATGAACGATCGGCTAACGACTTGCTGGTACTGGCACTGTACTTTTCATTGGAGTTCGGTTGTTGTGGAAGGCAGTTGAAGCTCTCAAGAAGCTCAACGCGCACATAGTTGAAAACGCGATATTCCGGCGTCAATGTGCCTTTTCGAAAAACAAGGAGCCAATCTTTGTGATGCACGGCCCCAATTTTGCTGCGCACTTCTCATGAATGTACTAGCTGGAACATCGGGCGGCCTGCAAGAACGCAATAGGTTGCAGGTCAGCTGCTCTCTCCGTAAAAGCAACTACAGTGGGCAGAATTTGGTGCTAGACGGCCACTTTTTAAAAGATTGCCTATTGTGCAGAAAATTTATTCGATGCTTTCCGATAAAGCCTTCGCTATTGCGAAGGTTGAAAGGCTGCAAGCTATTGATGGAGTACGTTCCGGCAAAGACACGAACGGGGTGTCCGACATTATTTATTTATTTATTATACATCATCATCATCATCATCTTCATCAGCCTGGTTACGCCCACTGCAGGGCAAAGGCCTCTCCCATACTTCTCCAACTACACCGGTCATGTGCTAATTGTGGCCATGTTGTCCCTGCAAACGTCTTAATGTCATCCGCCCACCTAACTTTCTTCCGCCCCCTGCTACGCTTTCATTCCCTTGGAATCCGGTCCGTAACCCTTAATGACCTTCGGTTATCTTCCCGCCTCATTACATGTCCAGGCCCATGCCCATTTCTTTTTCTTGATTTCAAATAAGATGTCATTTACCGCGTTTGTTCCCTCACCCAATCTGCTCTTTTCTTATCCCTTAACGTTTCACCCATCATTCTTCTTTCCATAGCTCGTTGCGTCGTCCTCAATTTCAGCAGAACCCTTTTCGTAAGCCTCCAGGTTTCTGCCCCGTAGGTGAGTACTGGTAAGACACAGCTATTATATACTTTTCTCTTGAGGGATAATGGCAACCTGCTGTTCGTGATTTGAGAATGCCTGCCAAGCGCACCCAGCCCATTCTTATTCTTCTGGTTATTTCAGTCTCATGATCCGGATCCGTGGTCACTACCTGCCCTAATTAAATGTATTCCCTTACCACTTCCAGTGCCTGGGTACATATTGTAAACTGCTGTTCTCTTCCGAGACTGTTAAACATTACTTTAGTTTTCTGCAGTTTAATTTTCAGACGCATCCTCTGCTTTGCCTCTCGAGGTCGGTGAGCATGCACTGCAATTGTCTCCTGAGTTACTAAACAAGGCAATATCATCAGCGAATCTCAAGTCGCTAAGGTATTCTCCATCTACTTTTATCTCCAATTCTTCCCACTCCAGGTCTCTGAATACCTCCTGTAAACATACTGTGAATAGCATTGGAGAGAGCGTATCTCCCTGTCTGACGCCTTTTTTTATTGGGATTTTGTTGCTTTCTGTATAGAGGACTACGGTGGCTGTGGGGCTGCTATAGATATCTTCCAGTATTTTTACATATGGCTCATCTAGACCCTGATTCCGTAATGCCTCCATGACTGCTAATGTTTCGACTGCATCAAACGCTTTTTCGTAATCAATGAAAGCTATATATAAGGGTTGGTTATATTCCGCATATTTCTCTATCACCTGATTGATAGTGTGAATATGGTCTATTGTTGAGTAGCCTTTACGGAATCCTGCCTGGTCCTTTGGTTGACAGAAGTCTAAGCTTTTCCTGATTCTATTTGCGATTACCTTAGTAAATACTTTGTAGGCTACGGACAGTAAGCTGATGGGTTTATAATTTTTCAAGTCTTTCACGTCCCCTTTCTTATGGATTAAGATTATGTTAGCGTTCTTCCAAGATTCCGGTACGTTCGAGGTCATGAGGCATTGAGTATATAGGGTGGCCAGTCTTTCTAGGACAATGTTTCCACCATCCTTCAACAAATCTGCTGTTACCTGATCCTCCTCAGCTGCCTTCCCCCTTTGCATAGCTCCCAAGGCTTTCTTTACTTCTTCCGGTGGTACTTGTAGGATTTCAAGTTCTTCTAGACTATTTTCTCTCATATTGTCGTCGTGGGTGTTACTGGTACTGTATAAATCTCTATAAAACTCCTCAGCCACTTGAACTATCTCATCCATATTAGTAACGATATTGCCGGCTTTGTCTCTTAACGCATACATCTGATTCTTGCCTATTCCTAGTTTCTTCTTCTCTGCTTTTAGGCTTCCTCCGTTCCTGAGAGCATGTTCAATTCTATCCATATTATTGTTGCTTATGCCAGCGGTCTTACGCTTGTTGATTAACTTCGAAAGTTCTGCCAGTTCTATTCTAGCTGTAGGTTTAGAGGCTTTCATACATTGGCGTTTCTTGATCAGATCTTTCGTCTCCTGCGATAGCTTACTGGTATCCTGTCTAAAGGAGTTACCGCCGACTTCCATTGCACACTCCTTAATCATGCCCACAAGATTGTCGTTCATTGCTTCAACGCTAAAGTCCACTTCCTGAGTTAAAGCCGAATACCTCTTTTGTAGCTTCATCCGGAATTCCTCTAGTTTCCCTCTTACCGCTAACTCATTTATTGGCTTCTTATGCACCAGTTTCTTCCGTTCCCTCCTCAAGTCTAGGCTAATTCGAGTTCTTACCATCCTATGGTCACTGCAGCGTACCTTGCCGAGCACATCTACATCTTGTATGATGCCAGGGTTCGCGCAGAGTATGAAGTCGATTTCATTTCTAGTCTCACCATTCGGGCTCCTCCACGTCCACTTTCGGCTAACCCGCTTGCGGAAAAAGGTATTCATTATCCGCATATTATTCTGTTCTGCAAACTCTACTAATAACTCTCCCCTGCTATTCCTAGAGCCTATGCCATATTCCCCCACTGACTTGTCTCCAGCCGACTTCTTGCCTACCTTGGCATTGAAGTCGCCCATCAGTATAGTGTATTTTGGTTTGACTTTACCCATCGCCGATTCCACGTCTTCATAAAAGCTTTCGACTTCCTGGTCATCATGACTGGATGTAGGGGCGTAGACCTGTACTACCTTCAATTTGTACCTCTTATTATATTTCCCAACAATGCCTGCCACCCTGTCGTTAATGCTATAGAATTCCTGTATGTTACCAGCTATATCCTTATTAATCAGGAATCCGACTCCTAGTTCTCGTTTCTCCGCTAAGCCCCGGTAGCACAGTACGTGCCCGCTATTTAGCACTGTATATGGTTCTTTTGTCCTCCTAACCTCACTGAGCCCTATTATATCCCATTTACTACCCTCTAATTCCTCCAATAACACTGCTTGACTCGCCTCACTAGATAACGTTCTAACGTTAAACGTTGCCAGCTTCAGATTCCAATGGCGGCCTGTACGGACGGATTATACCTCAACGGTCCCTAAATGGGACATTACATGAGGAGTGGGCACATATTGAAAAATGGCGTGTCAGGTAGGTACTGCGAGTTAAACGATTGTCTTTGATGGCAGCTTTGAAACAAGAAATGTCAGGGATGAGGGCGATGTAAGAAGGAAGAAGGAAGGATTATACTTCAAAGGTCCCTGGCAGCTCTGGCAGGGACCTTGCAGGGATCTGGCAGCTCGGTTCTTAACCGATTCAATGGTGTGAACCATGTTAACCTTACGGTAGTCATAAATAGCACAATCCAGTTTAGTTCGGATTAAGGTTTTATATGAGAGTAATTTGATTGAGGGAGATGCTGAAGGCAAGTTATGGCGTGGATAACCTAGTAATCGGTTGTAGGAATTAGTTAACTGATTGATAGAATGGGTCCAAGATAAGTCACTCGATGTATGCACTTCTAGGTTTTTAAATGTTTCACACTATGTGCAAGTGTAGTTAAGCGAGTAGGAAGTAACTGCATAATTAGGACGTCGGTGAAAGCCCACGTGAGAACACTTACTGACATTGAGGGACATGCGAAATTTGCTGCACGATGCCTGGATTTGGAGGTCTTCCTGAGCAGTCTGAAGCATTTGTTATTTGTCGGTATCAAACGAAATCGTCCGCGAAAAGGCACATGTTGGATAATAAGTGGAAGGTCATTATTAAAGATGAGAAAGAGGACAAGCCCAAGGATAGAGCCTTAGGGTACAGCAGATAGTACAGGAGATAGGATTGAGGAGATTGAGTTAACGGAAACAAACTGAAGGCCATCGGTTAGAAATTCGCGAATCCAATGAAAGAAGTCTGGTCGAAGATTACGGTGCGAGAGTTTATGTAGTTGAATAATACGTGACACTTTATCGAAGGCTTCTTCGAAATCCATAAAAAGAGCGTCAGTGGGGATGTTGCGACGAGATGAGAATGAAAATCATGTAGGAACAGAGCAGGTTGAGTGTAGCAAGAATGAGCTTTGCAAGATCCGTGCTGGTTAGGATGAAAGAAATTGACAGATGACAGGAAAGTGTCAATGTGGGAATGTATAACGTGCTCCATTAGTTTCGAGCAAGCACTGGTGATGGAAATTGGACGGTCACCTTTTTTAAAGGTGGGAGTTATTTTACCAATTTTCCAGTCAGTGGGGACTGATCCGGTTGTGAGAGACTGTTGGAACGTTCCCTTTAGAAAAAGACTGCTGTTGTCCTTTACGCTTTTTAATACCTTCGAGTTAATGCCGTCAGTACCATACGAGGACGAATTTTTAAAGGAATCGATGATTTTGATAATTCCGTTCACATTAAAAGTAATGTTTGTCATAGAAGGATAAGTAGAAGGTGGTAATATGGGAAGTATTTCAGGGTACTCATGAGTAAAAGCAGAATGAAATGTAGTGTTTAAAGCGTCAGCGACCTCGGTTTCGAGGACTGGGGAGCCAGAACTGTCACGTAGAAAAACAGTGTTGGACCATTATTAACACATTGCCAGGAACGTTTTGGGTTACTGTGCAACATATAGGGCAACGTGGTTGAAAAAAAGCCACATTTGGTGTCTGCGATCTGCTTGTTATATTCCTTGACTGCAAGGTAATATTTCTCCCACTTAAGTTCCGATTGAGAAGAGTTTGCAGAACGGAAGAGACGTTTTTTCTTGTTGTTTAGTCGTTTTAGTGTGCTGGTAAACGGCCAGGATTGTATCCGTTCGTTAATTGTTATGTTAGAAACGTACGATTCGACCAGACGCCAGAATTAAGATATACACAGTAACCAGTTAGACTAGAGTGAACGAAGATAAAAGTCAGCTGTGAATCTATCGCAAAAGGTTGTTAAATCTCTGGTCATGCTTTCATAATCGCCTCTGTCATAAAGCGTGAGTGGTTTTTTAGTTTTTGTTTGAGTGCACATATGGAATGAAAAAGAGGCCTACAGTATCTTATTGTCACTGAGGCCCTTCAGATACCAGATAGGGGAAAGGTTCTCAGGGTGTGAAGTTAGCACCAAATCCAAGATGTTAGAAGAATGGGCTGTAGTGCTAGTGGGATGACTGATAACTTGGGTTATTCCAAATCTGAGACATGCTGGCGAACTCGCTAGCCATGTTACTTTTTGACACCGAAGAAGCTAGATTAGACCAATCGACTCATGGGAAGTTAAAACCGCCTACCAGTAGTGCAGGCGTGCTAGGATACGAGGTAGTTATCTTGCATAAGGCGTCATGGAAAGGTGGTAGAATTAGGTGTCAACAGGAGGAGGGCGATAACAAATGCTAAGAAAGATTCACGGGAAGGATGCGGTATAGTAAAGCCAAAATAGTTCAAGAGGTGAGGATATGGTAACCGGGATGCAACGTAGATGATGACTCGTGGCGATAAGGACGCCATCACCACGAGTATAATTGGCTCGATCTTTGTGAAATATGTCGAAGTCGGGAAGGAAGGGGCAGGATCTCATAATCTATAACAGACGAATTAAGCCATGTTTCTGTCAGGCAAACAAAATTACTTGAAGATGAGCTGCTGAGGCCACATGACGAATCACGCTTTGGCGGGACACTGCGGATATTAGTGGACAAAAAGGCAATAGATGGAGGGGTGTAATGAGGCTTCGACTTTGGTAATTGCTAAGCTTTGCGTTTGACTACCTTATCAGCTTGCTGTTCGAACATGTAGGTTTTGTTGGCAGAAATGAGTTCGTCCAAACATAATTTGAACAGGATATTGTTCGTCTTGCCAAATTCAATGAAGCGCTTACGAGTTAGGTAAACCGTGGGGAAAAATCTTCGGAGATGCCAAGAGTTCTTTCTCTGAATTTGTTAGCTAGTGAGAGGATGCGGTCTTTATCTTTGAAGTGAGGGAATTTAACAATTGCTGTTCTGGACCTCCCATGGTGATAAGTTCTGAGCCTATGAGCGCGTTCAATTTCACGTGGTTCAATAGGAGGTTGAAGGTGTCAGGTGCAGTGAGTAATTATTAGTTTTTCGAACTCTGGCCACGTTTCTTTCGGACAGTTTTTTTAGCCCATAAAAACAAGGTTACAACGATGATATTTGCTGTCGGCGGCGTCAGCGTGGGCAGTCAGAATACATCGGCCATGAAAGTGGTAGTTGCCGAACATAGTGTGTCAATTTCAGCCACGGTAGCGACGAGTGCTGTGCACTAAGTTTTGATTTTGGTCAATGTAGAGTTAAGTTCGAGAAATCGTTTTTCGTGGTCTGACAAGGTTACTTGAATCGATTGAAGTTTGTCTAGTATAGCTGACTGCCCGGACTGACGCTGTCGTAAAGTGGCAGGTAGTTCAGGGTTTGCCGGGTCAGCAGCATGAAGGGGCCGGGGTTCAGTTCAATGTCACCGGGCATTAGTAATAAGTCAAACTAATGCAAGAACAGCCATAAACAGTGGTGAAAATTGAATGTGGGCTTGGCAGCACGAGTAACGTTCTAAAGCTAGTTCGCTTAGCAAAATGGGAGTAGCTATTAGTTACTTACATGGCAAAAAGCAGCGGTTGTTAAGCATCAACCGTCGCTGACGTGCAGCCAAGCGCACTGAAAGCGGGGTGGCGCTGGGGAGGCAATATGTGCTGTCTTGATGGAAATGATGACGTAGTAGCAGAAGCGGAACATGAACCCGTGTTAAGATAGATAACACGGCGGAAGGAAGGTCGCCGACGGCAGATGACACGCCTTGATTGATACATTTGCGCACATGGCAGACGCAGTAGCGCGAACCAAGGGCCGTTGCACGAAGCACGGGATGGGTCCAGGAGAACATATTAAGTCACTGCTGTTCCTCAGCAAAGTAATGAAATCAGCGGGGTTTGCGAGAGCAAAATCCAGGAGACTGATCGACTCGAGGCCAAGGAACTGCATGGCAAAAAGCAGTGAAAGGTAAGTATGAACCATTGTTGACGTGCCGCCAAGCCCACTGCCGGATGGTTCCCTCTACAGGAGGCGGAGAGAGAAATTGAAAAAGCATGACGTGATGCGCACACTCCATGCTGATGGCAGCCGAGTTTCTAAATCATCGAAGTTTTCTATTTGGCCGATACAGATAACTGTCAACGAGCTGCCACCGAAGATGGGACACAAAAATGTCGTCGTGAGTGCCTTATGGTACGGTCAGTCGCACCCCAACAGGACGTTGCTTGTGCACAGCTTTGTCGCGCAAATGAGGGACCTTGGTAATGACGCCTTGCCATGACAATTCATTCTGATAGGAGTAACATTACTTACCCAACTGTTTTCATTCATGCCAACCTGCGCAAGTGCTGTTTCGCTAAGCTACAAGCAGCTAATGTTCGACCTGCATGTCATCAGAACTACTGTTTGAAGCCGATACTTAAGTTTGTATGCCTACTAGAAAAGGCACGTGACAGATTTAAAATGGCATAGATGATTTCTCTGCTTAACAGCAGAGAAGCTTCTGCAGTGAAGGCTTGACCAATTGTGCTGAAAAATTTGTAAAAATAGAATGCATGTTTTAAGACGAAAACAACAGTCAACATGATGATAACATATGTGGTTGCTCCAAGTGTACTGCCTGAGCTGTTGTGTAGGTGATCAGGCTCGAGCATAACTTCAGAACTTCACCCAGTAAGATGGGTATTACGGTTGCAGGTGGTACCTTCATCGTGGAAAGACTGTGGTTAGTGAGCACAGCTGGTGACAAATCTTGCCGTTTTATGAATGCCTCTTAATTTTTACGCGTAGCTCTAACATTTTTATTGTCACTTTCAATATTCTGATGATTAACTAAGGTGTGAAGCGGGACAGTTTAAATATATTATTGGCATATTTCTTCTCGCAATTTATTTTTACATTCGGAGAATGCCGCGTTTTGAACCTCTACATTACCTAATCACACGTGACCGTTAGAAGAGAAACCGTATGTTAGCTGGAGTCTGCAATAATCGGGATTATTGCTGTTGGGCAGTAACTGCATTGGCAATTCACTGCATTGGCTTCGTGGCTATGGGATTGTGCTGCCCGGCATGAGGTGGCAGATTCAATTCTCGGCTGGGGCAGCATCGTTCTGGTGAGGGCAGAAAGCAAAATCACCCATTTACTGGGCTTTGGATGCATGGAAAAAGTGAGGTTGTCAGAATTAATCCGAGCTGTCCACTGGAGAGTCCCTCATAAATCAGCGTGCTACTTCAAACGTTAGACCAAACAATGTATCTGTACAGGCAAAACCTTTCATGTTTCATTTGCGTTTTTCTTGCTTTGAGAAGCAGGAACTGTGTAGTACACCTTGGACATGAACACAAAGTGTGAAAGAAATGCAGAAAATACCAAGAAACACATGGAGAAGGCATCTTTTTGCACTAAGTGCACAGAGGTGTAAGAGGTCTAGCTCCTCTCATCAACCTGCCACACTTCCCAATCTGTGGCTTCCCCTCAGATTACATACATTGTAATCTGTTAAGGCTCGTTCACACTACGCCGACCCGACACCGATTTCGGATGCCGACAATCTGCCGATGGTCGGCGGAAAGGTCGGCGTCGCTACAGTGGGACAGAGGCACCGACGCGAAGGTAAAAAACGCTGTCGCCGACATTTTGCACACTAAAATCGGTGTCGAGCCGGCCTGGTGTGAGTGAGCTTTTAGGGCTACCACGGCATTTTGCGGAGCTTTGGATGTCTACCGTGAACGAAGAGTGTTACATTGGCTCACCACAAGTTTCGTCAATCATTGATGAACGCCTATGTGCAACGAAGCACCACCTTTGTGTGTTACGTCTCTCTCCTTCTCTTTCTTTACAAAAATATTGGAAAGCTCGTTAATGGCAGCCGTAGTTGTTGTGCTTCGAACTAGCACGCCTTGAGGGGGTTTCGCCAGCACAGTTTTTTAACCATTGTTCACTTCTCGTACAAGCCATCGCACTGCTGCTGCAAGACGCAGTGAGCACAGGCGATATTAATGTTACTATTAACTGCTTTATACGGTTTGTAGTTGATGTGCGGCTCTTATATGATGAAAGGCCTATGACGTACAATGTGCACCAGATACTGCACATCCGAAGGAGTGTTGTCCAACAAGGACCCTTTTGGGCTCACTATTGATTCAGTTTTGAAGCCCACATTGGTCAACATAAAGAGATAGTGATGTGAGCCAAAGCTGTGCCTATTCAAATTGCCAAACGCATTATGATGGCCTGCAAGTGTAAAGGTTTGGGTTCACAAGCCAGTCCACTTACCGTGAAGTTTTGGTGCAGTCTGACCACTGAAATAATGATATTGTCCTCTTTGTGAGTAAGCCATGAGATGTGTCGCAGCCGTTGATCGGCTTGGTTCACAACCATCTTGGCAACACCATCTGTGGCCCTCTTGTGGTGGATGACCGAGTCATTGTAGCCGGGAACATGTGCCACAGTGAGCAGTACTCAAGGTCGAACAAAACGTACAGCACTGCTTTTGTGACGGGCAAAGAAAAATGCCTGAAATCAAATGCATTGTTTCGTTCACGGATGTGACTGGCTGTTTAACAATACTTATTGTGTCTTGTTGGTTCTGTGCCGAGTATGCCTGTAATACAAATCATGTAATAGAATTTCGGAGTGCAGAACAGGAACTTTCAGTTGAATTATCAACACATTTTAGCCCATGCACGTACATGGAATGTGGCAGGATAATATTTTGCCAATTCTGTTGGCAAGTTGACTTGGGAGTAGTGCATGTATCAATGTAAACGTAGAAGCATTTCCCACAAAGTCTACAGCTCCTTTCCGATGTTAGTATAGGGGGCTTTTCAGAAGCAAGCTTAGATTCAGCACAAAAGATGTTTAAGAATTTAAGCTGGGCTTTTATGGGTGCCAACTAAAATGTGTTTTGTGATAATTGTGGAAATGAGAAGGCTGTGGTTGATAATAATGGATGTACGTTGATATCAGTCTTCATTAAAAGCCATGACCTCAGATTGGAAGATACATACAGCAGTCCGGTCTGAAGTGTTCCACGCCCTGAACGATGATAAGACAGCCGGGCACGTCTGCTTTTCCCGTGCGCTCGCAAGCATACAAGATAATTACTATTGGCCGCGCCTGACTGTCGACGTCGCCCCTTACGTCAAGACATGTCGAGACTGCCAGTGACGCAAGACACCACTGACAATGCCGGCAGGATTACTACAGCTGATCGTGCTTCCTTGCCGACGACTACAGCAAATCGGGATGGATTTGTTGGAAAACTTCCCGACATCAACATCTGGAAACAAGTGGATAGTCGTGGCTACGGACTACCTTACCCGATGCGCCGAAACGAAAGCTCCACCTGCTGAAAAACATCCGTCTGTGAGATGGGGCCCTAAAAGTCCTCATCACCGACAGAGAACGGTCTTCCCGGCGGAGCTCACCCAGACCATTTTGCAATAGAGCCAGACAAGCTTCAGGAGGGCAACTGCTTACCATCCGCAAACGAATGGTCTTACGGAGTGGCTCGCCGGCATGCTTGCAATATTCGCCGACGTCGAGCACAAGACGTCGAATGCTGTCCTGCCCCACGTAACATTACCTCACAACACGGTGGTGCAAGAAATAACGCAGATCACTCTGTTCGAGCTAGCTTACGGCAGGAACCGTACTACGACTCTCGGCGCCATGCTGCCGCACGTCATCGACGAAGAGAATTTCGACGTCACCGCCTATCGCCAGTGCGCCGAGGAAGCCCGACAGCTCGCCTGCTTGCGCATCAAGAACCAGCAGAGGACCGACAGCCGACAATACGATCTTCGACGACGCTACGTTGAGTACCAGCCCGCCGACCGCGTTTGGGTCTCGACTCCGATACGCGGACGAGGATTTAGCGAGAAACTGTTCGATGCTATTTCGGACCGTACAAGATCATCCGAACTATCCACACATTGGACTATGTGGTCATGGGAGACGGAATTTCGACATTACAGCGGCTCCACGCAGGACCTGAAGCCCTCCACATGGTTCGTCTTAAGCCTTTCTACACCCGCTGACGAACTTAGGGACTTAGTTTCTTTGCTTCTTTGTTGCAATTTTTGCTTCATTTTGCGTGCTTTTGTTTTCGCTTTCTCGTGTGTTTGTAGTATCAGGACGATGCCTTTTTAAGAGGGGGGCATTCACGCGTGTACTTATTTATCTTGGTCGGGTTGCCGTTTTTTCACCGGCTAACAGTGATTAAGCATTATCTCGCAGAGCTGGACAAGCCTGCAGGTATCGGGAAGTTTCTCGAAAGTTATGGATAGTTCTATCAGTTTGTTGTCCCCAAATGTTGTGTACTATGATGACATGTATGAGCCACACGAATTGTGTAGTACGCGCGCAACGGTGATTACTCTGGAACCGTCGATGGCTCATGTATAAAAGCCGACGCTTGACCCGCAGATCAGATTCCGGCAATCGCTGGCAGTGTTCCTCGCTATCGTTGTGTTTATGGTTTAACTTGCTTTTCTGCCCACAGCTTTGCCATAAAAATAATAATAATATTTGGGGTTTTACGTGCCAAAACCACTTTCTGATTATGAGGCACGCCGTAGTGGAGGACTCCGGAAATTTTGACCACCTGGGGTTCTTTAACGTGCACCTAAATCTAAGCACACGGGTGTTTTCGCATTTCGCCCCCATCGAAATGCGGCCGCCGTGGCCGGGATTCGATCCCGCGACCTCGTGCTCAGCAGCCCAACACCATAGCCACTGAGCAACCACGGCGGGTATTGCCATAAAAAGTGACTACTTTTAAGTAATTCACAGGTTTCCGGCTGTGTTCTTCTCCGCCACTTCTACGTGACAATATACTCATCAAAAGCATCTCGTCTGCTTCCAGCTTCCCAAATAACCAAAGAAATTTACTTTTTTATTATAAATGCATATTGCCGACTTACAAATGGCACTATTACAACTTTAACGAGAAATCCCCTCGAACTTGGAGTAAAGCAGAAGCTTGTCCCCGAAATGCAAGGACCTTCCATAATGAAGGCAATGTGTAGGAAGGAGGTCCGAACTAAAGATGTGAAATGCGTTTTTTGAAGAATAATGAAATAAACGAAGCTGATTCCACATAGGAAGCATGGAAGGACTAATAACTACTAACAAAGACCAGCCCAGTGTTTGATTTACACGGGATAGGGAAATGAATAAATTGAACCAGGTGTACCACAAAAACAGGTGTACCAGGCGGTAGACATTAAGCTCAAGTCTATACCAATCGTGAAAGCTAGAAGGGAGACTGTCAGGAACATGCCCATTGTTTTATGCGTACTAATGTGAAGACCACGGAACGGTTTGCGTTTGGACACCTCACATCGAATAGCGTAGCATCTTGTCCTTCAAATTGGCAGGTAGGGCTACGTTGAATAGAAGCATCATGTCCTCGGCGAACAATCGTAGCGCTTTCTTTTGACACGTTCCAACAGCTTTCGGCAATCAGGGCAGGAGCAGATTACTAGGAGAAGACGGCACAACTCATGCCATCATATCAGAACCCTCGCGCTTTTCGAACCAAATGCGAGTTTCGTCCTCGAAACTGAAGTAAGCGTTTCTAAGGTTAGCTTCGTCGTCTCAAAAGTTGAACGCTACTATGATTTCGAAGTACACCAGCCGATATTCCAAGATTTCGAATATGTGGCAAGAGAAAATAGCTGGCTAACACTCCCAGAATTTTAGTAGCAAACATAAATACCCAAGACAGTCGATGAGAAAACGGCGCCGTGGTAGCTCTTATGATATGATTAACCCCCTTTCTTCTCGTTTATTACATAACGACGGTCCCGAATCGAGAAACATTGATGCCTTCAGGTAGCATTCGTGGGTTTATTGACCAGTTGCCTTCACTCAAAAACATCACGTAGTCGTGACGCCTGCGGCAGAAAGGATGTTCCACAGCCGCCGCCAAGGTTTGTAAGTGGTGGCACTGGCTAACACACCCAGGGTACTATAGTAGGAAACATAACTACCCAAGAAAGTGGATGGGAAAATGGCGCCGCGGTAGCTCAATTGGTAGATCATAGCACGCGTAATGCGAAGACGTGGGATCGTACCCCCTTTGTGGCAAGTTGTTTCTTCATCCACTTTCATTGCCATTAATTTACCATTTCTTTAATTGAAATATTAAGCACAACTAATTTCCCGTACTTTGCCCTTGGTGTCAATGTTTGTTGGCTCCTTATGAAATGGAAAAACATGGCTTTCTTGTGTTCTGCTGCTTGTAAAGTGTCGTTGCTGCGTATCTCCATACTTAATGTAGAAACCTCCTTCCAGGGGAGTAGCCTCGGCGAATTCTGGGGCCAGTCCCCGAATTCGCCGGCTGTCATAGTGTGTGATACGAGTTTCTGTAGGAGGCTAGCATTTATGTCCCGCGGAAGGGTCTGTTCGATAGGTCATCTACACTGCATTGGTACAAAAGCTTTCGCATACCCCGTCGACTGCCGACATTTAGATTATGTTGATATTCGGGAACGAATATCAACACAACGTGGAGTCTCAAGACCTCTTATCTCCTTTATAATCAATGAGCAGCCTTCTGTACCATTTGCATATATTAAGATATTCGCAGTGATTAGGCAGCGGTACGTTCTAGCCACTGAGATGAGGGCGGGAAGTGCACGCGAGAGACTAGACCGGAGAGCGCTTGATGAAGGTCGATTGTGACGAGGACGCCACTAAATGGCAACGTTATGACTGGTGTTGCAGATGTCGCGGGGTGGGGAAGCGCTGAACTTAGCATCACCAGTAGGCGGCTGGGCGTGATTATAGTTTTGTAATCGCTTTTTTACTTGTAACAGCGTGTCATTATCCCGTATTATTGGCGGCACCTTCTGGGAACCAGAACGGCAGTGGAGACACCAAACCTGGAAACTAGACTGGTCCGTGGCTTGGGGCTCGCAAAGGCCTGCACATGCCAGGGGTTTATAAGGACGGCCAAACTTGTAGGCAAGCACTTCCTGGCATGCTCCGGTGTCGGTGGTCCCTTATTCTCGGGCGGTTCCCCCGATGCGGGGACCGCCCTACCTCCTGCTTTGATTGTCCTTCTGTCCTTTGGGTACACTGGAGATTTTGCGCCACCTGCTTTATTGTAATCGCAAGTGGTCTCCTGAGGCCTCCGTTTGCCGGCTTCATGTGCGTTCATGGAGCAGTAGTTTTTAAATAATCCAACCTATTTTCGCGGCAAAAAAGCCCCTCGCAACATCTGCAACGCCCCTCAGAACCTTGCATCATTAAAACTACCGCGTACCAGACAGGGTCATGAAGAGGCTCGACAACCACGCAGAGCCTACTCCCCAAGAGTCACCACGCATATTGGCCCCTGATAGAAACTAGTGTGTTGGCCTCAGAGGAGGCTGGCTTGCCGAGGCTAATTGCTTGGCGTCATGCTCTCTTTCATTGTCTTGAACTTTTTTTTCGTCCTCCAAGGCACGAAAGCGTCGGCGCGAAAGATACAGCACAAGCGTTCATTTGAACAGCTGTTCACGAGGCCACTGCAGAGAGTCCTGCTCACCTTGTTGTTCTCGAGGTTGCACTGGACACTGAGTGTTAGGAAAGTCCAGTCGCTCCGCAGAAGGAAACCGTAGTAGCATTCATTGTGGGAACTGCCGCAAGCGCAGATGTGCAGCACGACCAAGAAACGAGCAGTCCTATGATGTTAGTAGTCAGTCGCTCTCAACGCCATGTGCCCGGGAATAGGTCCAAGGAACACTTAACGGCAATGGGAACTGAGCTGAGCAAGCGTACTATGCTCGAGAAACTTGAACGGCGCCAGCCTCGCTCGCTTCTCGCAACACCGCAGTGAACAGCACGGCAGCGCCTAGCGTGAGCTTGGCTGTAAGGGTGAAAGGAAAAGCTAACAAAGCATAAACAACTTGCATAAACACGGATTTCCCCCCTTCCCCCACGCTACACTTCCGAATCTACCTCCAGCGTACCGTGGATGCACGAATAGTACCAAATCTCGTTGGAGAGGACGTGCAAGAAAGGGGGCTCCAGCGCGGCTCTGTGAGTCTGGACTGTTACGTCTCAATACGGCGAGGAGCATTCCGTAAACGTTTACCACGAGACAACCCCTCCCCCACCCTCATCATGCCCCAATCGACGCAGCGTTGACGCCAACTGTTGACGGCTCAACAAAAGACCCCTCTATCTGAACCTGACGACCTGGACTAATTGATGGAAAGGGACAACGTCGAATGCTACTGCGGGAACGGCCTCGACTTCGGATTCCCAGATCGGTACGTGCTTGCGCAATATGCGGAGGCAAAGGTGTAACATCAGAGGCGGAGTTTAGTGGTACGGTGCGAGATCATGGGCGGAATTTTTCGACCCATTCGACGATTGTGATTGGCCGCGACACAGTCATGAGATTCCCTAGTCTAGTCTCCTAAGGAGGACGGCAGAATTAAAAGCGGAGACCTTTCGTGCAGTGAGGTGGTGCTAACGTGTCCTGATGTGAACTCAGACTGTGCTCCTACATGTAGTGGCTTTCCGTATCTGGAGCTAGTGTTAGTAATGTAAACTAAACCTTCACATCATTCCTACTACCGCACGTACTCGTCGATGGGCTTGGCGGATTCCTGGCCCAAACGCCACCTAGAGCCGCAACAGAAATTTGAGGAGCCAACTTGCGTCGCTGCTGCTGCGTAAAACAGGCAGCGCGGGCGAGGAGGGGGATGGGTTGTAGATGTGGTGCAGAGCAGGTCAACAGTACTAACGACGGCTGCGTATTCTCGCGGTCAACTTTTTGTATGCACTTAGGCGATGTACGCCACATGGCGCTGCTGCTGTCACCATGAGTCTAGCGATGTTTTCTTTTTCATTGTTCAAGTCCGTAAAATAAACATAACTCACTCACACTAAAAATACATTGTCTGCTTAGGGCTCACTCGGGCACAGACTCACCAAAATTTTACTCAGCCGGGTTCACTTGGACTCAGAATCACCAAAAGTCTACCCAGCCAGGCTCACTGGAACTCAAACTCACCAAATTTCCACTGAGCCGGGCTCACTAGGACTTGGACTAACGGGTCGAGCTGAGTCGGAGTAAGTGGACTCACGAGTGTGTTTGCCGACCTATGCTGCAGGCACACCTATTTCGTTCGATAAACACTTGGGAGCAGCGGGGCTGCTGCGGCGTGTAAGGGGGAGGCTACTTTTGCGGATTGTTCCCAATTGTCTTTCGAAACGCGAGAAAAACGCGCTATGCAAAAGCTGTCTCGCAGCTAACTGAAACCCACCGTTATACCTTAAAAAATATAAATTTACGTTATTTAATGGAATGCCCAACCACACGGTTTGTGCTTATCGTGTTGAGCGAGGAGACCTTTCAGTCCATTACGTGTGGCGGTCCCTATTAGAAGGCATAAAGACGATAGCTCGAAAATGCGGCCCTTCCATAACAAACATTACGGACCAACATTATGAGACCAAACCATTTTGGAATTCCGGTCTTAAAGGTCATCGTGACAAGGGGTGAAGAAGGCACTGCTACAGTTCTGAAAAACTACAAGAGGAGGAGGAAGAAAAGAAAAAAAGAGCGGTAGAGAGGTGAGCCAGACCCGTGTACGGTTTGCTACCTTACGCAGTGGAAATGGGGATAAGGGATGAAAAGAAAGAAGTGTAGTGAGCGAGGAAGGTCTTATTAATGCGGACGCGTGCGGTTCATCACATCACGCCTACAATCGGTTTCTGAGGGTAGTCGATTTCACGAACCGTGCAGCAATGCCCCCATCGCCTTGTCCGCCGGTGACACGTGGGGTGACGATTCAAGAAGCTCTGTCTCTTAAAACGGTTCGTTATATAATCGGTTTAACGCACTCCTATTAACGTCGAATTCGATGTCATAACGCTCACAAAAAAAAAACAACACGTGTTCAATCATCTCTTCACAGTTGCGTGAGCGACAGATAGACATGAGTGATTGGTCTGATATTTCAACAAGGAATGAGTAAGCTTTCGTAAAAATCACCCCTAACTAGAGGCGGTACAGTACAGCTCTGGAGCTTCAATGTCGCTGCAAGCAGCTTCAATAAAGTCGGTTCAATCCGGAGCTTCAATTTAAGATCAGGCCAGTGAAGACTACATTTCTAGACAGTCGAAGCCTTCCACGAAGTTTACGTCTTGGTGTGCGCAAATAAGCCAAGACCCCTCGCAGCGTCCGTTTTTGACAAGCTTATGAGAACCGTCCGCTTTCCTTTGTGGGCTGACCGGGTGGCACCATCAGCTAGGTCGTTACCGGCGATGCAAGAGTGATCCGACAGCCATTTGAAGATGATGTCCCTTTGTGAGCGCTTGATAGAGAACTTCTATGTAACACAAGTTGGTCATGGGTCTTGCCTCGTAAGGTGGGCTGCAGACTCCGACGGACTGCCTTGGAGTGATGAAAAACGACCCATTTTCGAGTTTGTACCTTGCGCAACCTGGAACACATCTGTAGCATGTGTTGGTTTTTACTGTGCTGCCCGTCGTCCTGTGGTGTTATTTACCCTATTGTTCACTTTCAACTTCTGCGCCCCCGTCCTTTAGTGGAGGGTAGTAAACAGGATTTCGTGTTTAGGTTCTCACCACATTTCACCTTTCTTTCATCTATCTCACCTATTTCTTTAAAAAATGTAGCTAATTAGTCACATACATAATAAATGAAATTGCTAGCATTATGTGCTGTGTAATTAAAAAGAACATCGAAAAATACTGAAGGAAAAACGGGTTTGTAATAAGAACTTATTACTCATTTCCTTCACATAGAAGCGATCTTGCTGCATGTTGGCTGGTGACACTTTACGCAAAGTTAACACAGTTCGCAGGGAGCATATACATGGGTATCAACCAACGCGGGAGGACAGGCTAAATATTTTTAATGTAATTGAGCGCCGTCACTATGTTAATATGCTATTAGAAGTTACGTATTAGAAGTAAGTACCATATCTGTACTTTATCCCTTAATATATTTTCCCAGCAATTAAGGAAACAGACACCGCCGGAGAAGGGATGGGTAAGTAGGCCTCTATTGAATTATCAGACAGGAAGTGATTGGCGTTGTCCCAAAATAGTGTTCGTAAGAAGCCAGATCAGCCATGCAGCGTGAAATGGTCTTTCTTGGCACCCATTTTCATTGCACGCACACACGAAATCGACTTATGCACTGCAGTCTTCTTTCTGGCCATAATTTTTCAATGCTCAAGCGAGCTTGCAGCTGCATTCATCGCGGTCTCTCTCGATAGTGCTATCCGAAACCATTTCGGGACGAGTGCTGGATGCACCAGGCCTTAAAGAAGGTAGGGTATATATTTGTTGTGTTGGCTATCGAAAGCTGCTGAGACAAAACCTTTATATAATCACATTTGATGGGCATGCAGTTGTAAGTGTGCTAGTCAATACCCATGTACATTAACTTTAACTTGTCGTCTAGTTCGTGATCGGCACCATGGAGTGGCTGTACTAGTGTAATAATATACTAAAACGCTATCATACTTCACTCGATTGACTGTAATGTTATCGAGTTATGAGTTCTTATCATGCGTTGATTGAGTTCAAGTTTATGGTCATATGTTGGTTATAAAATCATGAATTACCACTGCTGTGTACGAGTCTGCCAAGTCAACTCTCGTCAACCGAAACAAGAAAAGCACGACGATTCCAATTTTTTTCTTTCTTTCTGTTAGGTGAAATACACATATAAAGTACACCTATCGCTACATAACCTATCATGCAGATTGCGTTCCAGAACTCGCAACAGAATTTCCATACCTTCCGCCATTAATCAGATGCCCATGCATACCTCTTTGTGAACCACGGCTATAATTTATTACAGTCAACTGTAATAGCACCGTGCAGCGAACACCATTCTACAAACTAGTGCCACCGCCGCTGATTCTGTTACACACCTTACTGCCTCATAACGCAACACGTTGAGCACGGTCGGAACGCCACAACAGCGTCAACAAAACTTCGCACGGAATTAACACGTTCCATTACGACGATCCTTTATCTCAACGCCATGTCTTAATAAAATACGTCTCGGTATGTCTTAGGTACACACTAACTCACTTGTCAGCACCGCCGCCCTCAGCCAGACGTTGCTCCACCGATGACATATCCCTCTAAATAACCGATGACGAAGCGTAAAAGCTATATCATGCTGTAGCATTAGAACATTTGGGAAAGATACATATTGCACACTCGTGCAGTCATTGGTACATTCTCAATTACACTCTACAGGTCTAGTCAAGCGGCTAGAAGAAGAGGATCAGGTATTTGTCCTTGTAGTCCGACAGCTTGATTTCCTTTATCTCGCCGTCGATAACAGCGGTACCGCAGAAGTCCGGGGCGGGCTTGGTCAGCTGTGGAAGGCTCATGTATCGCGCCGCAGTGCGGTTCCCAATGAAAACACACACACACACACACACACACACACACACACACACACACACACACACACACACACACACACACACACACACACACACACACACACACACACACACACACACACATATATATATATATATATATATATATATATATATATATATATATGTATATATATATATATATAAGACTCACATAACACTCCAACTGAAGTGTTATGTGCGGAAGGTTACCGATTTGGGTGCGAACAGAAGCAAATTGAACGTTGTTATTTGAATATCGTTATACAATATAGTAAGTAAACAAACTAAAATAACGAGCAACATGCTGCATATTTTTTCTTTGAATATAACAGAGTCAGCGATGTCAACAATGTCGTCCGGAAGACCATTCGAATAGAGGATGCCTCGTGGCAAGGCTGATGGGTTGATTGCAGTTGTTTTTCCCGATAGTCGTTTGAAACTTGGATAATTATGCAATGGTAGGATGCGCGATTGGGTTATGTAAGAGGTAGGTTAAATAGATGATGGCTATAAATAAGTTTATGAAAGAGGCGGATAGGTGTGATTCTCAGGACGGAAGGGACAACGATCTCTTAATTTTAGTTATGCAGGAATTCCGGCTGTAGTCATCTGCAATAAAACGAGCGGCACGATTTTGTACGCGTTCAAGGGAATGAAAAAAGTATTCTTGGTGAGGTCACCAAATGGTATATGCGTGTTCAAGTTGAGGGCGATAAAATATTTGATAGGCGAGCTGCGAGTCGAATTGGGCACGCCTCGGAGGTTGAGCTTTAAATAATCTAATGTGTGGTTAGATATATCAGCGATCTTTTCTATGTGGGTTACCCATGCGAGATTAGGTAAAAAATTAACGCCGAGGTACTCATATGATGAGTCAAGGGTGACTGGACTGTTACTAAGTGAATAACTATTATAAGGACAGTGGCGAATGAGCGTATTGCCACTAGCATAACAGTTGGCTGTATAGGGAGTTTGCCACTCCTGCAGAAGCTGAAGCAAACGACGATGAAGACGCACTCTTAGTGAAGGTGTCGGACGGGAACAGTCTGCTTTCACTAGATCAAACTTAATAGTTTTTGTCATATATATTGTAACGTGACTGGTAGAGGTGCGGGGTAAACTGCTCCATGCACTGTGACCAACAGGATGCTCCCAACATAAGTCACGACACCTTCGACGCTGACATTCGGCGCAGCCGGCGACAACTAGCACTACGATCAGAACTAGACACTCTCTCCGTAAAGTGTACAATCATGACAGCCACTATCTTTGTAAAAATGTAATCCCTTAATTACAAATTAAAAATTGTAATTGATTACAAGTAATTCATTAGGCTAAAGTATGTCATAAAGGTATGTGCGTATTCCTTTCATGCTTTGTAACGTGTTCTTGCGGCTGAAATTCTCTTTTACCCAGCGCACGCGACTGTGTGAAATCAGTTACATGATTTCGAAGACGATGGAACGACCACGACGACATCACAACGACGGTATGACCACAAATGCATGACGACGACTGTATGGGAACGATGCTACAAGGGGATGTCGAGACTGGAAAGACGAGGCCAGGATGACGAAACTGGAATGCACACAAATGCATGACGCCACCGCCATAAGGAAAATAGCATGGAGATGATGAAATGACGATGTCGGTGTAACAGTGATTGGCGTAAGACACAATAACTACTACACAATGTCAATGATGTAACGACCGTCACGGCATGGCGACGGCGGTATGACACGACGCAATGACCACGGCTACATGAAGACGAAAAGATGACGATGCAGAAATGACGACGGTGGCGTGACGACGACAGCCAGACGACAAGTGAATGACGATGCTGCAATCATGACGACTGTATGATGACGATGGCGTGACGAAGACTGGAAGATGGCATGACAAAAATGAGATAACGAAGTTAGAGTGACCACATGGAACTACCGCGATGGCATAACCACAAATGCATGACGATGACAGTAAGACGACAACTCAATGATGAACCGTGTCATAATGACGATGGCATGGTTATGGTGACATAGTGACAACTTTATGACAATTTTGGAATGACGATGTCTGAATGATTACGAAGGCATGAGGATGGAGGCATGATAGCCACAAAATGACAAGACAGTGATGATACCTGATACCTGCCAGATGGCAGAACGATGGCGACGCCATGAAACGAAGGAACCATCATAACGCAATGTAGGCGCTGAAATGGACCCGACGGCACGACGACGACGGGCCTAAGCGTTCTTGTCTCGGAGCACACGTGCGTGCTTAGGTAGTCTATCACCTGCCACGTGTCACCTGCGGTTCACTACATTCGGAGCCTGTTTCTACCATGTGTGATACCAGTCCATCGTGAATCTTTATATATACATATAACTATATCCACAAATATGTCCACCAAGACACTGAGCGACCCAGCAGACAGCCACGCCAACCAGGTAATCGGCAACGGAAAGCTTCACCTTAAAGTGGAACTCCGGCGATTTTTGAGCATGCCGAGGTAATAGAATATTTACGTTCCCGAGGCCTCCCTGTCCCGCGTCTGATAATAGAATTGTTTCGCAGATTCGAAAATAATTTTAAATAAGTAACAAAGCGCAAAAACAAAACCGAAGCCTGACTAAGCAACCGAGCGAACCTCCTCGTGTGACGTCACAACAGGTGTCTCCACCGGGGAAGGCGCGCAAGGCATGCTGGTCTCGCCCGCTGGCAGCGAAGAGCAGACGCTCAGCTGAATCTTGACGGCGCCGGATCTTCGGGTGACAATGTCAGCTGCAGCAGCTCTCGGATCTGTCAAATATTGACAGGTATGATTCTGACGAATACGATAGCTACGAATCGCCGTTCGCATTCGACCCGCCCATGCGCTACATATCGTGCTGCAACATGAAAACAAAGGGTAGCCCAAACCACTGATTTTATACGTTCTGCTTGCTTTTACCCCTTCTCAGAAAAACGCTTCGTATGCTCACTGTAAGATGTGGAGCACGACTTTCCGCATGTGTATCTCGCAAAAGCGCCGCTGACTGTCCAAAGTACCGAACGGTGCATTTGTTTTCATCGATCGGTGCAGGTGCGGGTGCAGGTGCAGCGACCACTCGTCGTTCGCTTGAGTCATAATACTAGCCGCTCATCGTTGACATCAAATAATGCCAGAACATATCAAAACAGGCAGATTTTGTGCATGCAGGCACCGTTGCATCACTGCGAATCGCGCTGATATGAACGACCACGCACCGTCGAAAACAGCGAGCGGGAGACTGTATAGTACGGGAGCGTTATGCTGCCTACTCGTCATTCTTCGTATTCTCTTCTTGCACGCAATATGTTCCGTAAAGTAGACATATATGAGGACTTTGGCGTGTGATAGTTCATCTAGAGAAGGCATAATTTTCTCGCCGAAACGCCAATGCCAGTATAGACACCATTGACAGCTGAACCAAGCGGCTGTTTACGCTGCTGTATCAAAGAGGCCTACGCTCGCCGCCCGTTTGGGATACGAGGCGAGCAGTGCACCTCGGAAGCTAAATAATGAGTCGGCATGACAATACGCAAAAATGCACCCATCTTCGTGCCGGTGAGTGCGGAGGGCAGCTTTCCGTCGAAAACGGTAACGTACCGATATCAATACTGCTCCGTGTCGTCGCTTCTCGCTTTTTGTGTGTGGACTGTACGAAATGAGGAATGGCTTATTTAAAATCCATGTGGGCAAAACTGAACCACACAAGCAGTTTCCTTCATCCTGATGGCTTAATTAGCTTCATGTCAGTCGCTCAGGTCCGCCAGCAGCAGACGCATGAACTACGCGACTGTGACACATAGGCTTAACCTCGGCTGAACGGGATCGGCATAGCCTCAAACTTTGTTTGTGTATGGCGAGGGCTGCAGTTCGTGCAGCCAACAACGCAACACCACTCGCCACCCCTCACCACTTGCGCGTTCACAGGGAAGGCAAATTCTCGGGACAGCAACTTTTCATGCGAAGCACTAGCTTACGATCGTCGACTCCTCCATGCTCTCGTCGCTGTCGTCTGCATGATCCAGGCATGCTCTGAGTGGGACTCCCCTGACGTCATACTCAATGTTGCCTGTAACTGAGGAGCAGGTAATGCAGGGTGTTCGAAGCAATTTATGAAATTCACTTGTAAAAAATCTGTGCACCTATCAAACCGTTTTTTTAGGACATGACGGGGAGGGGGGGGGGGTGCAGAGGAACGTACCCAGCGAATTTCATCGACATCCGCTGACATCGACAAACCACCGGAGTCGCCCCTTAAAGCCCGCAAAAATGGCCAAGCGATAACCTACTGCATTACAGACTTAACCAGATGAAACATGACATAACAGTAAAAACCGAACGCTGCTTCATAAACCAACAGCCAGAAGAGGGACATCGAGCAGAACTGAAGAACAAGAAACAATTAACACAAGATTAAAAGAAGTACTTGAAAAAGAAAAACACAAGAACATATAGAGCGGCATTATTAGGAAAACTACACAGGTTACTGGAACTACACTACATGTTAAACAAAAAAGGACATGACCAGAAGCACGGGAACACTACACACGTCCTTTCAAAAAGTTTCAGTTCGATCCCATCAATTTTGGTTGTTTCAGTGCCACTCAGTGCAAGTTAAGCCATGCGTAACGCTTATTTGTAATAAATTGACTTCCTAGGAAGGATATGTGTAATGTTCCTGTTTTTTTCTTTTCTGAAGCAGCACCTTGATTTTTTTAGCTTAATATTCTATTATTTTTGTCTTGGTGCAGGTCTTGATCTTTAGTCATATTTTAAAGTTTTGTCTTAGGTTCTGTTGTTCCGCTTTCTTTTCATGGATATGGGCTTATAATGCAATCTTTCTTTTTAAACTATCATATTTCAACTGGTGAAGTTTTTAATTCTTTAGGAGTTAGTTTGGATATTTTTAATTTTTTTTATTACGGTTTCTCGCAGATGTCCTGTGCACGTGCGCTATTCTACCTGACGTCAAAATTTTGTAGTGAGAAGTCGTTAAGAGGCAATCTTGCTAGCACATTATCGCCACCGTTATGTCTGCAAGGCGTTTCCGCCATGGAGTTTGGTACCACTGCCTTTGTCTGGTTTTTGTGTGGGTTTTGGCTTGGTAACTATCGACTTCTATAAACAACGCGATGCTTCGTGGTCGTCATGCGCATATATATTTAAATTGTGATGTTTTTAAATGAACTTAAGTTAGAAGTTGTGCACCTGTTCTGTGCACTGTGCCTTTGTCCTCTTGAGCTGTGATTTATCGTTCGTTCCAAAATAACTCGCACACGAAAACGTTTTGCGAAGACAATCTAGACGTTGCCGGTCTACCTACCAGGCGCGCAAAAGTGTTGGCAGCTGTTCCCACCTGCGCATGAAGCACCACAATGGAACGATGGCCGAGGTTACACCATTCGGTACAGGCTACTTGGTAAAGTAGGGAATTGTTCGAGCATTCGTAGAACTAGAGCATAAAATCATCCATGACGTAATGGCAGAATCGCAGGGACGTCACACACACGCCTGATTTCCTGCGTCATGCATAGCGACCAGCCCAGAGCCACGCCAATTTTTATTCGACAATTGGTGACTGCACTCGCAGCTGTCTACCACGTTTGTGTTGCTTGCTTTTAGCCGCGACTTCACACAACACAAAATTCCAGACTTCAGTTATTTTTTTCATGCAGTCTTTCTGCTTTTCTACGCCAAACGTGGGATCCTGTTCTGTGAGTTCAAATGATACAGACAATAGCTGCTTCGAAGCAGGGTTCAGGGTGTATAGTACCTCTTTATTTTTATGTCTGAATTTAAAAATCCGCTTGACGTGCTGCAGAGAGAAAATCACAGAGCGGGTCACCTGCAGCTGTATTCTGCCGCGGTTCCCGAGTAATGTCTTAACACAAAAGTCCCGGTTACACCCGAAAGGCACAGCCCTTGGTAGGAAAAAAAAAGCATAACTACCCGAAGTAACGTATCGTCCTATGATCGGCAATAGAGATTGCAGTTAACCTTTCACTTACTGAATAAATTAACAAATACGAACACCTCTCACTCAATGACCCCGACACCCGCTGAAACAACGTTGGCATGGTAAAGAGCTCAGTCAGAGAGAGGCGAACCCGTCGTGCGGCGCCTCGGGTTACTGCGTCTCTGCAACTTCAGAATACATGACCTCCAACATTGGGAGGACAATGCTCATGAAGCCACCAGCCCTTTCAGCTCACCCTCGGAGTTTGACACTTGCCGCAGTGAACCTTAAAAATACGGCAAGCGGGCCGCGTATACACTCAGCCGCGTGGGCAGCCAAGCGTAGGCACGGAAGGGATAGAGGAGGAAAGTCGCCCTTTTCTATCCTGTCACGTGCTTGCTTGATCACGTGACTCCTCAAATTGACCGCGCTGGAAGACAGGCGCGCACCCAGCCACCATCATTCTAGGGTCAGCCTCGCACACTTTCCCACACGCCTACATCAGACGGCGCGGCATCTTATCGCGCTTTGGAGTTTACAAGGAACATTACGTCGGCGGCGAAAATTCGCATAAGGTGTCTTAATAATTGCTAGCGTAATTTTTTTTTATATTTCAATTACTTCATAAATCTAACCGGTGCGGCCCCGCAGTACGCGTGGCCAAACGTGGGCCGCCTCACAAAGTTAGGTTAGGTTGGCGACCGGTAGAAATTCTGATTGATGTCGAAAAAGTTTGGCTCTACGTGTTTCTATGGTTGGGCAGCGCAACCCGGACGAAAGACAAGAGGAAGTACACGATACGAGCGCAGACTAACAACTGGTTTATTTTTTTCAAACAAGGGACTAAAATATGCGGAAAATGTAAACACGTTTAATGTGACGCTTACAATAGTGAAAGGGTGTTAGCCTATCTTGCGATTCAAAACCTCAGTTTCTTTATCCTGCAGAGTTATAGAAGTCTGGCTGACGTTTGTTTCCACCCATGGGAACGTGTTCAATCACGAACTCACCCAGCTTGCCGAGTTAATTTAGCTCGACGTCACGCACGAAATTGAGTTTGCGTGAAGTCGCATGCTCGGTGATGAGGTCGGGTGCTGACGTCAATCTTTACCGCTGCTGCTCACGTCCATGTCAGGTCCTCTCGAACGAATCAGCACCAGGTTTTCATTCGATTTTTCTCTAATGTGAAATGTTTGCACCATTAGAAGTATGTCTGCATGTGGGCATTAGACCCTAGGAATTTGACTGGCGTCCTATCACGCACGACGCTGCCTGGGGGACTATGCCGCCGCGCCACGCAAGTCCTCACAACGGGAAGACTGCTTGATACGGTTGGTCTACCTCCCCCACTCGAGTTTTCAAAACCTCGCGAGTCTTCAGATTTCAACTATAGGGCGCGGTAAATTCTAGTGCACTATTCGCGGCAAGATCGATTGGCCGAGGTCACCGCCTTGCTGACCGTATAGAAAACTCCTAAAGTTCGGTGATAGCCATCAGTGTTGGCTCGCGTGTGTATATACAGCGTGTTTAATTTCATAATGACTGTTACGCTAGGATTGTGCTCTTGCAAACTAGCTTGTCTACAACTTTTTTGACAATGAACAGAAACATTTGGCGCTGCGCTGGCCAGTCTGTGCAGTGTGATGAGTTGAAAGGTTGTGGCTAGCGCGTCCTGCGCGGTCGGTCTCAAGATCAGTTGTCCACAGATATTTGTTTTAGTTGTCTGAAATCTCCTTATAATATTTTTGAAGGCCATATACGCCTTTCCTATGAAAATAAGTAGTCGCTGCGATAAGTAATTACTGTGTTATAGTAGCAATATTTGCATAAAAAATGTGGCATAAGCTGTCAATTACGCAATTGGCGGATCGGTAGTGTTAAATGGTGTGGCCCAATGCAAGCCGAATGTGCTAAGTAAAACTTAAAGAAGTGGGATGGCTTTGCGTGGCTTACTGAGATATCCTCTGTTTAGCAGACGCTTGTTCATCTACAATATAAACATCGTCAGTTTTTCCTATCATAAATGGCGTTTTACGAGAATATATAATTAATTCACTGCAGTTAATTACAAAGAGATTGACGGAACCAACAGCGGAGCGCCTCCGTTTAAAATCAACGCGTAGCACCCACCGCTCCTTCACAGATCTTGAGCGGTTATCAAACGCCTGGAAGCAACAGCAGAAGGGACAACACAACAACAACGGCAACAACACTGCACAATGTTGGCTGATAAAACAATGAACGCGCCTTCCGTGCATTGCATTACGCAAAAGAAAGTTAAAACGCAATAAAATATTGAATCATTTCATATTACTGTTTATACGCATTTTTTTCAGTTATAAAAGCGGTATCTGCCACCTTAAAACGCGCTTATATTCGTTTCATTGTTTACCACAACGCATATGCTAAGTCTGATAACACTGGCGCCAACACGGCGAACCCTCCGCGGTGGCAATGTTACGTCAAAACGTCACACAGAAAAGACTACATAGCTATATAGTAATGTTCCATAGTGCACGCTGACATATTCCAGGGAAAATTCAACTAGAATAATGCCGTTATGCACCTAGCCGTAAGAGTCGCACCTCATGAAGGACTCCGCTTTGACATTGCACATTAAGCCCGGAATACATGGAGCGAATAACCGGCGTCCGAGCGACGAACCTCGTCGGGCGGCGAACGCCCGACGGCCGGCGTCCAAAAATGTGACGGCCGCCGCCGACCTGCCTGTCCAAATATTTTCGTCGGGCCGCCGGAAGCGTCGAGCGCGCAGCGGCAGACGACAGCCAATCGGGAGGCGCCAGTTCCGGTCGCTAGGCATGCTGGTCTTTCGCGCGCGGGTCTTTTCTCGTGTTCTGCAACCACGTTGGTGCCTGCGCTAGTGTTGATGTCTGCGCCGAACAAGAGATGAACTCGCAGGAATGCGGAGATGCATGCGGTAGAAGTGGTGCCTAGGCCCTATTTGACAAATTTGACAACACTCGCACTCGCTTTCAGCAGGCTTCGACGAACAACGGCAACAACACTGCACAATGTTGGCTGATAAAACAATGAACGCGCCTTCCGTGCATTGCATTACGCAAAAGAAAGTTAAAACGCAATAAAATATTGAATCATTTCATATTACTGTTTATACGCATTTTTTTCAGTTATAAAAGCGGTATCTGCCACTTTAAAACGCGCTTATATTCGTTTCATTGTTTACCACAACGCATATGCTAAGTCTGATAACACTGGCGCCAACACGGCGAACCCTCCGCGGCGTCTGCCCGCTGTTCGCCTCATGTATTGCTATGCAGCGCATCATCGACGTCGTGCCGCCGCGTCCCTGTTCGCCGCGCCGCGTTCGCCGTGACAATTCGCTCCATGTAGCCCGCACTTTAGACGATTCGGCGTCCGTCTCAGAAACAGGAAATAAAATGATCACCCAACATTTGATGCGGATTCCTTCCTTTCGTTGTGTCTCACAGTTTCGCGCTGTTGATGAGCGTAATTTGTCCAGCGATGCAAATAGGTGCCATTGTGTAAGGAAAAAAAAAAACGAGAATATTGGTGGAATACTTCTTCTAGTGAAATAAATAGAACGTTTTTGCATGCGGGTCATATTTATTTTGAAACTTAAACAACGCTAATGCGAAAAGGGTTTTCGGTTAGAGACAAAGTAAGTCAAGGTAGCCATCTAGACAAGGTGACGCACAGAAACCCAATAAAACGCCGTGCGCACCGCGGCTACCTTACATGCTTCCCTGCGTGTGTTTTTTTAATGCGTAGCATTACATGAAAGCCGGTCAAAAAATTCCACGCGTAGCAACAAATGCCCTTTCCCAATACAGGGCGTGAATGCGCAGTTTAAGCCTATTGCGGGAGCGGTTTATCGGTGTCAGCCTGAATATCTTGACAAACGACCCATTGTCTGCGATAACAATGGATGCGCCGACGCAAAAAATTCTGCGAGCCCGTCCGCTTTCGCCCTGCCCCATACGACTTAAGTAAAATGGAGGGGTTAAATCAAGCCCGCAAACACCTAGGCCTGTACTAAAGGCGGTACAGCAAGTAGTATGGGGCGTCCTGCCAAAACCAGACCCGTGGGGATGGAAGGTGACAAAAGCGGACCGCAAACTGCAGGCTCTGCCACTTGTCCATTAGTTGCACATCCACGCGCAGCCGTCCGCGCCCTCCGTTGCCTGTGACGTCATTGAGGAGTTAGTTATGCGGTGCCGACGATAGCGCAGACAAATAAGATAGAGCCTTTCTGAACGAGAAATGTCGGTATGCGTGGCGTAATTTATGGCGCTCGGCGTCGTGCGGAATGTTTTATAAGTGGTAATGATGTATGTGAGGTTTATGCGGATGTAGTATGCGGCACTTATTTATACATGCCTCAGGAGTACAAGCAGAGAGATGCACATAATTAGATTGCCTAACATACACGCTCCCCAGCACGTAGAAAGCAGTATAATTCTACGCACATATTCGACATTTCCCGTTAAGGGAGACTCTGCCTAATTTGTTTGCGTTACCTCATCGTAAAGTAATGACTACCTCATCGAGTAATTTAGATCAAGCGTCGCGGAGTCGTAGCGATAGGCGCTATTTCGAACGCCGTCGAAATAGCGGCTCTTCTGCCCACGTCTACTTCCCGACGTCTTGTGCGGCGTCTCCGCAGTCGCGTTCTAAGCGATTGTAAAGCTACAACTCTATTAAGGATAACAAAGCATGCTACTTATTTTATATTTAAAACCAGATAACGAAATCAAATATGTGAAAAATGTCCATGTTGTTTTATTGTGACCATAGTGTTGTGGATGCGTTCAGAGCATGGGGAAATTTGGGCGTCGCTCCCATGGTCGCGCCGTCGTCGACGTGGGTGAAAGCTCGCAGCCAAAATTGCTCAGCGACGTGCGCGTAAGCAAAGGTAATTTTTGCCCCGTCGCTGCACGCGAAACAGCCTTTACGCGTTTCTCAGCGTTCGCACCCACCAGTGCGTCATGCATGTCGGGGGCCACGCTCACACCTCACGTCGGTGGTGCTAGAGGGCGCCGAGCGTTCTTAGGGAAGCGCGACTTAGGTGGACGTCAAAGAACCCCAGGTGGTCCAAATTTCCGGGTTCCCCAACTACGTTGAGCCTCATAATCAGATCGTGGTTTTGGCACACAAAGCCCCATAATTTAATTTTTCTTTTGTATTCGCCGGCTTCTTCGGCGCTCGGAAAAACACTTTTATGTAGCGCGTATTGATTAACAGAAAGCATTATCGGGAGTTTTTCATGTTGCTCTACAATTTTCTCGTTTACATTCTTAATCTAATTTTATTAATAGAGATGCTAATTAATTAATTAGGACTAACTATTCAATTATGTGGAGCGCGAAATATAACCTGAATATCTCCAAGCGGCGGCGAACAGCATTACCTTGGTGCTATCTGCGTGGTATTTGGACGGATGGGTACAACGTTATTGTACGTCCGGCAAGGTTTAACGCGACGCGGGCTCAGGTCTCCCCCGCGGGGAACGTCAAGGCTCTGCCTCAATGCCGGCTCACGGGCTTGCTGTACTGCCCACGTCAGGATTCTGAGGTCTCAGCTGCGCAGAGTGGAGGCCTGCTTCGACGACACGGTCTCGGGAGCAACTTCCATCCTTCCTATAACTACATTGCACTCCCGCAGCATGTGTTTGAGTGTTGCTGGTCCTTCCTGGCACAATTTGCACGTGTCTCCCTGATGCCTATTGGGGAAGATACGTTTCAGGCGGAATGGATTAGGGAAGGTGTTCTTCTGGAGCTACCTCCAGGCGACGGCCTGGCTCCTGTTCAATTAGGGACTCGGCGGTGGCTATATCCTTCTGGCGCTTAGATAAGCACTGGTTATGTCAGTGTATCTGGTGAGCCTGTCCCGTTCTGCGCGAGTGCTGTTCACTATCGTGCGAGAGGCGCTGCCCCGTTCGGCACGACGGGTCATGTCTCGCGCCGTCCGATGCACCGTCTCGGTTAAATTCGGGAGCGTGTCGTCGTCCGTGGGGACGTGCGTGAGGAACCACATGCGGCAGTGACGTTGAAAAACACTGCAGCAAAAACAGTGAACCACGAAACTAATTCTTTACTGAGTGAACCTACGCCCAGAAAACCGGCTGCACTCAAAACACAACGATAGCCGTTCGGACAGTCGGCGATCGTCGAAAACTTGATCTGCCGGTCATGCACGTCGGCTTTGATACGTCGAAGGTACCAGCGTAATAACCGGTGCCTGCATGCCTTCCAGAAAGTGCTACACAATTCATGTCACGCATACAATGTGATTACACAAGGTTCGGCAAGAGCTCACGCAGCAGATAAAATCAACAATAACATTCGAGTAAGTTCCAATCATGCAGGCGTGTCTTGCGCTGAGCGATAACTTTATGTTGTTAGCAGGTGAGATGCAGTCCCCGAAATGAGTGTCGACACACACACACACACACACACACACACACACACACACACACACACACACACACACACACACACACACACACACACACACATATATATATATATATATATATATATATATATATATATATATATATATATATATATGTGTGTGTGTGTGTGTGTGTGTGTGTGTGTGTGTGTTTGTGTGTGTGTGTGTATGTGTGTGTGTGTGTGTGTGTGTGTGTGTGTGTGTGTGTGTGTGTGTGTGTGTGTGTGTTTGTGTGTAATGAGACAGAGAAGCAGTCCTAGAACTGAGCCCTAGGGGACACTTGTTTGAACAGCACACATTGCCGTCAGACGCTCTGGGATGAGTATTTTCTTGTCTCTGTAGTGTGGTAACCTGCATCGCACTGTGTCCTTCGCACTCTGTGCAATAAAGATAATCTAACCGTGGAATAGAGATGCAATGCCCGTGAAGGCTTAATTCCTAACGTACCCTGCGGGAAACAAGCCCATGATGGTTCGTTAGACGCTCAGGTTTAGGCTTTATATTTATTTCGGTAAAGAGTGACTTTGTACAAAATTACTGCAATATTTTCATAAAACTAATGAGAAATAATAAACACCCGTATATCGACTGTAAGGTAAACAAGCCGACCTTGAGCGTGCGTCAGTCTTATTTCTGGCCCTCCGTTTCTACTCTAATCGAACAATGGATGCTGGATTTCGGTAATTAAGAGTTCCCTTAAGAGATTTAGCCAAAACATCACTACTCAGAAACGAAGGTCAGTGAGACAAAAAATTTCTGTCTCGTCTGCAGACAACGATTGTCCATGAAGAGCTGTATGTTTACTATAGACACGATGAAACAACAAAGCAATTCGTAGCGAACAAGTTATATTGGGTCACGCTGAACTTGAAGTGAGGCAAATGGTATTGAATAAATTTTAACGCTGTCGCTGGGCGTAAAGTATATAAGGTACGTTAGAAACGCGTAAATGTTTTACCAATATTAGTGAATAGTTGCGCGTAGTACTGAAACAAGGAGTACACAATGTTAGTACAAAGCTGGAACGTAGGTTAATATTTATTGATCAGACAGCAATAAATCTGTACTAGACGCATACCTTACTCCTAAGAAGCTAAACCACTGATGCAGAGCGCAGCATGTTTTGCTTTGCATGTACCATAGTTGCACCTACACTGCAATGTGGCCTCTATTCTGCAGCGGTTCGAATCTTGAAGTTTCTTTTCCCAAACGAGGCTGCAGCTGCACTGACCGCAATCTCTGGTTGCGCTACCACCCCATTCCCCGGGTGGAGCAGAGGAGCCAGATAAGCCAGGCACTAAGAAAAGAAATGAATGTCTTATGTCGGTTAAACAAAACAAAACAAAAACGAAAGAAACCTTTGGGGGAAGAGATCCAGCAATTAAAATTTTTAAACAAATCGAATAGGCATAATCTAGAAAAAAAGCTCTAACTGCAGGATCAAATATTCTCTCAGTTTTAAGTAAAGCCAAATATAAGGTATATAAGGGTAATCTGAAGGCAGGAACAGTAAGACACCAGATGCAAGCACAGCGTTGTCCTCGCGGAAAGTGAAAACCATCATACGAAATGGCTCGGCAAAATGTATTGAAAGGAGACAAATATTGTGAGATTTGCCAAATAATAGGTCGTTTTGCCTTGACCGACACAGAGATTTGGCACGAAAGAAATCTGGGTACGGTACAGAGAATGACCTGTCCTTTTATTACTAAAATGTGCAAAGCCCAAGAAACAAGATTGAGGAAATCGAGATAGAAATGCAGCAGATGAGCTTGTCAGTTTCTTGCTGTTACTGGGACATGGTTTCGTTCGGAGGCATATCTCATTCTTAGCTACAAACATATAACTGAATTCAGGAAGAGTATTCGAAGTGCAAGTATTGCCCTATCCGTGCAGAAAAGATTGCCTTTTAACATCCAGACTGGTTACACGAGTGTTTCTTAGAGAGAGAAAGAGAGAAATAGAAGACAGGAAAGGCAGGGAGGTTAACCAGACGCACGTTCGGTTTGCAACCCTGCACTGGGGGAAGGGCGTACGGGTAGGAAGAGAGACATGTAGGAGAAGCAGCATAGTTTTGCGCACAGTTGAAGGTTGGCGAGTGCAGCGGTGGCGTAGAGGTAGAACACCCGCCTAGCGTGCAAGAGGTCCGTGGTTCGAATCCCGGTGCCGCGTAATTTTCCACCGGATTAAAAAAAATCCGCGTGTTGATAAAGTTGCATAAACAGGCCTGGAGTGTGGCCTGATCCCCGTGACCAGAACCGGCAACGCACTCCCTCACCAGAGCAGGATTGGCCACCCTGGTGCAGTACTTGGCCACAACCTCCTATATGAACACAACAATCAAACCCCGGCCCTCAGTCCCCAGCAGCTGCGAATCAACTAACCACGGCAGTGGTCAGACTTGCGCCGCAGCAGAGGGTGCTAAGAATGCCTGGGTTCGAACAGGCCGCCATTGGAATCTGAACCTGGCAACGTTTAAAGCTAGAAAGTTGTCTAGTGAGGCGAGTCTAGCAGTGCTATTGGAGGAATTAGAGGGCAGTAAATGGGATATAATATGGCTCAGTGAAGTTAGGAGGACAAAAGAAGCATTTACAGTGCTAAAAGTGGGCACGCCCTGTGCTACCGGGGCTTAGCGGAGAGACGAGAACTAGGAGTCGGATTCTGATTAATAAGGATATAGCTGGTAACATACAGGAATTTTATAGCATTAACGAGAGGGTGGCACGCCTTGTTGTGAAACATAATAAGAGGTACAAGTTGAAGGTAGAACAGGTCTACGCCCCTACATCCACTCATGATGACCAGGAAGTCGAAAGCTTTTATGAAGACGTAGAATCGGCGATGGGTAAAGTCAAAAGAAAATACACTATACTGATGGGCGACTTCAATGCCAAGGTAGGCAAGAAGCAGGCTGGAGACAAGTCAGTGGGGGAATATGGCATATGCTCTAGGAATGGCAGGGGAGAGTTATTAGTAGAGCTTGCAGAAAAAAATAATATGCGGATAATGAATACCTTTTTCCGCAAGCGGGTTAGCCAAAGTGAACGTGGAGGAGCCCGAATGGCGAGACTAGAAATGAAATCGACTTTATACTCTGGGCGAACCCTGGCATCATACAAGTTGTAGACGTGCTCGGCAAGGTGCGCTGCAGTGACCATAGGATGGTAAGAACTCGAATTAGCCTAGACTTGAGGAGGGAACGGAAGAAACTGGTGCACAAGAAGCCAATAAATGAGTTAGCGGTAAGAGGGAAACTAGAGGAATTACGGATCAAGCTACGGAACAGGTATTCGGCTTTAACTCAGGAAGAGCACCTCAGTGTTGAAGCAATGAACGACAATCTTATAGGCATCATTAAGGAGTGCGCAATAGAAGTCGGTGGTAACTCCGTTAGACAGGAGACCAGCAAGCTATCGCAAGAGACGAAAGATCTGATCAAGAAACGCCAATGTATAAAAGCCTCTAACCCTACAGCTAGAATAGAACTGGCAGAACTTTCGAAGTCAATCAACAAGCGTAAGACAGCTGACATAAGGAACTATAATATGCATAGAATTGAACAGGCTCTCAGGAACGGAGGAAGCCTAAAAGCAGTGAAGAAACTAGGAATAGGCAAGAATGAGATGTATGCGTTAAGAGACAAAGCCGGCAATGTCGTTACTAATATGTATGAGATAGTTGGCTGAGGAGTTCTACAGAGATTTATACAGTACCAGTAACACCCACGACGATAATGTGAGAGAGAACAGTCTAGAGGAACTTGAAATCCCACAAGTAACGCCGGAAGAAGTAAAGAACGCCTTGGGTGCTATGTGAAGGGGGAAGGCAGCTGGGGAGGATCTGGTAACAGCAGATTTGTTGAAGGATGGTGGGAACATTGTCCTAGAAAGACTGGCCGCCCTATATACACAAAGCCTCATGACCTCGAACGTACCGGAATCTTGCAAGAACGCTAACATAATTCTAATCCATAAGAAAGGGGATGCCAAAGACGTGAAAAATTAGAGACCGATCAGCTTACTGTCCGTTGCCTACAAAGTATTTACTAAGGTAATCGCAAATAGAATCAGGAACACCTTAGACTTCTGTCAACCAAAGGACCAGGCAGGATTCCGTAAAGGCTACTCAACAATAGACCATATTCACACTATCAATAAGGTGATCGAGAAATGTGCCGAATATAACCAACCCTTATATATAGCCTTTATTGATTACGAAAAAGCGTTTTATTCAGTCGAAACCTTAGCAGTCATGGAGGCATTACGGAACCAGGGTGTACATGAGCAATATGTAAAAATACTGGAAGATATATATAGCGGCTCTACAGCCACCGTAGTCCTCCATAAAGAAAGAAACAAAAACCCAATAAAGAAAGGCGTCAGACAAGGAGATACAAACTCTTCAATGCTATTCACAGCATGTTTACAGGAGGTATTCAGAGACCTGCAGTGGGAAGAATTGGGGATAAAAGTAGACGGAGAATACCTTAGCAACTTGAGATTCGCAGATGATATTGCCTTGCTTAGTAACTCAGGAGACCAATTGCAATGCATGCTCACTGACCTGGAGAGGCAAAGCAGAAGGGTGGGTCTGAAAATTAGTCTGCAGAAAACTAAAGTAATGTTTAACAGTCTCGGAAGGGAACAGCAGTTTACGATATGTAGCGAGGCACTGGAAGTGGTAAGGGAATACATCTACTTAGGGCAGGTAGTGACCACGGATCCGGATCATGAGACTGAAATAACCGGCAGAATTAGAATGGGCTGGGGGGCGTTTGGCAGGCATTCTCAAATCATGAGCAGCAGGTTGCCACTATCCCTCAAGAAAAAAGTGTATAACAGCTGTTATACACTTTTTATACACTTTATACAAAGTTACGTGGAAGGATGAGATTAGGAAGTTTGCAGGGACCACATGGCCACAATTAGTACATGACCGGGGTAGTTGGAGAAGTATGGGAGAGGCCTTTGCCCTGCAGTGGGCGTAACCAGGCTGATGATGATGATGCTTTTTTTGTCCTCCTGACTTCACTGAGCCCTATTATATCCCATTTGCTGCCCTCTAATTCCTCTAATAGCACTGCTAGACTCGCCTCACTAGACAACGTTCTAGCGTTAAACGTTGCCAGGTTCAGATTCCAATGGCGGCCTGTTCGAACCCAGGTATCCTTAGCACCCCCTGCTGCGTCACAGGTGTGACCGCCGCCGTGGACAGTTCCTTCGCTGCCGCTGGGGACTGAGCGCCGGGTTTGATTGTTGTATTCATATAGGAGGTTGTGGCCAAGTACTGCACCAGGGTGGCCAATCCTGCTCTGGTGAGGGAGTGCGTTATCGGTTCTGGTCACGGGGATCAGGGTGAACTGAAGGCCTGTTTAAATGAACGACTAATTGCTATTTATTCTCGTAGAACCAATGGGTTCAAATAACATCTCCATTTTCTGTGAGCTGATGCGCACAACCGTTTGGATGGACGTCTATGGTACCGCTGACCCAAATGAAGCGTATGATATTGTTACGTGGAAGCTGGCACAACAGGGAACCGTATTTATAATATATTTAAAAGGAGAGCAAGCACTGAACTATATGGTCGAATGCGCGCGCCAGATCAAAAGCATCTTCTTCGCCGGCGCTCGTCGAGAGGAATATTACCGAAACAGGACCCCCGGCTACTGAAGCACCGTCACGGTGCTTGCTATGGGTGTACGGGGCCAGTAAGGTTTAAGGCGTGATATGCGAATAACGTCTGTAGATGGCAATACGGAAGAAGGGGTAGTCTCCAGCGGGGCAGTCTCGTATGTGACGTCTGTTACACGTCTCAAGACATGGTAGGGTCCGGAGTATAGAGCAAAAATTTTTTCAGAGAGTCTGACACGCCGAGTCGGAGTCCACAGAGACACAAGGGCACCCGGGGTATACATAACTTCGCGTTGGCGGGCGTCGTAGCGGTGGCTATATGGTCTTGCGATATATCGTAACGCGATCGCGAGCAATCTGAGGTGCCTCGTCAGCTTTGGAAATGTCATCGCGGCCATGCTCAATGTACGAATTGTCTGCATTGGGCATGATAGTGTCAAAAGCTAAGGTTGGGTCACGGCCAAACTGACGACGAAAGGATGAAAAACCAGCGGTATCCTGACGGGAGGAATTGTAGGCGAATGTAACGACGGGCAACGCAGAATCCCATTCTTGATGGTCAGAAGAGACATACATAGAAATCATGTCAGTTAGCGTGCGATTCTATCGTCCTGTCAACCTGTTGGTTTGCGGTTGGTAAGCAGTCGCAAATGTGTGTTTTGTCGTGCAGGAGTGAAGCAGGTCATCGATAACGTGGGTTGGTGAGGAGTTGACAAGGGGCTTCATGACGTAAAATATCATTATTTAGGAGGAAATCAGCGACGTCCTTAGCACAAGTGGTAGGGACAGCGCGTGCGATTGCGTATCTTCCTAACAAGAATACTTAACCACTAATGTTGCTTTCTCTCTGGATGCAACTAGAAAGCATAGGAAGGTTAGCAAAGATAGGAGAAATAAAGCTCTTCTCTTAAGAATAAAACAAATAAAATTGATGTTATTTGAATATATCAAAACAAGAAGCTTCGACATCTTAGTCTGGTAAAGAAGTTTCGTAATGTACTAAACACATGCATAAAGAAAGCAAAGTCTTCATTTTACATAAGTAAGTTTTCACACACAGGAAACCTTCAACCATTCCCAATTAAACGTTATATTGGAAGTATTGCAGGACCGCTGACTCACGTATTCAATTTGATGTTGGTTACTGGCGTGTTCACGCATATATCAACTGTAGCCGACGTTACTGTTGTTTTTAAAGGTGGAGCGAAAACAGACCTCTGCAATTACCGGCCAATTTCAATCCTGCCATTTTTTCTAAGGGGGCCCTAAAAATAATGTACACGCGCCTTTTTGCCTTCTTTTGTTCCAAGAATGGGATTAGTATTCACCAATACGGTTTTCAAACCAGGCAAGCCGACTGGAAACACATTAGTTTACATCAAGAATCTCTTAATTCAGAACATTTAATTGAAACTGTTTGCCATTGTTCTCTTTCTTGACCTCAGCAAGCCGTTTGAGTCAGTTTAAGATGCTATTCTGCTAACAAAATTAGAAACGGCACACGGGGACATGACAATGAAGACTTTCAGATTGTGTGTATTGGTATTATTACTAGATATGAGAACGCGCATATACAAGCGAGAAATCATGAAATAAAGATGAAGTAGGCTGGCAACTGAATTGAGTTCTGGAATTTTACGTGCTGAAACCACGATATTATTATGAGGCATGCCGTGGTGGGAGACTACTTATTGATTTCGACCACCAGGGGATCTTTACCGTGCCCCCCACGCACGGCTCACGGGCGTTTTTGCATTTCGTCCCCATTGAAATGCGGCCGCCATGGCCGGCATTTGACCCCTTGACCTCCTGCTTAGCAGCGCAACGGCACAGCCGCTAAGCCTCCACGGCTGATGCTGGCAACTGGCACTGAGAGGGCGCAACGCCTGCCTCCTTTTTAGGAAGCAGAGAATATGAACAAAAGTTCAATACAGGGAGAAGAGATTCGCTCACAAATATAACGGGACTCCAACCACAACTTTAAGGTGTGTGCACATGGGCAACCTTAATTGTACGACAGCGAGACGAGAGTCAGATGCCAAACTGGATGGACAATGATGCAACGAAAATTACATCAATACCCCAAACACATACCTTCTGGCCAGCGCAATTAGACAACTTCGCTGCCGTGTCAGAGTAGAAGGTGCGAAGACGACAGCATGACGAAGGTCAGATCACGAAGCTCGACTAACCATGATGGAACGGCACGACGGCATCACTGTGGCGGTGTGACAACGAATGTATGACGATTGCGTGACTACGATGGCGTGACGACGGCGTCAGAACGAGTGCCAGATGAAGGCAACGCAACGCGCACGAAGGCATCACGACCGCGCGACCATACCCACTGGCCCAAGCTATTAGACAACTTGGACCACCAGGTCGGAGTGGAAGGCGTGACGACAACATGATGAGAATTATATGACCTAGGTAGAATGACGCTGATTGAGGGATCACGACGGAATCGTTACGACGGCGGGACAACGAATTCACGACGACTGCATACGGCGATTGCACGTCGACGATGGCCAGACGAGTATCGGGTGACAAAGCTGGAATGACGGCAGCGCGACGAACACGACGGCATCATGACCCCGAACACGTACCTAGGTGCCCAAGCTATCAAACAACTTGGATCACTAGGTCGGGCTAGAAGGCATGGCAACGACGGCAAGATGAGAGTAAAACACCAAGAAGCTGGAATGGCAGCACTTGAACGCCCACGACGGCACCACCACCATGCGCACAAAGCTTGTGGCTCAAGCAAGTAGACAACTCGGAGCACTGGGTCGGCGTAAGATCTAGATAGATAGATATATATATAGATAGATAGATAGATAAATAGATAGATAGATAGATAGATAGATAGATAGATAGATAGATAGATAGATAGATAGATAGATAGATAGATAGACGCGCTTAAAATTGTTCGTATAGGTAAACAATGCTTTCGCATTAAAAAAGTAAAGATTGTTTGGGAGGCACGCGAAACCTAGGCGGGCTCCTTGTATCGGTGTGCATATATGTTCGGTTACGCGCTAATCACTGCTTTTAATATTTGTAAATTAGCTTTCACTGGCATATTAAGCTCAAATCTATTACCTCAGATAAGTTTCGTCTGCTTTGTTCTGTCTTCTTCTTGGTTTGGGCTGAAACACTGAACACTAGTCCTATAACATACGTCAAGTGCGGACAGAAAAACACAAAGAGCGGGAAAAGCGCACGCTGCTGTGTTTCATTTCTCGCTCAAACATTTCAGTTTGATGATAATCTACGCACTACCACAGCCGATTGAAATACGCCAGATGTGTTTTCTTTAGATTGAATATTTTTACCAAAATTCGCTGTGACAGAAAGCACAATTTCATTCATTGAGCTGTAGTTCTTGGAGAAGCGGACGTTATTTGCACAAGAAATCGAAGTGGATATGAGAGTAAAATAGAAAATTGTGCTAAGTATGTTTGAGTCAATTATTTTATGGCAGATGCATTGCAATTTACGAATTGTAGCCGGTGATATTATAAGGCATATTCAGTTAGAATGAATAATAAGAATTACATCAATTTCGTGACATGCACGTGAAGCTTGGAGTAGGATGCAGTTTGTTTTCTTTTTATATACATTTTTAAGAAACTACACTTATTCGTTGAAGCACAAAAATAACTCGAGAGCCAGTGTATTTAGTAGCGCACATTAGGAAATAATATATCGCAACTCATGTGATCCCACATTTTGTTCCAAGTGCATACGCTTTGCTAAATCACCCACTACAATTCCCAAATTCAAATGCAAGCCGTAACGTAACTGGTTATAAGTTTCATTATAAAAATCATGTTATTTAGCCGAATAGACAGGTTCATTTTTTTGTTGCAAATAATGTCCGTCTCGTTGTGTAAACTACCTGAAGGACTAAAAATGAGCATGCGTTACAGGCGGTATATAAATATTCTTGCGGGTCTGAAATATAAATATAACAGCTGCTGTATCTATCTGCATCACATAATTGCGCTGTTTTTCCTTTCTGTTCCTGCACTTGTTCTTCCGTCGATGACGCAGGTTCCTGCATTGCCATTGGCGGATTTTTGATCGCAACAACATTATTCCGCTAATCCACTTGCGAGGACCCTTGCCAAGTTCTGCTTTTGAGAATTGGCATCGCAATTTAGGACGCTGCTTGATTATCACGACAAATCAAAGCCGCTGTTTCAAAACGCAAGAACTACCTCTGAGTGTGTTACTGCACCGTCAGTATATCAATCAATACGCATACAGCATAAGGAGCACCTGCCCGTCCACAATAGGAAAAGTTCTATGCTCTAGACACAAACAGCGTTTTCTATAACTTCTTTTCCGGGAAATTTATGAAGATATAGATAAGACGATTATTGAATGCAGCCCAGCTAGACAGACATAGCAGTTGAACATATTCCTAGACGTGGGCAGCGCAACCCGGACGAAGGGCAGCCCGGACAATTCGACTGGGTTGCGCTGTCCACCCCTAGGAACATGTTCAGTTGCCAACTCGCCCAGCTTGCTGTGGTACTAGCAGTTGAAACACGCAGAAAATTTCCAGAATGAGAAACTTGTCAGTTTTGCCCAAAGGTTGAGGCATTGACAAGTGATACTAAGGCAAACAGCGTTGCGATCGAGTTCTTCCGGCGGCTTCCCAACAATACAAGGTTGTGATGTTCGTATGACGTAGCACACAAGGAAACCATTGCTTGTCATAAGGAACAGCTCCCTGGCACCGACCAGGCGCCTCATAACGCTGCCGGAAACAGGAGCGCCATCAGTGGTGTTCCAGGCGTCAGATCGCGCTAGTGTACGACGTGAGAGCGACGGGAATCAGTCGGAATTATTCAGTGCCCAGTGAAATTTTAAATAAGGTTAGATTAACTTTTTTCTCCCCATTCCGTTCAGACTAGTACATAAAACAATAGCAGCTCAGCAGGAACGAGGGTGTGCTTATACTATGCCTGCACACAACGGTGGTGGCAGCTGTGGGAGGCAGAACGCTGGTTTTGCTTTAACTACTGAGCCCATCAAGTGTAGTGCCCGTGGAGCTTCTACTCCGCTTAGTCGTTTTAGCAGCTGTGCACAACAGTGCCGATTGAAATAAACACAATAACAGGATGTTCGCTGTAAAATAGGGTATAAGTTATACTTACACCCTTTCTGCCCTGCCTGGGACGCTGAAATAGCATAAAGTGGATATGTTAGTCAAGCAGAGCGTTGGAACAAACTTCTTACGTCTAAAACGTGATGCACAAAGCCTTAAAACAAAGGAATATGAACGTGGCTCTTTTTATGAAACCATTTGCCTTTTTGTTTTAATGTACCGTTCTGCATGTTGAGCAGCTATTATTTCTTATCAATATTAAAAATGGTCAACTACACGACTAAAGGTGCCATGTTATGTGATGAAAACGTGCTAAGCACGTTCCTCCAGGCAACTCGAAACTTGAGATTCTTTAAACAACTGTCGCGCCGTTTCGGCATTCCAGTTAAGATGAGCAGAAAAAGTTAGAGACATGTTTTTTTTTTTTGTAAACATAAAAATTAGCAATGTACTTTGCAGCACATTTGAGGTCTTGAACGTGGCGCTTGTCTTACAATCTCTGGTAAGCAGCCATAACTTCACTACAGCCTCGCTTCCATTTCGCAATCACATATGCCCGAAATTTGGTGAAATGCATAATTACCATATTTCAGTTATATGCGAAATAATCAGGGAATTTTAAGTTGTAGCTAATGTCCGCCTAGCCACGTAGCGCGTCAGCACAAGCGACAGCGGCCATGTTATGAGTGTCTCGCATAAAAACAAACACCTCTTACATATCTTCATTCTAATTGTCGAATTTAATTTAAACCGAATTGCAAAAGTGTTTATGCTTTATATTGAAATATTTTTTATTTTATTTTTTCATGATAGCTTGAGATCAAAGGGAATGCTACCCACTAATCTTCAGGTTGGCGTTGGTGGCGCGCAGTTACCAATTTTCTTTTGCGCAATAGAAAAGATTACATAAAAATTAAAGTTGTTTGGTGAATGATATTGCTGTCATTACTGCGAAGTTTGGTACGCTTCAGCGTTCAGGTCCATTGTTTTTGGACATTCAGTGTCCCATCTCGGCATCTCTTCGTCTCTTCTGTGGGAGGCTTTTCCAATATACTCCCCTAACTGCCACGTTGTTGTACAATTGTGCAGAGATTAACATAATATATTGCAAGCAAAGTGTTTCTGGCGCGTACAACTAACGTGATCATGGAGCGAAAGCTCTGCCTAATCAGTTGTGAGGGCGTAATATGTGCGCCACAAATAATTTTGTGCCGCGTAATCCCTACTATCATTACAAATACTATAAGACAATTTTCCCTATATATATGTGACAGATGCACTTACCCAGATCCATCCCTATATTAGCTATGTCACCTGCGTGTTCTACGGTTCCTAGTGCTGAAAAAAAAAAAACAGCGAAAAGAAAGCGCAAGAAAGAAAAATCAATGGAAGCACACACACACACACTCACACACACGCGCACGCGCGCGCACACGCTCGCGCGCGCGCGCACAGACGAACGCAAGCACATATTGGCAAAGTAGGACTCCGGCTTCTAAAATAATTGATTTTACGGTAAAGTATGTTAGCGAGGCAAACACATGGACAGACACATGCATACAAAATAGGCAGCATAAAAAGGTGCAGCAAATAAAAAATAGAAATTCAGAGGCCACTTGTGCATATATGCTGCAAAGTAGTTATATTCTCCTTTATTTTAGGGGAGGAAGTGGAATGGAGAAAGGGGTGTGAGTGTGTTGTGGTTGTAGTTGGAAGAGGATTGGATTGGATTGGATTGGAGAAACTTTAATTATGCCTGCAGTTGGGCGCTCGCGCGCCCCGACGAGGGCCTACGTCATCCTCGAAGGTGCCGTTACTCGGCGCGGGTCTCCGCTCGCCGTTGCCGGCTCGCTGGGTCCGTGCCTTTCGAGCGCCTCGAGGACCTGCTGGACGGCCCAGAGCTGATCGTCTCGGTCGTAGCTCTTCGCGGCTGCCTCGAGCCGCGGTGGGAGTGCTCTTGAGTTAGCGTCTTCTGGATATTTAATGCAGTCCCACAAGATGTGCGTGTAGTCTGCGGTCCCCCTCCGGCAGACTCTGCACATATCTGTCGGATATGTCTCGGGGTACATGCGATTTAACAGTTTCGGGCTCGGTAGCGATCCGGTCTGGAGCTGTCTCAGTACTACCGCCTCCGCTCGAATCAGTCTCGGGTGCGGGGGTGGAAGAGTCCTGCGAGCCAAGCGGTAGGCCTTCGTGATTTCATTGTAATCAGTCATGCGGTTAGTTGGAAGAGGGAAATTCTGGTGTTTCGGCGTGCGGTGGGGCGCGCAGAGGAAAATTGTGTTTTTCTTCGTTTATGGTCCCTTACTTGCGGTGGCAAGAGACATACTTCCAGGCTCTTGCTGTGCGTATCATTTGCCCCAGCGTTGCACCAGCTGCTTTTAGCGGCTGTGCTAAATTGCTTGCGTAGAAGTCATGTCGGTGAAGATAGGTAAATACTGACAGGCAATTTTGCGAAACCTCGCACACATGCGGTGCTACCAATACACTACAGCATAACATTCAGCCTCGCCAGTGAAGCGAAACCTACATTTTCACAATTCAGTAACACGCTGTCCCTTCCTTCCTTCCTTGACATAAATATGTGAGTACATAAATATATAAAATAGACCTTCGAAGGTTGCCAAGAGAGATGGCGTGCATATTGGTCCTGAGGCCACTCTTCAATTCCTGGAATTATGCTAAGATAACATCTCACTGCACAAACTGGCCCCTAAGATGCAATGAAAGCCTTCTTCTGGTTGTTTGCAATACGATGCTACACTAATAGCTCTTTATATGCACCTTTGGCAGTAAATAGCGAATAACTAGCTTTAATATGGCTGAGCCCTCTGTTCTGAACGCATAAACAAGCACAGTGCCCTCATGAACCAATAATTGTTTCACAACGCGGAACCGAGCACATACTTTTTCTCCAGCTTGCCATGCTTTAGTAAGCGCACCATTGTGGGCGGTCAGCAGCGGTGTAAATACTCTTTGCAGGAGACATTCGCGCCGCATTTGGGCCACTATTGTATGCAGGCGCGAAGCTGACCAATCGCATTATCGGAATACAGCGTCACGAAGTGCTCCTAGCAGTGCCTCCTTATGTAAATGTGCACTTTTCCTTTCGGCGTCTCACCTGCTGCTCGAACCTCTGCCGCTTTCTTTGTGCGCAAGTGTGCGAGTGCTTTTCACAGTTGTCTTTCTTGCCCGAAGGAACAGATATTGGTTTCAGCAATACTTTGATTCCTGATTACAACTTTCTACTTTTATTCCATTTATCCCTTTCCCGAGCACAGGGTAGCCAGCCGGTACTTACACTGGCTAACCTCGCCGTCTTTCCTCCCCTTTTGTCTCTCTCTCTGTCTACAACTGTGCAGATTGAAAATTGCAGACACAGGTCCCGACTGCAAAAGGAAGTGCATAAACTGAACGCTGGCGCTTGTAAAACCATACTGATTTCACTCATTATAAAATTTTAAATGGCATTTTCTGCCGAGATAATCCGGAACACCATTCTAGGAGAGAAAATTTGCCAGCCTATATATACTGCGTGACCTTCAACCACGTTCTTTTTGCGTTGAACCATGTTTCGCATTAGGAATACGCAAAATTCATTATATTCTGGTATGCTTGGATGGTGTTCAGTAAAGTTTGTAGGAGTTTCTAACTTCTAGTGGTCACTTTATTTAGAGAGCAGCTTCTAGGTGCCCGATCCTGCATTGAGCGTCGACGTCCCTCGGCGTAACCCAGCGAACGAGCACTAGTGAAGGATTAAATACCGAACGCGGAGTGCAACGGGGGCTGAAAGACGGCGGTAGCAAAGAGAGCGCGAGGAAGAAAGCGGAGGAGGAGGGTATTGCGAAAGCGTGAGAAGAAACGCGTAGTACCGTGCAAGACGTTTTCTGCGGTGACGATCGCTACGAGATGGCACTATAGTAGCACGCGTCGTCTGCTCATTATGACACCACCGATAAGGCATGAGGCAAGCGCGCCCACTGATACTATATATAGAAACAAATCACTGCTTGAGCGGAAGTCTCTCTCCAGCGGCTGCTGTGAATCGCTCCCACGCGTCGTCCACGTGCTGCCTCTCGCGGTTCGTATGTATGTATGTATGTATGTATGTATGTATGTATGTATGTATGTATGTATGTATGTATGTATGTATGTATGTATGTATGTATGTATGTATGTATGTATGTTTTGCCCCAGGTTTGTTTTGTCTCCGGTATGCAGGTACCTGTGAAGCAGAACTAGAGCACTAGCCCCCGACGTGCGTAGTATAACGACTGAAGGACGTTATAATGTACGTAAAGGATAGTGGACGTGAAGGACGTAATGTGAAGGACGAGGCAGTTAAACGTTGAAGAAGGAAGCGAAGCCTCCGTTTCTTTTGGGCTTTGTATTTATACGTCATGTACTTGTGAAAGTAGGCATGGCAATAGACCGAGAACGTGCTTTTCTTGGTATTTCTTGCCTTCTTGTTGGAAACATCGTTACAGCATTCATGTTAACTGCATTAGTACAGGTTTGCAGGAAACAAATTTGAACGTTTTGAGTGGCAAACTTGCCGTTGCTGGCACGTTACTTGCGAAAGGCGACAAACGTGCTAAGCCAATGGCGTACTCTTGTTGCCCGAGGATATCGTCACGATAATGGCTGACCTACAATGATTTTGCTACCTAATGCAAGGATTACACTCGCAGCGCCAAGAATATGATGATGTGTGACAAGCCCAAGATGGTGCAGGGGAACATTATTCTCCCCTTACCGATGACTAGCAGCGTGCCCTTGATTGGTGGGGTCGACAAGAATGTGCTGCGAAAGGTCTAGTCCTTGTGGGGATGCGTGACTCTCACGCCTCCCCTGAGATCTAGTTTTCCTGCATGGCTCGTCTCCTGCAGGGCGGCTTCGCCCGCCGCGTGGCCTGGCGCCCGCGGCGGTTGGAGTGGTACAAGCGCGGTGCGAGAGATGGCGCGAGCGTCGCGCCGCTGCGGGGTTACTCGGGCGTCGGGAGACAAGGCGCTCTGGTGGTTGGGTTCGAGACAGCAAGCGGGACGGTCGTGCCGCACGTGCAGCGACCCTCTTGCCCGGCGGGTCGGCGCACGGCGGGGACGTCTCCCGCGTGCGCGCCGACCCATGCTTCTGCGAGACCGCCTCGCGTGGCCGCCCTTGAACGCGCCACGATTCGCGTGACCATACACGCGAACGACCAGGCCTTGGGATCCAGCATGGGGCGAACATATTCGCTCGCTTCCGGTCACGGTGAGTCAGACTTCTAGATTTGTCGCGCGCCCATCGCATTGTTTTGTGGATAGCAACTCGGCTAGCAGGCACTGATCTATGAAAGGTGCAATAAATGCCCTTGTGATTGTTTGCACTACTGTGTTGTCGTTCCTTTGTCCCAAGAGCACGGGTGTGAGAGACTCAACATCTGGCTGCCCAACGTGGGGCTCTTGGGGCATCGGACGATAGTTTTAACAGTTTGCTTCGTTCGAGACCTTTGTTTGAACCGAAGCGTAGGCCTAGCGTGAATTTTGATCGCTAGCGTCGGCGGCGTGCTTTCTTGAGCGAGGTGATGGTGGCTGTAGTGTGTTTGAACATGTCAACATGCTAAGCCTTTTCGCAAGTGTTTTTTTTAATGGCATTCGTCGGTACGAGAGCCACGTGGTCTGCATCCTGGGAGAGCGAGCCTCAGCGCCCGCGGAGCAGTGGCAAGCCTCAAGCGAGTGAGTACGGAAGCCTCGTGGGTGGTCTGAATTTCTCATGTAAATAGCTTCTCCTATCTCTTTGACTCTGATGAAGTCGCGGCACTGGGAGCCGGGTGGCCGCGGGCCACGGGTGCCACTACGGGCTGACTGGTATTGCGGCCTGGCACCGGGCGCTCCGACACCGTCTGGGACGGTGGGCGCCGTCAATTCGGATGCTGCGTGCACCGAGCGGAGTAGGACCACCTCACAGAGCTAACGTCTCCTCGCGGCTGCCTGTTTTGCGCTCATTTTGGGTGTTGTTTTTGGATGCCGGTTGTTGTCAGTGTAGCGACGCCTTAGGCCTAAGGCTTTACGAAGCTGCCTGTCGCACGTGAAGGGACACAACCTGGTGGACCGTGGCGTTGAGGTGTTGCAAGTTGCTTCCCTCATTCTAGTTAGCCTCGCACGAATTGAAATTACTCGTTCGACTCAAGAAAGCGAGCTTCGTTCACGTGAACTTAGCATCTGAGTAGCTGCCCGATCTTTTGCTAGCCGAGTTGAACATTGTGCCACGTGGACGATGCGCATGCATAATTCCTCTCCCTTGCACTACTTCAGTGTTTGCCGAGTGTGTTGAGTTTACGCAGCGTGATTGGAGTCACCCCTGGTTTTCTGTCACCTGCACATCGTCTGCGCTGCTGCCCCGGACTACGACCGAGCCACCCCGGGCGATGGTGATGCTGTGGCCATTTCGGCGCAGCGACTTCGGCGGCCTCCTGCATCCAGCTCACAACCCTCGGCGGCGGACAAAAGGGCCGGCGGTCACCGACAGCTACGGTGGCTCTTCCCAGCAGGGCGCGATGGCGTGAGCGACGCTTGTTCGTACCGACTACTGCGTCGTCGTCTCCGGAGTCCTGGCCTGGCATCGTGCCGTCGAGTCTGCAAAGCTGCCGCTGTGACCGGCGGACGCCAGCGGTGCACCCAAGGACAATGTCGGCTCGCATGTTATGGACAGCGTGCGGACATTTCTTCGGCGCGACCACTGTTTAATGTTCTACCTTGTTTGCGAAGCACAGTTTGATGTTAGACCGTGTCACATGTCTCGCCGGAATATGTAGTGATTTAAGGTTGGGGGGATGTGGGGATGCGTGACTCTCACGCCTCCCCTGAGATCTAGTTTTCCCGCATGGCTCGTCTCCTGCAGGGCGGCTTCGCCCGCCGCCTGGCCTGGCGCCCGCGGCGGTTAGAGTGGTACAAGCGCGGTGCGAGAGATGGCGCGAGCGTCGCGCCGCTGCGGGGTTACTCGGGCGTCGGGAGACAAGGCGCTCTGGTGGTTGGGTTCGAGACAGCAAGCGGGACGGTCGTGCCGCACGTGCAGCGACCCTCTTGCCCGGCGGGTCGGCGCACGGCGGGGACGTCTCCCGCGTGCGCGCCGACCCATGCTTCTGCGAGACCGCCTCGCGTGGCCGCCCTTGAACGCGCCACGATTCGCGTGACCATACACGCGAACGACCAGGCCTTGGGATCCAGCATGGGGCGAACATATTCGCTCGCTTCCGGTCGCGGTGAGTGAGACTTCTAGATTTGTCGCGCGCCCATCGCATTGTTTTGTGGATAGCAACTCGGCTAGCAGGCACTGATCTATGAAAGGTGCAATAAATGCCCTTGTGATTGTTTGCACTACTGTGTTGTCGTTCCTTTGTCCCAAGAGCACGGGTGTGAGAGACCCAACATCCTCAAGGCCTCAAAAAAGGTTCTGTCGGAACGTAAAGATGGTGTATCAAAGGTTCTCAAGGAGATCGTAGTGACGCCACTCGAAAGGAGTGAGATGATCATGGTTGCCGAGCCATCGTCGACTGACCGTCGAGGCAGACATACTGATATTCTTGGATGCTAATGCCCTCAGTCACAGCATTCGTGACAACGTGCAAGGTCGACATGTCAAAAGCCAAAGCAGTGCGCTTTACCTGATTGAATCGCTCCTTCAAAGAAATGGAAGTGCACATGACGCTCTGGACTACTACACAAGTTTTCCTTTGATGTCCCCTGGTGCCTTGGAAGAAACTCGGATCCGTAACAACTGGGTCGCAAATGACTGCCAGGATCGGGCAAGTAGTAAATAGTCAATATGGCCTTGAAGTTCTACTCCTGGTTGTGAAGGCAACGACCACGCCACTGTCACGAAATTTCAACCACAGAGGTCCTCAGATTCTCGTAATCCTACTGCTCAGGTGTGTCCGATCAAAGCTAGCCATTCGAGTCAGTGTACGGCTAGCGATAACGTGTCGCTCATGCGTCGTGGTGCAGAACCGTACGGTAGGCTGCTTGAACGCCAAAGCGGGCAGGAAAGGGTAATTTTGCCAGCAAGCTCCCCCAAGGAAGCGAGTTATCAATAATCGTTATGGCGAAAGGTTACCACGCGTCTAGAAGCGCCCGTGTTTGTTGTTCTTGGATGGCCAACTGTTCTTGCACAAGCAGTTCAGTCAAAGGAACAAGGGCTTTGTCGGTATTCGGCCGTTTTTCTTCATGTGAATATTACTAGCTATGAGGATGCAAATTTGTGTTTGAGAGCGCAACGTCGACGAATTGATGGGCAAGCGATATTACCGCGCCCATGTGCTTTTGCTGTTTGGTAAGCTCATGACAGTCCCTGCTCAACATCAGAGAGGTTTGTCTTACACAACTGCTTTCTTTTTCCCAGACGTAACGCGGACAATGGCAGTTGCCATGAAGGGAACCTCTTGTGGATGCTGAGTGAATGATGACGGGACGTCGCAGACGCACTTCATCGCAGCAGCTACACAACATTCCAGAACTGGCGAAAGCAGCAACTCATCCATCCACACAAGTCCCGGAACCCCGTGCAGCCCTGAGAGCGCCCACAACGCTGCGGATGCCCGAGATGGTGCCGCCGCCATTGCCATGTCGACACTTGTACGCACATTGGGGATGGTCGCAGAGCTAATTTCATTTCAGCAGACGGCTGCGAAGCCCATCGGCGTTCACTCCTACAGCCGGAAGTGGCACATAGAAAGCTGTCGCAGTGGTTTACCGATGGAAGGCTTGGTGGTTAATACGTAAATGACTGGATATAGCAATGCGGTGTTGCTTTCTATATTAGTTAACCACTGATCTTATCTTTTTCTTCAGAATAAATATTTTGCTGCAAGTTTGTCTTTTGTTCAGAATCCACACATCTGTAAAGGAGAACTCCAACCTCCTGAACATGACATACCCCCGTATTCAGGAATGCATCTTAACTTGAAGCCCATGCTTGACTTAACATAAACGACGCCTGGTGCGTACGCGCTCAAGACGCTCATTGCATTTCCTTTGGTGTGTTCACGACAGGCGTCATTTAAGACAAGCGTGGGCTTGAAGTTAAGATGCATTTCTGAATACGGGGATAAGAACAGTGAAGATACAAATATATTTAGCTTTATCGTTTTCTATCTATATAGGTGACTCTATAGAGGTCATTTTATAGTTGCCTAGGATGTATGTTTTCTAACTAAAAATGAATAGCCTAAATGTGAATATACAATGGCTACAGCCTTCCAAAATGTTGCTTCGATTTGGAAGACACTTCGCAACAACAACAGCAAAAGGTGCTTATAAGGACGTGCCTGTTATTATCCTTATAGTAATGTACGGGAACCTAGGGGGGGGGGTACATATATGGTAGCATATTGGCAGCAATAGTGTCAAGATTGGTAATTTTCAAGCGAGAAATCGCTACTAGATATAATTAAATATTCGTAGTTGACTCTAATTCAGGAAAATAGACTTCGTGGTTGTCTCAAATAGAGATGGTAAACTCGCACAGAGATGCAGCTGTACTCACCTATCTTGGCAGCCGGCTTCGGCACTTTTGCAGCAACCTTAGCTAGAATAAAACAGACGTAAGACACATTGTACTCATAGCTTCTTCCATTTTTACCACAGTTCATAGATTAAAAAGAAAACACTCAATCGGCAGCACTTATGAATGTTGCGAGAAGTTCCTCAGTATAGGAAATATTTCTAGATAACCCGTGGCAGAAGATATGTGTTTCAACGCTTGTGTTTGTTCCTTAAGTACGTAGCTTAGTATTCAGTTATGAGGTACCCGAATGTCCACTAAAAGTCATTATGAATCATTTCCTAATTTTGGTAAGGACGTTGACATCAGCCGGGGACCTACCAAAGTTGAATGTTGCAACCCGCGCAACGGCCTACCAGCCGGTATATCAAATTTGCCTAAGCATTTAGGCATCGTCATGAAAATTTCATCATCTTCGTCACCTGGTTGACACCTGCTCAGCAGACATCTTCCCCTAATCCAGAATCTGACTCTTCGCGACAATATATAACGCAGAACTCTTCGATGGAATGACAACCGATTTTCATGGTACCTATTATTTTAATACAATGGAAAGCTTACCGGTCAGAATGTCTAGTCACGAAGTGGTAACTCGGAAAATGCCATCAACCACTTTTGATCAAATTTTTTAAATCTCTAGTGAGAATGTAGTCATTCACTGGAAACAGGCTGAAAACTGTAATAGGTGAGCGCGCTATCGATTATACGCCGGTATTAGTGGCAGGCAGACGACATGTGCGGCAGTAACTGTGAGAAAGTATCTTTTTTTTATCATGTCGATATGTTTTTCGAATTCTTAAACTATTTCGGCGATAATAGCTACGTGTTTTAGTGGTTACCTGTTCAACTGTCGAAGTAATTAACCAGCCAAAACGAAGGCAATCGGATCAAACATGAAGCGACGCTTTTACATGGAATATGCATTTCAGGGTGTCAGCGTGTTGTCGTAAGCATGCGCGCGCTTTTGATATCCGAAGCATACAATAAAATGCAGGTGTCTAAGATTATAGCAGTTGCAATTTTAAACAATATATACGCTGTACTTAATAACACACGACTTACGTACAGTACTCATAGGCTACATTCGAAGTACCAGGACTTTCCCGCCGGGCTTCGCCACTTGCTCGTTTTTGAGACTTTCTTTGCCAATTTAAAATGATAATTTCTGCTTAAATCGCGAACAGCGTGGTGGATTTTTATCACTATAAATCGTGGCCATTTCTTTTCCAACAACGTCTCGCAACCCATTCTGACCAGTTGTCAGTCCCTTTAAGCTGTGTCAAAAAGTACAACCTTTACAGATGTAGCAACGGGGCGCGCGTGCAGACGGTGGTTTCATAATTGCGGCGAGCGATAACTTCACCACTTTCAGTGATTCAGTTTCATTACCATTAGAATTGGTCTGGGTGCCTGTCCACCTTAATCACAAGGACGACACATGTTGGGCCTGCTGTAGCCCTCTGAGCGCGCCACCAGGTTCGTCCTTCGAACTTTACGACATTTTGCATAAGTTACAAATAATGTAGCCTGCGGCGCGTACTTTTCTCGCACGAAGCTTCACTTTCCGGTTGAAATTCAAACGCCTTCGCATACCGTGCATTGGGTGCGCGCTAAAAAACCCCAAGGTGTCTAAATCAATCCGGAGTCCCCCACTACGCCATGCCGTATAATGATGTGGTTGTGGCACGTAAAAGCACAAAATTATGTCTGTTGTCCATTTCCCTACTATATCACAATATTATGCTAACCAGCGGTGAACAGCAGTTATACAGGATTTGAAACTTTTGTTAAAACCTACCTTACTCAATCAGTTAAGCTACAACATCCGTACGACGTCGACCAATGCAACAATCTTATCCTAAATACTAACTTTGAGCCCGTCAGTGTAACTCAGTGTCGCTGTGCCCCTCAGCGGAAACCATAAATCAGCGTCACTTCTGCCGGATTTAAGCGATAATACTAGCATACAGTCTCCTTTTTGGAATACCTCACAAACGTGGACGCAAATTTGTGAAGTCTATCAGAGATTACGAACGAGGAAACTCCAGTCTGATAAATGCTGAGCTTGAAAATTTCTTGCGCGAGTTCGTGTCATGCTATCATGGTCGGTTTGTAAACGAGCACTGTTTTTTTTTTTACAATCAAATGTCATAGAGCTAACTCACCGTTACATAGCGCTTCGCAACATCAAAGGCAGTAATCCCGCACCATGTTTAACCTGCTTCAACGCTTTCCCAATAAGAATCAGCGTCTCTACAGAAAAACCAGGCTGTGAGCTGCACGTTTCGCCCGCCGTGGTTGCTTAGTGGCTCTGGTGTTGGGCTGCTAAGCACGAGGTCACGGGTTTCAATCCCGGGCGCAGCGGCTGCATTCCAATGGAGGCGAAATGGGAAAATACCCGTGTACTTAGATTTAGGCGCACGTTAAAAACCCCACGTTGTCCAAATTTCCGGAGTCCACCACTACGGTGCGCCTCCCCCCCATAATAAGAAAGTTTCTGTCAGTAAAACCACATAATCCTTCTGGCAAATGGCTCTGCACGTAGAGCAGCATATCGTGCTGCAGCGACCAGTACATCCATGCTCTCTCACTTGCTAAAGATACTTTTTTTTTCAAGCAGCGTTTCTGTATTTGTTATGTCGTATCTGCGAAAATGTTTGGCAAGTGGTAAGCAGTGATAATCACAAACGGTAGAATTAACCGCTTCCAGCAATGTCGTTGTCTCTAGGAAATATTTATGCTCTATACTGAACGCGTGTTTCTTGATTTCATTCCTTAAAACTGAACCGACTTGACTTACTGAAATTACTGAATTTCGTTTTTTCCCCTGTGGATCTTCTTAGTACGGCTTCTGCTGGGATCAGAAACCTAATCCATAAGATAGACCTTTTTCCACCTGGTGTAGAGAGTATCAACCTAATGCTTAACAAAAATACTGAAACCCTACTTAACATATTTTCTATAATTTTCTTGCAGTGCCTTGACCATCGTGTGCTCCTTCACTATTGGAAGATTGGGAAGGTGGTTCCCCTGTACAAGACTGGTAGTAAACATAACCTTGATAACTGTAAAAACCCATTTCACTGACCAGTATACCTTGGAAACTCATGGAGCATATCTTTTATTGTCACCTTGTTACATGTTCCTTTCCCTAACGACTTATTTACCGCTGTGGATTGTTCCTCCTTCAAGAAATAATTTCGTAGATTACGCAAAAGCCTTTGATTCTACACAATACAAATTACTCCTTTTTAGGCTACGCGCGCTTTATTCGGACCTTAACGTACTAAAAGCAATATGAGGCTTCTTGTCTCGAAGCACGGAATTAGTAACAGTTGATGGCCATAACTTTCTTTCTTGTCCTGCAACATCCAGGAGTACCCCTGGGGCCAGTTGCAGAACCCTTGCTCTTTCTAGTATACATTACTGACCTGCTCAACAATATTTGTTCTTCCATAAAACTGTTCGAGGATGATTGCTTTATTTGTGTTTAAATGTTTACCGCTAGTGACTATTGAACACTCCAATGGTACATAAGTAGTATATATTCATGGTGTGAGACTTGGTTAATGAAACACAGTAGTAACAAATGTAAGGCAATGAGAGTTATTCACCGTGCTTCTCACTACACATCGTGTACCTATTCTCTTAATACCTAACTCACGTTTCCACTTTCAAATGCTTTCCTTTTGAAAACAAAAAAACTTTAGCAGCGTAGTAGAGTATCAAGAAGTTGTTATTGAGAGCTTCTTTAAATTCCTTGGCATTAACGATAGAAACACTGGAAGCGGGAAGGGGATTCCAGTGGGTGCTTGTTGTGGAAATGTTGAATGCAAATGAAGGCTAGTGCGGCAACATGCAGGCAAACCTTGGAGTGATGATGGTTTCTGAAATTAATTAACGATGGAGATATCAAAAGGGAGTCACTTAAGCTAGGATTATAAAGATATGTTTATGAAATAGACAGAGACGCGAGATCTTTCGGTGAAGCGACGTGTTAAGCAAAGAAAGATCGGATTTCAATAAAGTCACACTTCCTGCACGCGAGCAGTTAGATAAACTAAAACGTCCTTCATGGTTCTTTGTGACTTCTAAGCTGATAAAGCGTGTATTGACATGGGAATAACGCAATATGTCTGAGGAAGCCCGCAAGGTGGAGAGGAGTAATTAATAAAGGGAAAATGAGACATCCACCCAAACGTCCCGGATGAGGATGAATTTTTCCTCAGCTACGAAGTTTTCCCTTCAAAGAACCCGTATGGTTTTCTTTTGTAGCACTTAGCTACGTTTGGGTGGATGTCTCATTTTCCATTTATTAATGACATGGGAATGCTCAATGTAAGATGCTTTGTGAAACTTGGGCCTGACTGCTGTTGTATAAAGCAGAATGTTTAAATGAGAGGGAGCTAGACTAAAATTACGTTTTTATAACCAAGAGTTCGATTAGCAATACTACGTATGTGGTCAATATGAGTTTGCCAAGAAAGCATTTGAAAGTGGAAACGTGAGTTAGGTATTAAGAGAATAGCTACATGATGTGTCGTGAGAAGTACGGCGAATAACTCTCATTGCCTTACATTGTTACCACGCTTTCCTTGACATTTCATAAAAGCTATCATTATAATCCTAGCTTAATTGACTCTCTTTTGATATCCCGTCGTCAATTTTTTTAGAAACGATTATCACTCCAAGGTTTGCCTGCAAGTTGCCACACTAGCCTTCATTTGCATTCATCATTTCCACAGCAACCGCCCACTGGAATCTCCTTCCCGCTTCCAGTGTTTCTATCGTTAATGCCAACGAATTTAAAGACGCTCTTATTAACAAATTCTTGGTACCATACTACGCTGCTAAAGCTTTCTTGTTTTGTTTTGATACAACCTACTGCTCTTTGTGATGTCTCGGCCCTGTGAGAAAATCAATTAAATGAAATTACTAATACTATGGAATGTTTACTAAGTAACCCATTAATAAGAAACCTCATACCTTTAGTATTAGGATCATTCGAACCCGAAGGTCTTGTGCTGGACGCAATGTCCTGCAGCACTTTATTATAAAACAGACTCCAGGTGTATAAAACAGACCTCCCAATTTGCCGTAAGGTGCATTGCTGCCCCACTTGCCACTTTCTTCTGCTGCAGTTTTCCACCGCAATCTTCGTTGGTGCTTGTTATAGTTCGTTGCTTTCAGGAATAAGCGAATGACGGGAAAAAGCGAGCGCAGGAGCAAAAAACATTAATGTTTGTTTGTGTTAATTCGTGGCTTATACCATCCGCCTCATTTGCTCACGCGTCGTTCCTTTAATATTACTGTGTTGTCCACCGCTAAAAGCCACTCGCAAGAACGACAGTTTATTTGCCATACCTATTGTGCCCACATTTCTCGAAACTAATGAAAGAAGGGTTTCACACAAACGGCCATGCTTTAAGTACTTGAAACACACATCTTTGCTAAATATATTAGTACGCTAAGCACTAAAATGTTAGTCAGGACATCTTCTCTAATTATATTTTTAGTAGATTGTCGTGCGAAGTTTTGCATCTCCCACTGCTGTAAAGCACTGACAGTAAAAAATTATATTTTCTCGAGACACCCAATTTCAAGTTATCGATATCTATCGGCTCAATTACACGCGGTATACTTTGGTTTAATGGAGCAGGCAGTGTAATACGGTGGCTTCTGGGCGGTTTCCGAGATTCAAAATTCTCCTGAAGATATCTCTGCTATTATTAGGCCCAACGAAAGCACGAGACAGGAGGTAGGTCAGCAAAGTATACTCACCTACAGCTCCAATGAACCCCGCGTCTACAACAATGGGCGTGATGGCAACGAGTGCGACAGCGAACGCACTGGCCCTCATGATTGTTCGCTTGTGCAGAAACCTCGTCGGGGAGAGCAGCCCCGTTATATGCAGAGGCAGCCGCGGCCGGGGGCTGCAAATGCAGCTTGTATAAGCAATAGGCGAGCACGATCTCCGCGATATTTTTCACAATGCCCAGCGTGCAGGGTTGCCAGGTCGCTGAAACCGCAGGTAGCCAAATTGGCCTCCGCAGTAGCCCAAATGTAGCCAAAAGTGAAACTTGTAGGTAGCCCAAAAGTAGCCAAAAAGCTTTGTCTTTTTGTGAAGTAATTTGTTAAGCATAGTGAATTAATTTTTGGCATGAATACCTACATATTAGTTTTTCCAAGCATGACCACGCGTGACCTCCGCACGCATTGCCACGGACGCCATGCGGCACGGAAAACAGGAAGAGCAGGAAGCGCAGAACTCAGGCATGCAGGCAAATTCACGATAAGGCAAATCCGGTCTTCATTGCAAATGCACTGTTTTATTTTCCCCAGAGCACCATAAGATCGCGAAAAGAACAACACACAAATAGCACCGCGCAATAAACACGCTAAGCAATGGCATGCATTCAGGCGTTCAGTATTATTACTTACAGCTCATGATAGTTTCGCTTAACACCCCACAATGCACTAAACGAAAAAAAAAACATTGCAGTGACAAAGTCTAACACAATAGATGGCGGTTGGTATAAAATCTAGTATGATATATAGACATAAGAAGTATGCTGTGATTAAGCATCACGAGCTTATTGCGAAGGGAAACTGTTTGGTCCGTACAAAATGTCAGAGCTGAAACGGAACAAAAATAATTGGCCTGGTTTAAATCGTTGCAGCAGCCTCCGTTCCTGGCCAGGCCAAACTTCACGTGGAGGAGCGCTACTAATTTCTCGTTGGACACGATATTTCGACGGTTGGTTTTAATGAGCGATACCTGGCTGAACACTTGTTCGACGGCAGCATTTGATACGGGTAGTGATAGCAATGACAGGAGGAGGGTTTGGAGTTGTGTAGGGAATGCATGGCTGTGGTGGCTGTGGGGCAACGGAAGAGGATATGTTCTACGTTGGTGTTGGAGCAGGGGCAATTTGGGCAGGAAGGGCACGAGCGAATTGCCTCGTAGGTGCCATGCGGCAGGCAGAAAATTCGGCAAATTTTGGTTAGGTTCAGCTCGGTGTTCTTCCTCCCTTGTAGCACCGAGGTCACCCGCGGCGCACCGTCAACGGGATCTAAAAGCATCCCATGCTTAAAACGTAGGACGACGAAAGCTCACATGTGGAGACATCTACAATCTATGTTCGCTGGCGCTCGCGCGGGCGAGTAGCGTTAGTTCGCGGGTGGAGGCGTGTTTCCCGAGGCCACCTTTCTTAAGTTATCAAAAGGCCGCGATCCTTGTCCTTTTCACATGCATGTGTGTTCTCTAACATAGTACTTGGTAATTTGGATTTTGTAGCAGACGCGCTCAATTTCTTTAACCTGCTGTGGTCTGAATTTTGATTCTAGCGTGCTTTTCATTCGCGCTTAAGTATATTTACTTTTTTGTACAAAGGAAAAAGATGTAGCCAAGAAATAGCGACATAGCCAAAAGGAAAATTCTGATGCCAACTTGGACAAAAAGCAGCCCAATTTAGCATTTTTTGCCCAATCTGGCAACCCTGCCAGCGTGACAATGTTTTATTATTCATCTGCGTCCTGTTTTCAGGAGTGAAGAGTTATTCCTGTAACTTCATTCATTCATTCATTCAAATAACTTTATTGAGTGCCCTGCGATTTGGTGGGGTGGGCCTGGACCCCGCCTAGGTTTCGGCCAAGGGTTAATGGCCCTTAGCGGCCTCCTCGGCTCTCTGGACGGCCCAGAGTTGGTGCTGCAGGTCCGAGCTGAGCAACGCAGTCTCCCAGACCGCGCGGAGGCTGTCGATGTTTGAGGCTGCATCACCGTTATCCTATATTATAGCGGTACATTCCCATAGGATATGCTCCAGGGTGGCTCTAGAGTCGCAATGTATGCACTTGCCAGTCATGTATAAATCTTCGTGTATTAAGTGCATAATAGCTGGACTCAGGATCTGGTCTGTAACTGCCGCCATTCGAGAGAATGATTTTTGCTTAATTTTGGGTGCGGCGGCAGGAATGTGGCCTCTTCAATCTAAGGTGTTGTGTAATTTAGTGAAATCCGGCAATTCGATCTTCCCACTCCCACTCATCAGCAGTCGGTGAGGCGGAGCTAACCGCGTCTCGGTCCGTAAGCCATGCGGTGCGCTGCCCGAATGCTACCGTCTGGTAGTGTGTGAGCGGGTGTCCACGTGAGATCGGCACTTCTGTCGGGGTTATTAGGTAATTGTAGGAGTCGAAGTGCCTCTGGAGAGATTCGACCGTTGGCGAAGTTTCATGTCGCTGTCTGGGAATCACTAACGATTTCGCCCGCTTGTATTTAGGTATTTAGGTATTTCCTCTGCGGTTTCTGCGTGTAACGTGTTGACTGTAGCTGTAGTCGTGCATTTTCTCTCGTAATTCATCACCACTGCTGTGTAGGCGCGCTAGTGTCTGTATCTATAGCTGCGTCTACAAATGTGGTGTCCTTGCTGTTACCGAATGCCTTCTGTATATTGCCTGCCCTGCTTTCCCGCGTACCTGGATGTTGGGTAGGATGCATATTCTTGGGCATTGGAGGGATGGTTATCATGTCTCTGATGTGTCTGGGTGTATCTACTTTGACGCCATGTTGGGTATGACACCTTATACCTAGGCGATCCAATATGCCTACCTATATTAGTTTTGGCTAGACATTCGTATTGTGCTATTCGTTGTGCCTCGATTAGCTCATCCAGTGCATTGTGAAGACCTAGCTACTGTAGTCTATCACCGCTGTAATTTTATAGTTATTATTATTTATTTTTATCATTGAAACAATAGCAACAGCTATAGGAATGTAATCTAGGGGTAGCTCACGCAAACTAATGTAACGGTAAATACCCCTGACTTTAGTCTGTTCGAAGATATTCTTATGTCATCTCCAATTATTTGCGCCTTCGCTGCGCATGCTCACGAATTATGACTTTTAAAGTGATATGTTTTCGCGACCCTTTCCCCCCCTTTGCGGTTTGTACGGTTCTATCTTACTGTTTATGTAACTTTGAGAGGGACCTTGATACATGTGCATACATAAGATATCTATTAAAAATTATATTTCCGAGTTTTAGTTGTGATTATTGGCATTCTGATGCAAATATTCTGTGCGTTTTATACTTCACATTAGAACATACTCACCTGACATACTGCAACGACTCATGAGATTGTATATACAATACTTACCTAGAGTCCTCAAAACGATCACAAAAGCGAGCCCTTAGAATAAATTCGTGTTGTGATAACTCTCAATCCAGCAAGGCACTGTTTACTAAACTACGTGTGCTACCTTTCTATCTCATTCGCGAAGAAAGAAACAGCACTGAATGCATCCACAACATAATAAGAAAGAACCTTTCGTTTGATATATCGGCTTGTAATATTCCTACACGCAGCATACCTTCGGGAAATTTTACTTAGGCGTAAAAAGAAACGTTTGCAGTGAGCGTGTGCTGGTGTTTACTGGTGCAAACGTTTGGAATAGTGTACCGTATGACCTAAAGCTTTGCCAACAACTTTTCCATTGCAATAAAGAAGTAGTACCTTAAAATGACTCGCACACTTAAGTTCACGCCTACAGCTGATAGTATCTGCACGTAATCCCATACCTATACGTATATCTTGTTGGTGATGTGATATTGGTATGCATTGTCTGTGATCTGCGGGATGTGATATTATTTGTGGTCTTTGTGATGTGGTAGTATACATTGAACCTAGGTTGCTATAATCCTTGCATAAGTTCTACGCGCTCCTACTAGATTTATAAGTATTTAGCTTATACAATTTTATTGCTTCTGTAATTGGTACTCTAAGGAATGTTTGGAATGAATATTAACTTTCTTGCACGTGTCCTCTAAACTTCAGTCTATTAGCGTCTCTAATTTTGAGAAATGGTTGCCTGCAGTTCATATATATTCCGCCATTGCACCGTTTATTAGCAGCTGACTATGAGTCAACGCAATGTTTAGCATACATCCTGCAGTGCAGCAAAAGGCGATAGAAAGAAAGGTGCTTCTCATCAGCACAGAAGCCGGATGCTATAATAATCAAGCCACGGACTGGTGTCTAATAGGGCAGAATAAAGCACCATTACAAATTTCTCTTGTACAAGAAAGCGCATTGACGCGTTAAGCGTGTGACATAACAGCAATTTATTTACACAAAGTGAGCGCACCATGTTGTAGCTGACGATGACGCATAGATGTTACCGAACGTGTCCACCGTCGCAATTCGCTGCTCGCCCTTCGTCGCACTGTGGCACTGCGGCTTGTTTCACGAGGCCCAGCAGCTTGTGTCTTGCGGTTCAACGCGTTGAAATACAGCACAAAGGTTCTGCTTTCTGTGTAAAGTCCACCGTGGTGACTGAACGACGCGTTCTTCGCTAAAAAAATATGCAGCGCGTCTTTAGTCGGAACCCCTCATGAAAAGTTAGCATGCACCGTTTCCCTCCCCAAGTAACGCAGAACGTTGTGTGAACATTGCCTGATTGCAACAAATGTCATGCAATGTTGAACAGCCGACTTTGACGCTGCATTTACATTGCCAGCTGCACGTCCAGGTGATGTTACAAATAAATGTGACTAGAACATTCTGACACCCACATCAAATTACATGTTAATGGTAGTAATGCAGCACGTTGCAGAATTGCACATGCTCAGCACCTTGCTGGATGCCGCCAATGTTGACATTAGTGTGATGCCAGGCTGGGTTAGCATTTCACATATATACGTTCAACTACCTGTTAAATAGCATTACTATTTATCATGCAGTGAGGTATGTAGCTGTATAGTTGTTACACAGTGATTAATATTTTCTCAGGAACAATGTTTACGTGCTTCTCAACATAAGTACTCCTAGAAATTATATCACTTAAATGGGTGAAGCATTCATATGGCAACAATGCCAATTGTTGCAGCAAGGTAGAAAAAGTTACGCATAACTGTATTCACTTTTTCCACGCCAAACGCACAAGACCTCGTTACTGCTTCCATGCCAAATGCTCCCAAAAGTGACAACGTTAAGCAGCTGCTCCCGTGAATAGGCACAAGCCCCACGAATCAGCAGCTACATAAAAATGACGAACATACCCTCACTGCACAGTTTATATGCAAAAATCGTGTCTCCTTGTCAATGTGAAAAACAGTGCACGTTGCTTCAGTTCGTGTATGGTTTACATCATAGAAATGGCAGTAGAGCCAACAAGGAATATAAAGCCAACATTATGAGCACTGTGCGTGTGCCGTACATGCAACAGTGAGATCACAATTTGCTTGACGACTACTACAGCCGATGAGCAGCGTAGCCATGGTTTCATTCCTATGTGGGCTGCTGCAGTTGGGTGTAAGCAGACTATAGTCGGATCCTGCTGCTTGGCTGACGTCAGCCATTGGCCTATACCAGCTGTAGTATGAGGATCTAGCTAGGTGGCAAGATATGGCACATGCTGGAAGCCCTGAAACGGGCAAAGAGAACAATTCTGTTGAAAAGAGAGTTTGCAAAAAAAGGTGATTGGGCACTCCACATGTGAGCCTTGCACACCTCGCATGAATTGAAAATTTGGCTGAGATGTTCCCAGCAGCGCATGTTATCCATGTATTTTTTTTTGTCACCAAGATTGAGGGGTGGTTCAGTACCCCTTCCAGAATCAGAATCCTTTTTATTGCGATGATTAGAAAGATTACAGGATGTTATTATACAGGAGGTCCTGAAGTCAAAGAATTCAACGGGACTTTCTTTAGAAACTAAACATAATAAAACATAGATTACAACAGTTTCAGAAAATCGGCAACAAGTAAGTATTACCGGCTTTAGTATGAATAGCATAATTGAATAATTAAATGTGCATAAATAAGAAGCATCTAAAATGCGCTGTAGGATAATCTGGTTGAATAATAATTTAACAGCATAAATGAAATGAAGTACAAAGCATAATTGACCAACTCAAATATATATGCATGACAAAGACATCAAACAGAAATCTAAAATGACAATGAAAATGAAATGAAGGCACAGTAACAGAAAGATTATGAGTATGAACTAAGCATCAGTATTCGGCAGAATATATTCTTTTAGCTGTTTCTTGAGTTCATAAATTTTAAGTGCTCCTATATTTAATGGTAGTGTTTTTGATAATGCGGCATTTGAAAACGCTCTGCTTGCCATGATTAGTATGAATTTGGGTAAAATGAAGTTCCTATTTATTGCAAACCTAAGAATGTTGGTATTTATTATAGATGATTGTGGTAACAAGCTATCCCATCGTAATTCATTTGACGGAATAAAAAGGTACCGAGGTTGTATTGAACGAGTTGTGTGACTGAAATAAAGTGATTAGTTCGTAAGAAATATGCAGCATTGTAGCTGTATGGGCTAAGTGTCATTATCCTAATAGGCTGATTCTGTAGTAATAGCAAATAGTTTTAATGGGTTACGAAAGTGTTCTCCAACAACTAATGCAGTAGTTAATTTGGGAAAGAATAAATGAAAAGTATAAGGTTAGTAATATTTGATGGTTAAATATGTTTAGTGCTTTTAATTAGAAGTACCCTGCTATCGTAGGTAATCTTCTGTTTAAGTTTAGATACATGTTCTATAAATTTAGGATTTCTGTTCACTTCAATACCAGGATAATAACAGGAAAACCTTGCAGGGATAGGACTGGTGCTAAGAAGAATGATGTCTAGCAGCAAACGCTTACGCTACAAAAGAAACGAACATGTACGGTTGAAGCTTTGCGACAAGCCAGCTGTCTTTGAATGGGGAAGCTTGAATAAGACTAAAGAATAATGAAAATAATAATCATGAATAAGGATAATGAATAACAATAGTGACTAAAGAATATTGTGGCAAAACAGTTATCACTGCCGCTTCTGAAGGAATCAGCAAGCTTTCATATATTCGTCTTGCTGAGGCGATGACACCTGACAGCAGGCACTTTGTTGTTGCATTCCTCGTACAAAATAATCGTGAGCCTGTAGCGATTTGCAGACCTCGATTACTTGCATTGTGAATGGCCGCTCGTCAGGTTCTGAAGTTGCATCTGCACCAATGCATAGTTTGCACGAGCCTATATGGCAACACATGCCGACATTTTCTTTATAACAAGTCTACGGCAGTCCTACAAACGTGTCCTTGAACAATGGTCAACATTCGGAACTGCTAACGTTTGCCATCGTCCAGCTCCTAAAACCCTAAATGTGCAGAATGTATGCATCGAACCGAATGATGAACAAACAGCAATGCCAGCAAGATACCCGGCAATGGCGCATGGTCAGGAAACACAGATGTAACATCACGTGCAAACTATGTATGCCTGTTTGCGGAAGCAGTCTTTTGATGATCAGATGAAATAAACATTAAAAAATATCCCTGTGTTGATACAAGTACATGTAAATCACTCGGATTTGCAGTCACGCCAAGTCTGTGGCTGTACCCGTTCGTAATGCATGAAGTGGTGCATTCCACTCCTGGCCACACTCACTCTAGCAAAATGGGGCGAAGGAACCAATATCTGTTGAGTCAACAACGTTGCCAAGTTACGTCTTGCTGTTTGTATAATTTTTCTTCCCTGTGCATACACACAATTTTTTTGGGTGTAGTTAAGAAAGATACGCTCTTTGGGACCAGCTCAATTTGGTCACGAGAGCGTGCCAAGCAGCCATGGTTAATGGAGTCCTGGACTGAGACTCCACCCATGCCCATGGCCCGTGGAAGGTTCCTTCGGTTTTCCTTCTTTTATATAGATGTTTTCCCTCTGTCTCTTGGCGTAGAGAACAATGTACAGACCAATAACTTCATCAAACTGTGGAAAACTCACCTGTTATCAATGATGACAAAAAGGCAAATCTGCAGACTGATTTATTGGATCGAACCGCCTTTTGTTATCGTCTATAAAATTAAATACTCCCAAATGAGCTGGCAAGAAATTATAGGCTATAACAGTGTCCAAGGCAGTGGGGAATAATTATTTTTAGCAATATGCATCTCACTGCTTCCGCAGACTAACAATTCGTCCTTGTGGTTACACTCCACTGTGTTTCTAAGGGCACACTGCAGAGTGAACCTATCAAAACAGTTCTGCGTCTCTGCGCTTTCAGCAGTAGCTGGCATTCACCAGTGAGAGGAATGGGTTTCTCTGCACGTTATCAATCTGACAGCACTTTTTTTCACTGAGCAAACATTCCTAATTTCCACGACACTCGTTTGCAGGGCAGCTTTTTAAGGCTGCACGAAATATACATCAGCGTCACGCTGAGCAGTCACACATAGTCAGCCTCATGCCCTCGCCTCCGTCGTGATCCAGCAATTTTAAACACACCTTGCTTACTATTTTCACAGAAAATAAGCTGATACACTATGACACTACAATTGAACACCACATGCGAGGAAAGCCTCGATGGGCGCTTCTTAGCAGCGCATGCAGCAAGTCTTGCACAAAGCACATTCCGATGATTTTTAGGTGAGGCGCAGAGAAGCTGTTTTCGATGTCTGGATAGGTGGGCCGACGTAGCGAAAACACAGTTTTGTTCTTTCGGCGATGACGGACCGGTGGCTTGCGGCAATTCAAACAACGATCAAAATACGCATGTTTACATGCGCGCTGAACGACGCTTTCTACAACTCATGCGACACACACCAACCAACGAGCCACTCTCGAAGCACGGTCATATGAAAAGTGCAGTGAACGCAAGAAACAATGCTCAGATCGCGTAGCGGCAGTAGTCCCCCTTGCGAAGCGATGCGACGTTCTCTCTTGCACACAAAGGCGCTGGGCGTACTTGGTTAGAGGGCCGGAGGTCGTACTTTGCTTTTTAAGGCGCTATTTGGTGATCGTTTTGCGTACCTGTTGGCAGTACTACTACGATTAATCAGCTTGTTCACGTTGTTGTTCATTCAACACTCTACTCAACACATTGATCCGCAGGCCTGTTCCTTCAGCGACAAGAATCACGATTTGTCGCTGCATTGAATTTAAAAATATGCATTCGTTATTTCTATAGCTGTAATTTTATGCTCTGACATTTACTGAACAATAACGAAATTGGTTTTTCGTGTGTTTCGGGTTAAATTTAACGCACCTGCGCAAACATGAAATACGTGCTTTGCTCTCGAACGGAAACGCCGATTCACAAGAAAGACATGACCTCTGAGATTTGGCAACATTTCCCAACAGGTAGTGCCCGAATCGCACAAACAACTTTTCCTGAGTAATAATAACTGATGTCAAAGGCTTTGGTTTGATGCAGGGTGTGATACCGGGCTAGTTGGTATTCCATGCTGAAGTTACCAGCGCAAGAGTGGACCCGGGACACTAAATATGCGACTGCCAGTGCCGCAAGCGATTATGTAAGCAGGAAATCCGTCTGCCTGGGAAGTTGTCGAAGAAGGAATAAGAAACCTTCGCCCGCCAGCGAAGAGAGCCGGGCATGGTCTGGAATCCTTTGTTGGTGCTTCAGCAGCACTTTTAGTAATCGCCGCTCTACAGAGAACATGCTATACACTTCCTCGTGAATAGGTGAGTAGATTCTTATACGTTATTTCACTCGTTTTGTGTGCTGTCTCTTCGCCGATGCCCAAGGAAGCAGTACCGGTATCGCACGGTAACTTTCAATTCGCATCGCACCAGACTCGCATCGCACCAGCGCATACAGTTTGAGCTCGATAAATAGAGTGTTGCTACACAGACACCTTCGATTGTGAGCTCGATTCGTATCCAGTCAACTGCAATCTGTTCGTTGCGATTCATCGCAGTGTCTGATGTGTTCACTCAATTTGTAGCTGTAAGCGAATTCATTAGGACCTGCTCGTTGATGCCCTGCGCGACAGAGCTTGGCCAGCTCGATCCGGACTGTTTTGCCGTGTAGTAGCAAACATTGATGATCGCCATAAACAATTCGTTCTCGATGCGGCTCGATGCCCACAGTGTGTGCTCGTCTGACATCGGCTTACATAATATCAGCGTTTGTAAACTCTGTGCACACTTCTGTCGTTAAGCCAGTAGCTTTTTGTTGCTCGGAATCATCACTGTAATAATAGATATGCGCAAAGGAGCTTGGGCGCATCTTAGAGTGCTAGTCAAGTGCACAGTCTTTAGTAGTTTCTTGCCCGATTGGTGTTTTTGACGGCTGCGTTCGTCCCTTGTTGAGCGGGACATTGCGCTGTCTGCCAGTTATGCTTCGATCATTGAGCTACTACTTTCGGAAGAAGTGAGGACAGGATGCACAAGCGTGAGAACGTTTACTCAAGTGAGTTAATGACTACTAGCATGAACAATGCCAGATTTTGCGGAGGTCATATTTCTAGAACCGTGGTACGTCTGTATCGTTTTCTGGATTGTGCTTTAACGAGCATTGAAAAGAAACCGACATACTTATGACTGCGCCACAATCAACACCTTGTGGACTTCGCTGAAAAAAAAAAGAGCCAATAATATTGTTTCTTTGCACCAGTTCGGATCATAGTGATTGATGCATAATAACAGGCAATATAAAGTAAGCTGTGGCCCGAATAATACACAACAGCAAGAGCGCATTACAATGTAGAAGTGCGGCGGACCATTGCGGAAGAAACAGTAAACATTATATACTATAGTTGTTTTTCTATTTCTCATTTAATATGGTTTAAATGCACTATGTTGAATAACTTGTGAAAAGAAAACAAATGGGGGTGAGCAGGTGCTGCAGTGTCTTAATAAGCAGTCATAATCCCTGCATATGCCTGGGATTATGACTGGGGGATGACAACATTATTATTCATCAGTGCGCTATAGTAGCCGCTAGCGAACTCAAAATGTGAAAGTTGCAACAGCAGGTGGCTCTCACAAAAGAGAAAAGGATGTGACACGACAGATTTTCCAACAAATGGCAATGCCTTGGGGAAAATTCAGCACAACAATAAGCTAGGACAAAAGCGAGATTACACAAAACAAGGATTCACTAGTGCCTTTACGTTTATTGTGAAGGATTGCTTAAAGTAAAAAGTCAGACCAAGGCCTTGTACCGATGGTTCTAATAAGCAGTCAAGTTAAGTCTATCAGACATTTTTGACTATTGTATTGGTGAAAGCAACTTTAGTTTGTTTCATGGCTTCTCTGTCTTTATGCAACCTTGGTCATAAAGAAAGTTTTGTATAGCCAGAGTCGCCATTGTGTACAGCTCTAATGGGCAGGTACTCATTAGGCATTTGGAGTAGTGATTTGCTGAACACGTACTGTTTGTAATTATATATAGACCTTAATGCAAGAGTTTCTTACAGGATTAGTACTTTGTAGTTTTTGAATAAATAAAAGTGTCCTAAATATTGGGTTAATGAACGGTTGCCCCTGACTTGAATTTTTTGCATATTGCTTCTTGCGTATGCAGAAAGAAACCAAAAGGAGTGCAGCATTATTTGCGGACAATGTAGAAGTGGGTGAGCTGGTGGAATTGCAACTTTTGTAGTACTTGTTTTTGGGTGAGTGTTTCTTCTAAAGCTCCTGAACCGTAAAATGAGAGCACATGCATTCAAACATCACCGAAAGCCAAAATCAAGTGCTGCTGCAAGGTTATATGTGGGAGTGAGGGGGTGGATGCATGTTTATCATAATGAAAATGCTGACAAAAAGCCGTGCTTAAAGCGGACAACTCTGCTAGTTGGAAAATCAACATTTAATGCATTTAGAGTACCTTAAAGAAATAGGAAAAATTAAGAGGAAATACGGAAGGACAGGAAGGACGCTAGTCTTCACCTGATTCTAGTACATGAAAAGGTGCGGGTATAAAGCTACTCCTCTTGTTGCATGTAGTACTGCGGTCGTTTACTACATCCCCTGCCATGTGTCAAATGTTACATTAGCCAGACCGGTAATTGCATTAACGACAGACTGAGTGAGCACCCTGTGCAAGTCTGGGCACTAGCGGGATCCGGTTACTTAGTGGATCATTGTAAAGGATACTACTTCACATCTATATTTATCAGTACACTTGTCTAGCAGGTACAAAGACGAAAAGTACCGTCTGATTATTGAAGCTTCTTGCATTAAAGAAAGCAATAAATGCATCAGCACAGCTTTTATTGACTGTCAATGAAAGAATGTGATTAACTGCATCAATAAATTTCTGCCATGCATCTTTAATAAGTGGCTTCAAGAATGCACATGATCAATGGATGTCTATATATACCCGCAGGTTTTCATGCACTGCAATCACTTGAAGACCGCTGCCCTTCCTGTCCCTGCGCCTTTCCTCTTCTCTTAATATTTCCTGTTTCTTTAAAGTGCAGCAAACACATGAAATGCTGACCAACGCACCACATGCAAAACACAGAATCACGTCTAATTAGGCAACCTCAGTGGTAATTAAAGAAAGCTGTCACTACTATACTTTTTTACCCAAGACCTGTCATTCTAAAACAATAAGTTTCCTTTTTGTATGCATCTCTGTTCACACCCATTTACACTAATCTGAGTCACTGTATTGTGTCATCAGTATTTGATAAAGCTTTATTCTTTTGTCATAATTCCTAGACAGTGAGCAGTATGTTCAGGATGGATCTTACGAGGCAACATAGGTATCTCATGCTCCACATTGCTGAATTTATGCAGGGTGCTCTTTGTCTCTTTTTAAATCCTTGCCTATTTCTGGTGTTTAACCGAAAATTAGGGTACCACAGTTTAAGCATTGGAGGAGACAAAGATGCAGCTTCCTGACAAATTCTACGCTACACTTTTCATGTTGGCTGCCGCTGTCTTTGTGTGACTGACATGTTGGCTTTCGGAGCTCGTTTCATTATGTATTTCAACTTCTGAACGAAGGTTGGGACTACTCCAGCAGACTAAAAGCAAGTGCGCTGACAGTTGCGTATTTTATCTATGCACTGGCCAAATCATAACACTCTCCACAGCACTTCCGGATTGCTTGCTTTATGAGAAGTGCAGGCGCAGCCCGCTCTTCCAAGGGCCGCTTGCACGCAGCCATTCAGACAGGCAAATTAACCAAGTGGTAAAAAGGGTACTTCAGTTCTCTAAGTTTGTGCTGCCCTGTACTCAGCATTCGAACTGGCCTTGTGCTACTGATTAGCTCGCCCGCATGGGGACAAAACTAAACCTTCATTTTGTTACTCGTGTGCGAATATTTTTGGAAGACAAATTTTCTGTTACCTGCAACTTAACAATACCTGCCGCTGCTTGCTGAGCTGGCCACATTAATTCTATTAGACTGAACCTACGGCAACCACACTTACTTATAGACCAAATTTATCCATTTGGTGTGTTTGGCAATGAAGACATCCGATGCCGTTGGAGCTTTTGCTCTGATGGAAGCATTTTCATTTGTGAGCTTTTGCGACAGTACCTTGAGCTGCGTACGTGAAGCAGCATGGCTCGCATGCCTGCCGATGTTGCTATGGGGGATCAAATTTCCTGTCATGTTGAGCAGGTAATTTTCTTGTCATAACATGGAATATAGAGGGTGTCCACAAATCAGTTTCATACCCCCAATATATGCCGCGTAGCTCTTGCTTTGAAAGGATTAGATTCATAAGCTGAGTGCTTTTCATTACGTATGCATGAAGAGCATGGCTGCAGCCTTTAACAACTGTGAGAAAATAGAGTTGGACTTTTTTCGTGCATCTTGAGGCTGCAGCATCAGGTAGTTAGTTCTCAGGGAAGTTACTCACTAGTATTAGTGTGCGAAAACGAATGAAGCATTGTTTATATTCAGAAAAGATATATGCTGGTTGCTGCTGAGTAACAAAGGAGACGGTTTTGTTTTTATTCTTTTCTTGTTTTCCTCATCAGCAGCTGAAATGCATTCTATTTGAGTAACCGCACATCCAAATGTACTCTATAGTCTGCTCGTTTACCCTAGGAGGGATCATTATGATAAAGTAATATACAAATATAGTAAGGAAAACAAGGAACTGTATCTCCTGTTAGCCCGCAGCAAACAGCGTGCTTGTTTTTCTTGTCACATGCTACTGTTTAATATTGTAAACAGGAAGGCTTTGTTTCCATCACCGCTTTAACAGTGAGAAACTATTTTGAGAATTACCCAATGTATTAGTAGGGCAGCATTTGTTTTCCTGACACAGGCAAAGTGAAAATCGCTGAATTTATGAAGTGCCCAGTCAGCTCCTTCAAGGCAAACTTACACTGGTGTTGTTACGCCTGATGTAGAGCATTGGGCGATATAGTGAAATCATTATAAACAAATCAACAGCAGTATTACCATTCAAAGATGTTTGCACAAATATGTCAAATTTGTTTTAAATTTGGTGCGCTCAAAGTAACCACTAAACTCTTTTTGAACATAGTAAGAAAATCGTACCTGTCTGTAGAAGAGCCCCTTGGAATATGTGAGCCGAGTGTCATTCCGCTAGATTCAGCAGGAAATTTACAATCTGTTCTAGAAATTAAAAAATCGCCTGCTCTCTCGTTCACAATCTCGTCTTGTAGCTACATCTCAAGTAGCCAGGCTGTTGTGCCCGTACAACCAGCCCGGATTCCAGAATCTACAAGATGCAGAATTTATCCTGCGAACGCCCCTTGGACAAACTCGGTGCTGCGCCGCAAGGCAAAGCGCCCTAACGCTCCTTTGACAAGTTAGGATGCTGCGCCGTCAGGCAGCGGAGTCTTGTGGAGGAGCATCGGTGAGCGACGTATTTAAACTTGCAGCAAATTGCTAGACAGGTAGGCGCCGGTCTCTCTTGCCTCTGGAGGTCACCGCGCGCGGCAAACTTGAAGCGGGTGGCCAGCGCTGTCGCTGGTTGGATCTCTCGGACGACCATCAGGTGCTGGCTTTGTATTGGGCCGTTTGAGTGACAACCGTTTCTCGGGGCTTTATAAACCCCAACGCTGCCGCCTGGAGAACCGCATTCACCGAACCACCGGGAGCCGAGTGCCGCTCTCGAGTGGAGTGACATGTGTTACGCGTTGGAGTCTCGCCGGACGTCACCGTGCGGGAACAGTCGCGTTTGCTATTAGCTCTCGGCCCCCGTGCCGATCCGAACTTGTCTTGTATAATGACCTGTATATAGTGTATAAAGTCCCTTTTGTTATTCTCACCGATGCCTGACTCGGAATCTTTGCTACTGACTAGAGAGCTGGCAACGCTCTGTCACGAAACTGGTGACGAGCGCTACGGGACCACCTCAAAGTCGCAACAAGGCCCACCAACAGCAAGATATATTGGCTGAACGTTCTCAGTAATACTATAACTTCGATTCTTGTGGTAAACAAATGGCAAATACAGAAGTCCGTAATTTTTAAAACACCATAAAATGTATTTCATTTTTGCACTAATGGTCTATGCATGTCACTTGCGTGTAGCTGCCTGTGCTGATGTGACCTTCGAGATCTGCCAGATTCCTTAGCGTCGGTTAATAGATATGCAGCACCGTGAATGCAATCGAGTGCGTTGTTGATGTACAGTGAGTAGTACTCTAATTCGACCATTGCAGAACGCCAAGGTTTGGTTGAAGTGGCTGAATAAAAACGCATTATTTGTGCCCCGAGGTGATATGTAATGTTTTACTGCTAGCTTTTGAAACACAACCCAACCGCCATTCCCCAACAAGCGCCAACATGCTTAAACACTGCCGCGGTGTTAAATTGCAAGAAAAGTTTAGGCTCTGGATGTTTGGAAAAATAAAGATAAATTAAAAGAAAAGCAACACAGCTTAACAGCAAGGGAAGCAGTAGTGCTGTCTTTTCAATTTCTTGTTTTCCAAGCCTTAGTAGCTGCTGCTTGCATGAGGGCACGCTGCTAGGGCTGAATTCATCAAAGCCTCATGCTTTTTCTTTCGAACAAGCGTGTTTTTGTTCCATAGCATAACATGGTTTCTTATTGGGAAATTGCAGTGCGCTCGGAAGTAAAAAGCCATGTTAACCGAGGTAAACTCACTGAGAGTTGATGACTGTATATGCCTTTCCTCTTTATATTGTTGTGAAGGTTGCTGACATAAAACTGCTTCGTACTGTCTTTTTTGTCACTAATTATCACTAATCAGGCACGCCCTGGCTATACTCTAATAAAGTATGTGCTGGCGAAGTGGCATCTTTTCAAGGAATTCCTATGCCATAACACCTTGTAATACTAGAGTGAGGAATCTCAGAACTACATCATGAAAGTCCACGAAGCTCAAGGCTCGGCGAACTAGGATGCCGCTGCCCCTACAACACGAGTTACCTGCTCGTCGGGCCAATCAAGCACTGGACTGATGACAAAACGAATGTGGAAGTTCCCTCACCAAAAAGACATTGTGTAGTCTTGCCTTTGAGGAAACTGCTGTAGAAGTGCAGTAGCCCCAAAAATGGCTTGCAGCCACTTGCTTGCGGGCGTTGGCGCTTGCTGGATGGCGTGAGTCTTGCTTCGGCTCGGGTGTATCCCTCTGTCATCAGTCGTGTGTCCCAAGAATTCAATGCTCGTCTGGTTGAACTCGCACTTCCCCTTGCTGACTCAACTGTGCGGTCTGCAGACGTGGCAACACTGTCTCCAGTCTTTCTGCGAGCTCTTCCGCGTCACGTCGGGAAATCAAGATATCATCAAGATAAGCCTTGATGCAAAGAATGCCTGCCAACAACGTGTCGATGACTCGTTGGAATAACCACGGAGTGGCAGAAATTCCAAACGGCAGCCGCCTGACCTTGTGCAGCCCCTTTATTATGTTAACTGCGATCATCTCGACCGACACATCATCCAGACTAAGGTGTTGATAAGCTTGAGCTAGGTTGAGCTTGGTAAATATCTTGCTTCACCCAAGGGTCGAAAGTATCTCCGCTGCAGTGGGCAAAGGTACCCGCTGGTTTTGACTGCTTTGTTTACCGTGCTGCGGTAGTCACCGCACAGAGGCATGGTCCGTCTGTTTTCATTACTACTACCACCTGAGTTACCCAGTTGAAGTACTCTACTGGTTCCCAAACTCCTTGGGGCACCAAGCGGTCCACTTCTATAGCCAAGTCATTCTTCGATGATAGTGTAACTAAACGACTCTTGAGGAACATCGGATTGGCGTCGTCTTTCAGGTCGATGTGAACTGGCAGTCCATTGAGGCCGGGAAGGTCACTGTGAAACACCTAAGAAAACTGTGAGGTCACGTCTTCTACCTTCAATTGCAGAATTCCATGCAACCTAATGCTCAACGGCGTAAACCAGTACCGCCCAAGTAAACTTTTACCTCGCTTCTTCACTACCAACAAAGGCACTCTTGCTTCCGGCCCTTGAATTCCACCACAACGCCTGCACGGCCCACCGCAGGCAACGCCTCCTTTGTCCATGTTACGAGCGTTGTGCTTGATTCTTGAAGGGGTATTTTATTTGGCTTTCTCTTGATTAGTGGAGACGTCTCTTCACTCGCAATTGAGCACGACGCTCCAAAAGTGATCTCCGTTGGAACATCTTGCCCTTGAATCTGCATTTCCGCCATGAACTTTTGTTCTTGATCATTCACTTCGCAGAGAGAAAATAATTAGGTGATTTCGTTGGCGTCCTTTCTCTTATTTGCTTTCCTATTCTGCTCATGTGGTGTCTTCTTTTGAGAAGTTCTACTCTTGTCTTTTGAACTACTTTTTTGCACTTGAGAAATGCCGCCTTTCTAAAACTGCATAAATGCGGAGCGGGCTTACCGTTGCAGCGGTAGAAATCGGAATCTTCTGCAACACTGCCTTGTTTCGTGCGAGTTGCTTGTAGTAGGCCCTGGCTGTCATTTGTCTCGTTTCGTCCCTGGTTGCGTGTGTCTCGCTGCTGTTCTGCCGTAGCTTCTGCTGTCACGACAATGTTCTACGCAACCTGGAACGTAAGGTTGTGCTCTTCAAAAAGCCGCTGCTGGAGTGCTTCGTTCTTGATGACGCATACAAAACGATCTCGCATCATGACGTCCAGCGGTAACTGATTGTCACGAAAACCACAGTCTTCCGCTAGCTTTCGCAAAGCAGTAATGTAGTCTGGAACCGATTCTTGAGCCACCTGGTTTCTTCTGAAGAACGAAAACCTTGCGTACAGCTCCGAAGGCCTCGGATGCAGGTGCTTGCGAACCGGCGCCTTGATTTCGTCGTAGCTTGCTGTGGTCGGTTTTACTGGCTTCACCGGGGTTACGATGAGCCCGTACGCTGCTTCGCCACAACGACTGAGCAGAACCAACCGAACAGTTCTTTTCTGCTCGTTCGTTGTTAGCTCATTCGCGGCGCCGAGCATTTCGACCGCTCGACATACTCATCCCAAGACGCGTCCGTGCCCAGACGACACCCGCGGATCTTGCCGACAGCCATCCCGCCTACTTCAATGGCGGCCTCGCCGGGCCGGTCGGCCTCGTCGCCAGTGTTGTAAATCAGCCGGACGCCCGGGTGGGAATGAGCACATGCTTACTGACGCACAGTCCCTTTACAATATGGCAAACTCGTGATAAACGCTACTGCTGCTTGAGTGGGTGCTAAGCGATAAAATGGACACGCAACGTCAGTATATGACAAAGTGGAAACAAGGACGATGCCCTGGATCTGACGGAGCCTATTGAGCCAAAGCCACCTAGAAAAATATGTAAGGCCTCCGCACGCTGGTGTGACGTCACGCTATAGTCGCATGGGCCGGACAGTCGACGCTGTCGGCGTCTCCGCGCCATGTTCGTTGCGCTTGCAGGGTGTCTCTTTGCGCGTCGCGGATACTATGGCATGGGAAAATTAGCGCTGTCCTTTAAAGTGACACCAACCTATAAATGTATATGCTTCGGTTCCAAAGCAAGACACGTATAGCTGACGCAAAAAATAAGGGGTGGGGCCGCTGGTTCACCGCAGTCAACACCACCATAGAAAGCAACATTCTTTCATACCTTCGTTAGATTACTTGACTGGCGACACCCTTTTTGCGTGTATCGTCACACGACCTGCCTTGTTGTGCTTGTGATGTTTGGTCGGGACTAAGACAAGCAAACTGGATGCTGCTTAGTCAATTTAGACGGAAAGAAAGAAAGAGGAAAATGCATATTGAAGGCACAGAATATACTTTATTCACAAATGATAAGAACTGCATTCAGAAACAAACATTTTAATTCTTCCCTATATAATTATCATTCTCACTCTTGCTTTGCGTAAAACAGTCCTCGCTAGACGCACGAATATCGAGGTTCATTTTATTGTGAAAATTTTATCATTATAGGGTCACGCACAACTAATTGTCAAATAGAATAAGCTTCCGTCAGATTCCGTCTTTGTTATACCATTTCTTGTGCTTCTTTTATTTCAACCCGCCTTGTTTGCAGGCCTTTTTGGTTTTCATAAAATGCTGAGATAATGGTGAAAAGTAAGCCAAAAACGAGAGGCCTACTCTCAGTCCTGAAGAAAAACATGCGATTAAATGATTACGGTAGCATGGAGAGTTCGAGTCATAAACAGGTAGCACAATACACTCAAACGCTAACATTTGAATTGGCCAAAATGCAGGGTTTAAATTTTGATAATGTAGGCAAATAAGGCCTAGCTACGCCACAGGTTTCTTTCTACAAGGGTTCTGTCAGCACAAACATACGTAGATGTTCGACAAAACAGAGCTTCATGAATAAGAACTAAATAATGAGAAACATATCTCAGGCCTTCAAGGTCTGCAATTTTCGGTAGTTCTTGTCGTTGCGTGATTTGTCATTTTCTGTGTGGCATAAGGTGTTGAACAGCGTATTCGCAGCAGCACTTACAACATGCCCCATTACCTCCTCTGCAGGATGGCCGAAATCCCACACATCTACATCCTCAAAGTCATGAAGGGTAGCGAACACAAGGCCGAGAAGGGTATCTTTCTGCCTAGGAAGGCTGAAAAATCGTACGGCATATTCTGGTGTCCTGAGCTTGTCCAATATAATTTCAGTAAAGGGTACAGCGTTAACTACAACTGCTCGTGGAAACTTCAGGCCACCCCTCGTCAGCTTCGTTATTAATGCATTCTCAGGGTCATCTAGATCGACGTCTTGCACCACAAGGCTTTCACTCCAAGATGCACATGTCAACGTTTTTAGAGCTGCATGGGCGCAATAGCCGGCAACATAGGTTAGTGCCGGTAGCCTTGAAGTTTTTTTCTCAATGTCAGAGTCGGTCAGAGTGACGTGAAACAGGCCGTCTCCTGAATTTACACTTGTCTGCAACGTGCTCGCGCTCGGTGGTAGTAGAATGTCCAAATCTGGCAGGTCCAGAACCTTCTGCAAATGCAATTTGTTTTCATATTCACATATATGCCTCATAGACATGTGGTAATTGGCACCAGACAATTACCGGTACTTTCCAAAGCGGTCCTCCAAGCTATCAGTTTGAAATTTGCCCAACAGAACATACTCGAAAAGAAGCCATTCGAGACAGTATATGGCATGTTCGTGCAAGGCGTGGGTGGTGTGACTGAAAGCTGTGTGCGTTTCACGTGTCAGGCGGCCATTGTCATGTTTGAGGCTTCGCCAGTGATCAAGCCATTAAACTATTCTCTCTAAGAATTCTAGTTGAGGACACGACGATGAAACTATTGGACCTTGCAACTGGTCTCGCAAACGCTGTCCTTTTCTTGGCGTCTTGGCGTTAACAATGTTCCACCAAGTCAAAATGGTGTCGACATACTGAGATGTTTTCTTTGCATGCTGGAACGTTGCAACAGTGAGCAGCAACAGTAGATGAGTTAAAAATTTTTAAGGCCAGTTTAACGTTCTGCCGTTTTATGTTCGAGGGGTCCAGTGCCTTCAAAGTGAGTGTTGGCGCTAGCTTCAAGAGCTCATGCTTTTCAGCTTCGTGCAACTGGCATAATACCTTGACAGATGCTGTATCTTTGGTTCAGCCTCATCACTCTTCGGTTCAAGAAAGTACATGCATTTGCCAATGTTTTTTTTATTCAGGCAGTTATTTCTTATACACTTTAGTATGTGAACTTGGTCCACCACGAAAAACAGAGGTCGTGATGGGTCAGCAGGATGCTGGTAAAAAATGCTGACACTTGCCGTCTTAGCGAAGCAGGACATGGCTTTTCTGTTTATGGAGTTATTGTCCGAGATCACTGCGATTATTTTAAAACCAGCTGCCTCTGGATCAAGAAAAATCTTACGAAGGAAGTCGTGCAGCACCTTAGCATCGATTTGTGCCACAGGAAGAATGTGTACAACATCCTTGTTTGAAGAAAGCAGGCTCTGTATCATAAACTCGTGGGCAGTTCTTGCTACAGTCGATGAATTTACCGCAGCACCACTAACAAAGCCAGCCTTGTAATGAAAAAATGATTGAAGGTTAATCTCATCAATCATTAACGTTAAAGCCTTTTCATGCTCTTTATATGTGCTTACAATGCGCTTTGCATAGGAAAGAAAGCTACATTCTTGCTGCGCCGTTTCAGGGCGTACATCGTACGATGAACGCAGTCTTCTGATCGTATCAGGATGCGGCATCTTAAGCTTCATCGAACTTCTCAGGAATCTGTATGCATGAGGTGAAATTGTGAACAAAAGGCTAGCAAAAACCAATAAATGGGGTGCATATTGGCCAGCATTATTCAAAACAAGAAAAATTTGACTCTTCAAGAATTTAAGCACTTCCAAATGCCATTCTTGCAACTCGAATGCGAAATGTTTTCCACTTACTTCCTCTAGCAATGTCGAAACCAGTGTCCGTAGATGACGGGCTTTTTCAGAACGCTCAGTGCTGATATCCTTATGTGTCTGTTCGATCATGTGCAACACACTTTTCAAATCTCTCAAGTCGCACAGCTTTTCAAGAACTAACACATCACCACACTTCCTCACACCCGTTTCACCAAAAAATACTTCGACGCGCAGGTTTGTGGACACGGTCACCGAAGTACGGACTTCAGGAGCACATTGAAGTGACAAGTCTAAAAAGAAAACCTTGGAGCCCTTGTTCAAAACTGTCCAGAAGCCCGAACTCCTAAAGCTTGGCAAGGCCTTCAGCAAGTCCGCAAAGCTACCAACCACATTTTTGGCGTCCTCTTCTGCTTGGGTTTGCTGAGAAAGCATTATTGCTTTTTGCAAATATGCGGCTTCCAAGCGCGCTCTTTTCGCACCCGGCGCTTCTCGAACGCACGCTTGCGGATGCGATAAATAGGCAGGGCAATTGGGAAACAAGCCCGTAACTGCAGTTTTCTTCAGACGAATGTTTTTGATGGCAACTTCGACCACTTGTCCTGTGTTGACGTCCGTGTAAGATGTCGTCTTCAAGTAATCCGATCGCAAGAAATGCTTTTCACAGAGCTGAAATAAAAAAAAAAAAACAAGCCGTTACAGGTATGAAGCTCGACGAAAATGTTGAATTTACAAGCGCGTCGACAGGTGCAGAGACCAATGCATTGGCGCACGCGTGCACAAATGCATTGCGCACTATGCTGACGAAACCTATTCGTCTGGAAACCCAGAATAACAACAGAGAGAATAAATACTTGCCACTGTGTACTTCATTGGCGAGAAGTCCTTCCGAGGAACTGCTATCGTCCATGCTTTCCGAGTGGCTCGGTCAGATGGGAACTTGTGCACTCGGACACTCGGTCCTCCGTCATAATTGGACTTGCAGTTTGGTGCGCAACAACAGCCAGACATCGTTGCGCTTCCGTGTACGACAAACCACGTACAATCGAAGAAAAGCAATCGCGTTTACGGTGCAGCATGCCCCACCGAAGCCACCAAGAAAAAGCTCCACGCGTTGCCGCTCTAGCGTTGCAGCCACGGGGAAAATTTGTTTTCACGTTGTAAAAACGCAGCGCTCCCCCATCCACGGCTACCATCCGACTCTCGTGACGTATTGACAAGGAGAGGAGGTGATGCGGTGGCCTTACATTTTTTTCTAGGTGGCTTTGATTGAGCTGAGCGTTATGCATGGTGTTTCCAATTGGTTGTGGGTTTTCCAACCAAACATATTAGCCGTCTCTGGGGGCCTCCTTAGGTGGCCCGTGCAGGCCGCGGCATGCGCCATCGTTGCTTGGACTGCACGACGGTGAACGAACCGGCGGCGCGTACGCGCAAAGAGTATCTGCGTAATGGCTATCACAATAAAGAAGCGCTTGCGAATCTCGCGAGCAGCTTCACTCAAATTTGTCAAAGTTGCAAAGAATATGGACCTCATCAAAATAACTCCTAGGTGAGAAATGATGAAACTGTCGCCTCCGAGTTACGTACGCACATATCACTTGCTATAGACTTGCCCAGGCTGCTGCCTCAGCTCCAGTGCCGCGACTTGGGTACAGAACAACAGATGGCACAAAACACTACCAGTACTGACGCACAACGCTGATCTTAGAGAACATAATACTTACCACACAATATGGCGTAGGGCAAGTGTCCATCGCAAGTATCAGATTTAAGTATGTGGTTACAAGAGGCCAGCATGGAAGTGGTGTGACAATGAATATTATACTCCTAGTCCTTGCAGCTGAATAAATAAAGACAACCCATAAGAAGGCCAGGTGCCTTTATTACGACGTCGTTTTTAGGAATCGCATTGTGCCAAATCGAGCCACCGCAATGGTTTACTTCGATCGCCACTGTTCGGACTTTAAGTGCCGTTAGAAGGTATTCAACTTCGTCAGACCTTAGTTTTCCCTAGGTGCTTTTAACTTAGGTGTACAAAGCGATGCGGTTATTTCTTGGAACATCCAGAATGCAATCACAGTTTATTTCCTCAAGTGATGCCACCAGTTCTATTGCCGGAAACTCCAAGCAGTTCCCCTGTGGGATACTCAAAGTTAGAAGTAATGTTTCAGCGACAGACGTGTTGGAAGCGTAGGGAGGCAATCAAGGCGCTGTCTTTCAAACATCTGGCGCAGGAATTTTGATTCCTAATCCACACGGCCCCCCGCCCCCCGTCGAATGCCGCGCGCTGCTGCTGACGCTGACGATGCGAGCGGAGACCGGAAACCGCGGTGTTGTGACGTCAACTCTAGTGTTTTGTTCCTTCGCAGCCTGCGCGACCGTGCCTGACTGTGCACCGCAGCAACGCCATGGCATACGCTGGGGTGAAGGCCGTCAACGTCGGCCAAGCCAATTACCTTTTTTAAACACTACATATCAAAATCAAGTAAACGAAAAGCTTTCACGTTGTTTTATTGTAACAATAGAGTCGTGGATTACGCTCAGATCAGGGGGCATATTTGTGCGTTGCTGCTATGGTCGCTCCGTCGTCGACATGGGTCAAAGCTCGCAGCGAAAACTGCTCAGCTACGTGCGCGTAAGCAAAGGTAATTTTCGCCCCAGTCGTTGCATGTGAAACAGCCGTTACGCGCTTCTCAGCGTTCCCACGCAATAGCGCGTCATGCGTTTCGGATGCCACGCGCAGGCTTCCTTTGGCGGTGCAAGATGGCGCTACGCGCGCTGAGGGAAGCGTGAAATAGGAGTCCCACTGCGGTAGACGCCTCATGCAAAGCTGATTTCCACGGTTGTAAAATATTGTGTCACTATATTTATTAAACGCTCAACGCATTATCATGGACAGTCATCGTGAGGGATTCTGCCAAAATTTCGTCATTGTGGGGCGGCCCGTTCCCAGTGGCACATGCCTAGTTACCTAAGTTGGCCGCAAAAATGTTCATTGCAGAGCGGGACACACCCACTAGCACATTTCCAGTGACCCAAGTTGGCATTAAAGGGAAGCTGAAGAGTCTGTCGAATTCAATAAGACGCTCATATACGGATGCGGGAACCTTATAAACCATGTAGGTAAAATTAGGGTTTTTTGTCAATTAAGAGCGACGTAATCGTCGGTTAAAATTGCGCTGTAGCTCCGCCCCCCGTCGAATGCCTCGCGCTGCTGCTGACGCTGACTATGCGAGCCGAGACCGGAAACCGCGGTGTTGTGACGTCAACTCTAGTGTTTTGTTCCTTCGCAGCTTGCGCGACCGTGCCTGACTGTGCTTGTTTCTGCGTGTGTGCCATCGTAATCTGCTTCGATCGACCCTGCATTCCTTTGTTGGTGCGTCTGCGTGCATGTAGAGTGGTAGTCAACGTGCGCAGCATCAACTGAAGTGGTGGGCCGATCATGCCGGCTTTCTCTGCAGCCTACGGTTGCACGAGCACCAGCGGCCGCAATGATGTTGTCTTCCATTGCTTCCCACAAGACAAGAAGCTTCTAACGAAGTTGGAGGCTGCTGTGAAGCGAAAGAATTTCATGCCCTCAAGAACAACAGTGCTGTGCTCCAACCACTTCCAAGGTCGATTCAAATAGGTCTCGAAGCTTCGGGCGAAAAGTGCTTCAGTACAGATTGTCACCGACATCAGCAGGGGGGGTTATGGGAGCAGCGATTGAAGCGCGACTATGCTTGGAGGGAACAAACATTGGGAAAGAAAAACGCGTTTTTTAATTCAAACGAGACACAGTTAGATTCATTCAACGAAAATAAAATTCGTAGTCAATTTTATATAATCGTGATGAGCTAAGAAAATACGTTGAATTTTATTATTATTACTAAATGCATTTCTTTTCAGCGCCCATCGCTACAGGGGGCGTTGACGCCACTATCACTCGCAGTGCAATGGACGCCTTGAAATGGGCAGAAAGGCGCACTCGTATCACCTGTTGAAATACGCCCCCCTCACAATTTGTGCTTTCTTGCTTGTCGAAGTTTGTCTGAATTTGGTGACGCGGGTAGCTTCATTGCTTCTTAATCTGTTCAGTCAAAAGTAGTGAGTTACGAGCGCCAGATAATTGTGTAGTTGTTTTCGTGCGACTGCGCTGGCCGACGGGCTTGGCATCCGACAATAGGATCAGCACTCTACACCTAAAGCTTTCGTCGGCCTCCAAAGAAAGTATGTTCTGTGCAGGAATGCGATTTCGACAACCGTATGGCTGGCCTTTTCCTGCATCGCTTTCTACGCTGAAAGCTCGAAACGCCCATCAAGTCGAATGGCGGGGCATTTGAATATATAGCTCCAAAGGAAGAACAACAAAACAAATTTAGCGCCTTCGAAAACAAAATGACGTCACTTCTGCTTTTAATCAACATGGCGTCACGTTATTTTTTCTTCCGCCGGAAGTGTTCCCACCACATACAGATGGCGCTAAGCCCCATGAACCGGCGATGGACCGCCATGTTTTGAACGTATGGGCTCCTATGGAAGCTTCGCTACCAGGTATATTTACCTTGCCACTTCCGTGACGACGATTATCACGAGAATTTATCATTAAAATGTGCGTTGGCTTTGCCAGTCAAGTCGGCTCGTCTAAGGCCCGGAGCAGTGCCGTCAGTGTTCGCGTACACAAGTAGCGTACACACGAACTCGACCAAACCTGGATTTTGATTTACTGCGAGCTCCTTCGTGTTAGCACGCTGAACGGAAGGTGCATGTTTATCTCCCGCCCTTGACGCAGGTTTCGTCGCAAAGCGCCGCGAATTTTCTATTTGCACGTGTGTTGTAAAACAGCCTGCATGCAGCTACCATAACGCAGTGCAAATGTAGAGTTTGCATGTGTTAGAAAGCCGGCGCACGCCAGGACGCTACGCTCCCCCCTTCTCTCGATCACAGCGAGAAACCGACCGTCTCACGTAGCCGACGGAATTCGCCGCCTTTAAGACTTCGGTTACGAGTAGTGTGCGGATGGCGCACAGATGAAGGTCACTAAACGTACTGCATGAACCGGGAAGCTTTTCACGCGTTTAAACCGTCTTTGTAGATTGCCGACAGCTTTGGACAGCGCACAAATGCCGACGATCGCATTCCCGCTTACGTTCCACGAGGAGGCATGCAGGAACACAACACTACAGTTGTTTGACCGGAAACGAGCTCACTAGATCGGTGAAAGATCGGCGAGGTCACTAGATCGCTTTGCAAAAAACATACTCATCAAAGAGCATTTCCAACACGAGGAGATCCCAAGACTTCGCTTTCGTTCGCGTCGAAAGCACTGCTCGCACCAGCATTGTTTGCTTCTTCGAGAGGCCGGCTCTTCGCAATCGGCTCGCACAATTAGGGAGTAACGCCGAACTCCTCAGAAAAACGCAGTCTCTCTAAATTTTCCATTACCTCTTAATTTTCCATTACAGCACCAAACTACCTGGCACCGCGCTTCATGTGTAGCGGCAGCGGTCGGTCACTAGAGTTGACGTCACGAGGCGCCCGAACAATCACAGGCGGAAACGAGACGCGCGATCAGGGCGTGTTCGCTGCTGCACTTTTCGTCGAAATAAAATATATTTGCGCTTTCTTTCGCTCAATTTCGATACGATATTCGAATTCGGAGGGTTGAAAACCATTATGTACACATGTTCACTCATTTTTTATGGAAAACCTTTCAGCTTCCCTTTAAGGCGGTTCATTGAAGACCAGCACAAACCGAATGGCCCATGCCTAGTGCTCTAAGTCGGCGTCGGAAAGTTTATTCCAACATTGGTAGTTACCCAGCGCCGCATCGACAGACAGTGAACTATGTCGGCGTGAAAAAGGTTTGGTGAAGAGCGCCGCGGATGGTTGGTCCGAAAGTGGGTTTCAAATCCTGTTCCCTCAGCACAGCAGTCCTATGTGCCACCCTTTCGACCGCGGACTACCCAGGCACCCAGGTAGGCGTGAGAATGGTCAGATACATAAAAAAAATACCTAGGCGCCGGAAAGTGCCTGAGTTATCCAAAGAATGGCAATGCATCTATATGAAGTAAGGAATAAAAACTGCGGCAAAACCAAGCTCGCGTTGATAGTCGATGTTAATGCGTTTAACACTTAATTAGTATAGCGACGCAACTTATTGTCAACGTTGAAACGATATATGTAAGAAGCATGTATATGTAAGAGGCGTAATATGTAAGAGGCGAGATAGCTCTTTCCAGCTTTCCTAAGAACACTCGGCGCTATCTAGAGCTGCCACCGCGGAGCCTGCGCGTACCACCAAAAACCGATATTTTGTCTGTCCTGCAAAACGAAAGCCTCTTCCAGCGATCTACAACTATTCCTGTCCTGCGCCAACGGATTCCAACTTGCGTGTGAAGATTTCCTAGTTCTGCCACACAGCCTATTTTTTTGCCGTTCTGGACTGCGCTTCCATCTCTTGAGACCAATTCTCTATGGTCTGCGGGTGATTTACCTTACGCATTAGATGGAATGCCCAGCTCCTTTTTCCCTTTAATGTCAACTGCAATATCGGGTATCCCCACTTGCCCTCTGATCCACAGCACTCTCTTCGGCGTAGTGTTAAACGTTACGCCTAAGATATCTCGTTCCATCGCTCTTTGCGTAGTCCCAAACTTACCTTATTTGTTAACCTCCAAGTAACTGGCCCCTATGTAGCGTCTGAGGAATGCAATTATTTTATAGTTTTGTATTCAGCGACAGTGGTAGGCTCCTAGTCGTGATTTGGAAATGCCTTTTGTATGCATTACAGCCCATTTTCATTCTTCTGTAAACTTCCTTCTCATGATTAGAGTCCTCTGGGACTAATTAAGCTAGATAAATGTACTCCTGCGTAGATTATAGAGGCTAAATGGCGTTGACGTTCACGAATCTTATAATTAGTTGTAAAGTGCCAACGAGAAAACTTTAGAGCAACATGAAAAACTCCCGATACAGCGTTGTGGTGGTCAATACGTGCTACACAAATGTATACTTCCAAGCCTGTAAGAAGCCAGAATACATGCAAGGTGCCTCTAGCGGCCTGTCGCGCGGTAATATTGAGTGCATTCGCGCGCTTCTTTCACGCTCGGAAAAACACCTTTATATAGCACAAATTGAGAAACAGAAAACTGTATCGGGAGTTTTTCGTGTTGGCCTACAATTTTCTCGTTGAAACATTTAATGTAGCTGCAATTGAGAAGTCGATGAATTAATTAGGACTAATTGCGTAATTAGAGGGAATGCAAAAAGATATATAGTTATCTCCAAGCGACGGCAAACAGCCTTACCTTGGTCCTGTTTACATGACATTTGCATTTCTTAAAACCTTGGTGCATGAGAGTTAGGACACCCTGTATACTGTTGTATCGTCAGGTCGCGCATGCGCTCCTGGAATGACCCCTTCCGATTAGACTGATCAACGAAGCACGTGTCTGCTATCAAACAGTCAACCAAAGCTACATATACCTGTAATCATCTATGAATAAAACACACTTCTCGTTCTTGTTTCATCTCTGCTGCTGGTCGTCACACTGCGCACCAGAACATGGTGTCAGAAGTGGGATAGATTTGCGCAAGCAGTAATGCATCGAAAGACGGGCGTCTCAGTGAACCGACAAGATGCATTTAGTGAAGCCGCCGCAACCGCTGGTGCTGTCAGGGAACACCGCAAGGAATAATAATAATATTTGGGGTTTCACGTGCCAAAACCACTTTCTGATTATGAGGCACGCCGTAGTGGAGGACTCCGGAAATTTTGACCACCTGGGGTTCTTTAACGTGCGCCTAAATCTAAGCACACGGGTGTTTTCGCATTTCGCCCCCATCGAAATGCGGCCGCCGTGGCCGGGATTCGATCCCGCGACCTCGTGCTCAGCAGCCCAACACCATAGCCACTGAGCAACCACGGCGGGTACCGCAAGGAATTGGTGCCTGTTGAAGCAGAGGTTCGAGCTGTTCTTGCAAGGAACGGAAACGGCAGAAGCACCGAGGTCGAAGCCAGCCAAGACTGCGCTCCTGCTCGCCATTGCCGGAGAGGACACCCTAGAGGTATTCAACAATTTTTTGTTTTCGGACAACGGAAGCAAAGAGGATTATGCAACAGTGACGGGAAAGTTTGAAGAATATTGTCGACAACAGCAAAACGAGGTGCATGAACGGTATGTCGTCCGTGCAAGGACTCAAGCTGAGGGGGAGCCTTTTGAGCATTTCGCTCGAGACCTGAGGAAGCTAGCCCAATGTTGCAATTTTGGGGACCTAAGTGATTCTATGGTCAGAGACCACATTGTTTTCGGCACCACTAACCCAGAATTGCGAAAGAAAATGCTGAAGGTTAAGGACCTTACATTACGCAAAGCCGAAGAAATCTGCAAGGCGGAGGAAGTATGTGCCGAGCAAAACAACGCATGGGTTCAAGCAGAAAAACAAGTGGTACCAATCGGAATGCGCAGTTCGAATGTTCAACGTGCGCAGTGCAAATGTCTGGCGCGCGAGGAACTTGCCTCAGGCTCCGAGCAAAGTTACGCTCAACCTGAAAAGGAAGTAGCGCAGATCAAAACAAGGAGGCAATTTAAATGTTCCAAGTGCAACCGCATCCACGAACGTGGAAGGTGCCCAGCCTTTGAAAAAAATGCTTCTCGTGCCGTGGCGCTAACCACTTTTCGGCTTGTTGTTGGAAAGGTCCTCAAGTAAGCGCTGTGAGGGACTAGCGCGACGATTTTCAAATCCTGGATGTTTGCGTGGGCAACAAAGCTGATTTGGTTATCGACGCCCAAGTCGCGTCCCAACTGGTGTCTCTGAAGGTAGACACGGGCTCGTAAGCCAACTTGCTGCCTCACACCATTTTTCAAAGGCTCAAGGTGAATCAATTTTTGAAGACAAGCCCCTCTGTTCTGCGCTCATACAGTGGCCACGTCATCAAGCATATCGGCGTGGCTACGCTACCAGTGACTGTGAACAACCGGAGCGAGTACTTTGACTTTTTTATCGTCAGGAAGAGCAACCAGGCCATCCATGGGCGGTCGGCAAGCGAAACTTTAGGACTGGTGTCGCGTACTGTGGGTTCTGTTTACATGAACACTACTGACCAAATCGCGAAGGAATTCCCAGAGTTGTTTCAGGGTTTTGGCTGCCTAGCACGCCCGTACCACATGGTCCTGCGGGAGGAAGCAACACTGGTGGTCCAGCCGGTGTGACGGGTGCCCCTGGCATTGCGCGAGCCCCTCCGTGAAGAGTTGGACCGCATGGAACGTGCAGGCATTATCGTCAAAGTCAGCGAGCGAATGGATTGGGTCAGCCGCTTTGTCGCGGCAAGGAAAAAGGATGGCAAACTTCGCATATGCATTGATCCTAGGCACATTAACGCAGGCATAAAGTGAGAGCACTATCAATTACCAAAAAGAGAAGTTATTGAGGCAGAGCTGGCCGGAGAAACATTTTTTACGCACCGCGACGTGTAATCTGGTTTTCATCAAATCGATCTTGATGATGCCACTTCAAGGATATGCACAATTGGAACGCCGTTTGGTCGTTATCGCTTCTTGAGACTTCCCTTCGGAATCGCTTCCGCACCGGAAGTATTTCAAAGAAAACTATGAATGAAATATTTGACCAGGCCCCAGGTGTGCGTATATATATCGA